>NC_052059.1:49148202-49469209 GCF_903992535.2 Arvicola amphibius
CACAACACACACTCCCCCCCCCCCCCCCCCCCCCCCCGACATGGTCTCACTATATAGTTTGCTCTGGCTGTCCAGGAACTCAATATGCAGACCGGGCTGGCCTTGAACTCACAGAGGGTCTTCAGTTACAATCGTGGTGCCTGGAATGAGAATGATCCCCGTAGTGTACCTGTTTCGCATGCTTAGGCCCCAGCTGATAAGCTGTTTGGGAAGGATTAGGAGTGAAGCCTTGTTGGAGAAGGTGCATCATGGGTTGGACTTGGAGGTTTCAAAGCCCACACCGAGCTCCGTGTCTTGCTCTCTGCCTGCGGATCAGGATATAGTTCCCAACTACCGCTCTGGCACCATGCCTGCCTGCCTGCTACCCCGCTCCCCACCGTGGCAATAATGGACTTAACCCTATGGAACTTTAAGCAAGCTCCGAATTCAATTCTCTCTCTCTCTCTCTCTCTCCGAATTCAATTCTCTCTCTCTCTTATTTTTTAATATTTATTATGTGTACAATATTCTCTGTGTATATGCCTGCAGGCCAGAAGAGGGCACCGGACCCCATTACAGATGGTTATGAGCCACCATGTGGTTGCTGGGAATTGAACTCAGAACCTTTGGAAGAGCAGGCAATGCTCTTAACCTCTGAGCCATCTCTCCAGGCCTCCAGTTCTTTCTCTTTAAACAGTTGCTTTGGTCATGGTGTCATTTTACAGCAGCAGAGCAGTGACTGGGACCCGTGTTGTTGAGTTTGTTTCAGTGTGCTGTTTTATGAGAGACAGATTTCCTCATACGGTGCATGGCCAGAGCAGCCTTGGCTTCCTACTTCCAGTAAGTGATGACTGAAATCCACCAGAGAACTTGCCAGAGCTAATCCTTTCTTTAATCTGGTGGGAAATGAGTAGTCCCCTGTGATTTCTGGGCAGCCCATTGCAGTAATACGATACTTAGCTAGAAGTGCCAGAAATTCTCCAAATGGGCTGTATTAACATACTTTTCTGTACTAGCATGCAGTCTTTTCTAGTTATTTTTAAGAGGAAGAGTTTTTTTTTTTTTTTTCTACATTTGTGTGCATTGGTGTTTTGCTTGCACGTATGAGGGTGTCAGATCTTGGTGTTACAGACAGTTGTGAACTGCCATGTGGGTGCTGGGAATTGAACTCAGGTCCTCTGGAAGAGCAGCCAGTGCACTGAGCCATCATTCCAGCCCCTAGGAAAGAGTTTCAAGTTAGAGAATTTCAGTCTAGTTGACCAAACATTTTGACTGTGCTTCCTGCTTAAGGGAAGCAGGTATTTAGAGCAGCAGTTGAAATTGCTGACCCTCTTGGTGGAGGCAGGTGTCAGGGCCAGCAAGGGCTCTGTCTATAATGCTTCTCAAAGTAGGTTTTTCACCTTGATGTCAAAGTAGAAGTAGGTGTCAGGCTTTCCAGCTATATTAATGTATAGCTTTTCTTTTGTACCAAGCTCAAATTTCCTGGAAAGACATAAGATTGCTTATGAGTAAATAATATAAATATGTAATGTATAACATTAAAGCTGTGAGATCTCTGCTTTCTCAGGGTAAAATGATGCTTCCTCATTAGCTGGATGAATAGCTAAGGAACTTGTGGATTGAATAAGATGTCTCCATAGGTCCAGTCAGTGGCTGTTTGTAAAGTTAAGAGGTGTGCTTGGCTAGAGGAAGTGTGTCACTGGCACGTGCTTTAAGAGTTTAGACTTAATGGGCATGGAGATGCACGCCTTTAATCCCAACACTCACGAGGCAGAGGCAGGTGGATCTCTGGGAGTTCAAGGCCAGCCTGGTATACAAAGCAGGTTCCAGGACAGCCAAGGCTGTTACACAGAAAAAAAACCCTGTCTTGAGAAACCGCACACACAAAAAGCTTAGACTTGGGTCATTTTGAGTTTATTCTCTGCTCCCTGCTGTGGACCAGTATGCGTTTTCTCAGCTTCATCCCAGCTGCCATGCCTGCTCCTGTCTCACTTCCTTAACACAAGACAGACTCTCGTCCCTCTGGAACCATAAGCCCAGATAAACCCTTCATTCTGTAAAGTGCTGTGACCATGCCGCTTTATGACAGCAACAGAAGAGTAGGTACTGCAGCACTATAAACAAGGGAGCTATCACAGCGCCAGCTGTGACATCTCTGACTCGTGCCCAGCTCCACCAATGGTGGACCATTCCCTGAGGGGAGGGGCTAAGAGATTTCTGCTATGAGTTCTGGAGACAGCACTGCGTGCACATCTGCACGATTTTGGAGATGGTCTTTGAGCTGGACTTTCCCAGTCCCTTGCCTGCTAAACTGATGCTAACTTTGCAAATGTCTTCAAACCAAAGCCACCATCACAGAAAATGACATCAATTACAAATGTAGGTGAAGTTTCAGATTTGATGGAGTGCTGCTTTAGCCAGGCCACAGCTCCACAGATGCTCCAGCCCCATCAACAAAGAAGGATGGCAACTACCCTGCTCCAGATATCAGAGCCCAGCAACAGACTTGGAAATCCACCCTGCCCTGAGAATATTTAGCCAGTTAAAAACAAAAACAAAAAAGCAGCCCTGGTTTGTAGTCAGACTCAGTGTGGAAAGCATGTAGCAAGCTAGGCATGGTTGTGCTAGTCTCAAGATGCAGTGACTTTGAGCAGCAATGATGGTTGGAAAGCAGAGGCTTGCTGTGAGGGCAGGAGCTCGCCATTTGTAACGAGGCTGTCCTGAGTTTGTGCTCCTCCTACCTCACTCTTCTGCACACTGGGACACATGTGCATACCAGCCCAGCTCGCTAACTGTCTCAGCATCTTCTTGGTGCCCAGTGGTCTTTGTGTGCCTCATCTCCCTGGACGCTCACTCTCTAGTTTGTGCTGTGTTACTAGTGCTTTCACAGGGCTCGCCAGCACTGCTTTAAAAGGTTCAAACAGACTTGTCTCAGAAGGTAAAACATGGGCTGTTTGTGCTGCATGATCCTCATAGTCAGTTGTGAATGAAAAGCAGCTGTTACTCTCAGCTCCCGCCCCTTGTTTTTCTCCCTTTGGCTCCTCCCATTTGTTCAGTGAGTGAGTGAGAGAGCAAGCTAGTGCCCCCCATTGGCCTCAAGGTCTTTGATGTTGGTGTTCATAAGTTAGAGACATGGTGGGTGCAGCTTCCCAGGCCTCATGCTCTTCATTCCTGAGCTCTGCGGTTTGCTCTGTTAGAGGAAGCAGCTGCTCTTCCCATCCCTCCTCTGTCTGATGGCCTGAGATGAGGTTGGCTACAGAAATGTGCTGTGCATGTAGAGGCTGAGGCCGTCAGGCTGGGCTGAGCCAGTGTAATCTTAGTGACGTAAAGGACAACCGTCAGGAGCAGTGCAGGGTCTAAGTTAGTACTGTAGTTAGTGCTGCCCTCTTGGCGCACTGCACGGTGTTGAGAAGAAAGGTGTGACAGTCAAGACTGTGAAGGATGGCAACAGATGGCCCGCTGCCCCGAGTGTGCTCTGTGAAACAGGCAAATGGCACGGAGAGTTGTCCCACTTGATCCATGTAGGTCAGTAGATTTCTTTTCCTCCTTTGGAAAGCAAGATTAGAAGTCAAATGTGGTGGCGCCCATAAGTAATCCCCGCAGTCCAGCAGTGGAGGCAGGAGGACTGTAAGTTAAGGGCCAGCCTGCCTGAACAAACACAGCGAGAAAAATAACAGAACAAATACTGAGGCCTCCTGTTTGTCTCATTATCATTCTTTAGTGTTATTTATATTGTTGAGTATTCGATCTGTAAATTTGACAAGATTATTGCCATATTCTAGAAACTGCAGGGCTGGCTTGTCTGTGTTCTCCTTTTACTCAGCCACATGTTTATATGACATGTGTCGGACATTTCTGAGCTGGCACTGCGTGCTATTCCTTCTGCTCAGTGTCGGCCTTGTAATTACAGCAGTACTTAGGAGTTTACCAAACTGCAAACACTAAGTCTGGCAACATAAAAAAGAAACAGCCAGTTTTGGGGGGTCAGGGTGGAGGATTCCCTGTTGTAATTTGAAACCAAACAACAAAAATGGGGAATGTTGCTAAGTTGTTGGCTTGTTTATCTTACATTGGCTATGCTTTTCTCAAACTCCGAGAGGCCAGTGCTGGTCTTGTGCAATGGACTTAGGAATGGCTGAGTCTTCCTGTCCAGATTCTGTTGCCCAAACTGACAGTGGTTAGTTGCTGAGCACCAGTCTAGTGATTAAGTGCTGTAGCTTTGAAGGCAGCACCTGCTTTTGTTTTGAGGCAGGGTCTCACACAGCCCAGGCTGGCTATGTAGCTTTGAACTTGCATTCCTGTCGTTCCCGCCTCCAGTGTGCTGGGGTTAAAGGTGAAACCTCCCCCTTCAGCTTCTGAATCAGAAATTTCCCTTTTCTTCACTTCTTGGCAGCCATCTCGGGGACGGACTTCAGTGAACTTGCATACAAACCTGCTTGTGAATCCGGGCCAGATCTTGTTTGCTGTTAGATTCTCAGCTTTGTGGTCTGCCCCGCTCAGGTCTTTTAAAGAATAAGAAGGGAGTTAGGTGTGGTAGCACACCCCTTTGATCCCAGCATTTGGGAGGTGAGGCGGGCGGAGCTCTGTGGGTTTGAGGCCAGCCCAGTCTACACAGTGAGTTCTAGGACAGCCAGGACTACAGTGGTACTCTACTCAGGTAGGGTGGGGAAGGGAGAACAGAATAAACTGCAGTTTGCAGATGAATCTTCTGCCTGTGCTCTGGCCCCAGGTCATCCCATCACCTCACTTTTCCTCGGTTCTCGTTTATGGACACAGACGGCATCTGTTTGCCTGGTGATGACTCCAGGTTCTGCCGACAACAGAGCTGTCACCAGGCTCACGCTGTCAGAGGTTGAGTGGATCGCTCCTCTCCTTAGGCTCCACAGCCATGCTGCTTTCCTTGTGCCCGTGCAGAGCCATCTCCTGGGGCTCTTTGGGAAATGCAGCCTGGTGACCTGGAGGTCCTAGTTCCAATAGTCCTGGCAGTGTCCTTGTTTTGAGTCACACCAAGTGCTCGGACGTTGTAGGTAATCTTGCTGAAAATCAATTCAGGAGAAGCTTGAGGGGTAGAACTTCTCTGTGTGCGTCTTCTGGGGCTGAGGAGGGGCTGTGCTCTGCAGGACTGGCTGAAGTTCAGCGCTGTGAGTGGGTGCAGGGTGTGTTAGGAAAGCCAAGGAACGATGGGGCAGTTTGGGTGAGCGGTCCCCTGTTCCATCCTCTCAGGTGGTCACATGGTCTTCCCTGATAATAACATTTCTGAAACTGGGAGCATCTTAACATGGATGGGATTACTAAACTTGCCTTTGGCGCCTGCCACTTCTGGTCACCTTCCCGCTCCCTGGGGAACAAAGGCTGCTGAGATATAAGGCGTTGGTGGCTTCCTTCCTGGCTGTGTGTGTGGGTCCAATCCAGGACCTCACAGTCTAGGCGAGTCTTTTACCACTGAACGGTACCCTTATGTGTTGTGGTCTCTCTCCCTCTCTGCGTAGTTCGGTCTCTTTTGCCTTTCTTTAACCCAGTTTGACAATCTCTGCCTGTTAAATGGCTATTCTGGTTCCTGACCCAGAACTTGGCCTCTTTGTTCTGCTACCACTGAGTCTGACTACAAACCAGGGCTGCTTTTTTGTTTTTGTTTTTAACTGGCTAAATATTCTCAGGGCAGGGTGGATTTCCAAGTCTGTTGCTGGGCTCTGATATCTGGAGCAGGGTAGTTGCCATCCTTCTTTGTTGATGGGGCTGGAGCATCTGTGGAGCTGTGGCCTGGCTAAAGCAGCACTCCATCAAATCTGAAACTTCACCTACATTTGTAATTGATGTCATTTTCTGTGATGGTGGCTTTGGTTTGAAGACATTTGCAAAGTTAGCATCAGTTTAGCAGGCAAGGGACTGGGAAAGTCCAGCTCAAAGACCATCTCCAAAATCGTGCAGATGTGCACGCAGTGCTGTCTCCAGAACTCATAGCAGAAATCTCTTAGCCCCTCCCCTCAGGGAATGGTCCACCATTGGTGGAGCTGGGCACGAGTCAGAGATGTCACAGTTGGCGCTGTGATAGCTCCCTTGTTTATAGTGCTGCAGTACCTACTCTTCTGTTGCTGTCATAAAGCGGCATGGTCACAGCATGAATTTACAGAATGAAGGGTTTATCTGGGCTTATGGTTCCAGAGGGACGAGAGTCTGTCTTGTGTTAAGGAAGTGAGACAGGAGCAGGCATGGCAGCTGGTCCACAGCAGGGAGCAGAGAATATTTTTGTGTGTGCGGTTTCTCAAGACAGGGTTTTTTTTTTTTTTTTTTTTTTTTCTGTGTAACAGCCTTGGCTGTCCTGGAACCTGCTTTGTAGACCAGGCTGGCCTTGAACTCCCAGAGATCCACCTGCCTCTGCCTCCTGAGTGTTGGGATTAAAGGCAAACATCTCCATGCCCATTAAGTCTAAACTCTTAAAGCACGTGCCAGTGACACACTTCCTCTAGCCAAGCACACCTCTTAACTTTACAAACAGCCACTGACTGGACCTATGGAGACATCTTATTCAATCCACAAGTTCCTTAGCTATTCATCCAGCTAATGAGGAAGCATCATTTTACCCTGAGAAAGCAGAGATCTCACAGGGACCCAGAAAGCTGGAATGGTCATCTCCCTTCTGTCGCCATCTGTCTTGCACTGAGGACAACCTCCTCCTGTCACCAAGTATCACGTGAACCCCGGGTCTAGAAGTCTACATACCTGTGTTCTCAGCTAAATCTCCTGGCTAGAACATCTTTCCTCTATCCTCCTACCAAAATGTTGCTCCCTAGGAAGATGCAGCACAGACACCTCCCTGGTCACAGAATAAATCAGCCCTGTGCACATGCAGCTCGCTAGGAAAGGAAAAGCTTCTGTATGCATAGTGAGCACTGTAGACGGCATACGTCGGCACTGTGGGTGGGCGCCACAAAGGTGAACTGAGAAACACTGTTCTCCAAAGCTTTCGGATTGAGTGGTGGTGGGAGGGGCGTGGCAAGAAGTGAGATAAACTCAAAAGTATTTCTAAGTGTCATTTTAAAGTTTGTGAGCAGTTGGGTGGATCTGAGCTACAACCTGGACTCAGCTGTGCCCTGCCACTTCGTGTTCTCGTGGGAAACTGTGTTCATTGTATAGATAATTCTCAGTGTTTGTTTCATGAGAAAGGCAGTTTTCTGTGACTGGTGGTTGGTGTGAGGCCCTCTTATGTGTCCCGAGTGGGAGGCAGCTTCATTGAGAGGCACATGCTGGATGTCACAAGCAAGTGGCAGTCCACCAGGCCAGTCGTTGGTAAGATTTGGACTAAAGTCACTTTGAGAATTCTTTGATGTAGCGCTGATTTCTTGTGTTTTCCTCCTTCATTTTCAGGTTGTCCGTACTGAGAAGAACAGTTTGAACAATCGATTCTTACCCTGGAATGAGATTGAGACAGAGGCCATACTGTCTATCGACGATGATGCTCACCTCCGCCACGACGAAATCATGTTTGGGTTTCGGTGAGGGACAGATTTTCAAACACTTCAGTGTGAAAGTGAGAAAAACCAATTTGAACTTGACAGCTGACAGAGAGGAGAAACTCTATGAGGCTGTCAGGGCATCGTAGGACGGGCTTGGTCCCAGGTCTCGGTGGTTTGGCTGACTCTTGCTTATCCTCTTCAGGGGTGCTCTAATCTCTGTAGGCTCTTCCTCTGGGGCCAGGGAGATGGGAGTCTAATTAGCTGGGCCAGGGTGGCTTGCCTCTCCTGGACCTGCAGGTCTGTCATCCTTAAACCCAGCCTCCGTGGCTGAGAACAGAGGTGAGGAAATTGGGTTTGTGTTGTAGGAGTGGGAACCAGCTCCTAGACGGTGGGAGGAACAAAGGACCGTTTGGTGAGGAATGGAACAGGGCCAGAATACTGGCCCCTAGGATGTAAGTGGGGTGGAGAACAAGGTTCCACTAGGAGAAGAGGAGTGGGAGAAGGAGGTGGTAGCAGTAGCCGTGGTGGTGACAATTAGTCACCAACATTGTCCATGCCGTGTGCTGGAGACTACCTGAGAACCTTGGCTTCTCTCACTAGTGCCCCTTGAATTAGTTAATTTTTGCTATGACAAAATAAACTGATAGAAGCATCGTGGGGGGAAGGTTGATTTGACCCGGGTTTTGAAGCATCCTGTCGACGGGTGCCTGGCTCCATGCACATGGATGTGATAGCATGGCAAGGAGAGAGTGTGGAGAGGAGACTCTGTCCTGACAGATGGGAAGCAGAGAAATGGCTGAGTATGGAAAGGGACCAGGATAGGGTGTCCCCCAGAGACATGCTCCCAGTAAGCTTGCCCTTTTAACTAGGATTCCACCATCTCCTAATAAAGCCATCACATTATAAGTCCATCAAGGGATGAGTCCCCTTATAAGGTCAGAGCAGTCACAGACACAACCCAGGGCTGCATCTAATCAAATTAATAAACAGGTAAGCCAGCACAACCCTAGGGCCCGATGGTAGGAGTTGTAGTTCGTATGTGTGATCTGCAGCAGTGAGCTGAGATACCAGAGAGCAAAGCTGGAGGAAGCGGCAGCCAGCTGGTGGATTGCAGGCCTGTTTAACTCTCTCTTCTGTGCTGCTGCGCTCTTGAATTCACTGTGCCCGTGCTCTGGGGGCTTAGGTGGTCTAGCGAGGCATACTACCTGTAAGAGACTGGAGTGGGCTGGGGGTTCTGAGTGGGTCGTCACTGGTGTGGGCTCAGGTCTGTGTGTGAAACCTCCACAGTGAGGTCAGTAAAACACCTCGCTGAGCACTCAGAACTTTTTCAAGAAGTTGGCATTTACTGTGTCACCCGGGGTCACTGTGGAAAATGAATTATTAATTCCTGTTACATCAAAGAGAACAATGTCAGTTACAAGCGTGCGTGAATTATGGATTAGTTGGAGTGATGCTTTAGATTTGCCTTAGTGCTAACACCCAAGGTGAACATTTTGCTTGAAATCAAGTATTTGGTGGCATTTATTAGACATAATTTATGTACACTCCCATTCACACATTCAGGAGTAGAGCTGGGTAGATTTTTATACGGTCACCAAGAGTCCATTTTAGAAAACATCACCAAAAGAAACCGGATCCATCAGCCACTGCTCATCCTCCAGCCCCGTTAAGTCCTAGGCAACCACTAAACTTCACATCTCTGTAGATTTTCCTATTGTGGGCATAAGTGGCCTCCTGTGGCTGGTGGCTGGCTTTCCCCTTTCTGCTTTGCGTTTCTAGGGCCGTCTGTCTCGTAGTGTGCAGCAGCGCTTCATTCCCGTTGTATGGGTGCCGTATGTTCTTTCCTCGTTTATTTAAAGACAGGGTCTCGGGATGGCTGGAGAGATGGCTCAATGGTTAAGACCATTGGCTGCTCTTCTAGAGGACCTGGGTTCAAGTCCTAGCACCCCATGGCAGTTTACAACTGTCTTTTGCTCCAGTTTCAGGGGATCTGACACTCCCAAACAGACATACATGCAGGTCATAAAACAATGCACATAAAACAAATAATTTTTTAAAAAAGGGAGGGTTCCCTTCACTGTGTAGCTCTGGCTGGCCTGAAACTTGCAATGTAGATCTGGCTGGTCCTGAACTCAGTGATGTGCCTGCCTCTGCCTTCTGATTGCAGGGATTAAAGGTACACACCACCAGGCCTATGTTGTCTTTCTTAATCGTACTAATGGACATTTGGGTCCTTACTACTTGGCAAAGCCTAGTGGTATACTGTGCCCGTGCATGTGCATGTCTGGACTGGAGCATTTCTCTTGGGTACATACCTAGCTGTGGGGCGACTGGGCCAGAGGGCGGATGTTTTGAGGTCCTGCTAAACTGCTTTGCAAAGTAGCCACACCACTTTCCATGCCAGCAGTTAGTGAGCCTGCCACTTTACCGCTGTCCTTGTCAGTGCACACACTTAGCGATTTTTATTTTATAGCTATCCTAAGTGGGTGTGGTTCAAGATAGATTTGTGTGTGTGCAATGTATATACACATGTGGAGGCCAGAAGTCGGCTTCGACTGTATGGACTGAGCCATCTCCCCAGTTCCCCTTTACAGTTCTGATTTGCTTTCTTAATGACTGTGATGTTGAGTGTCTTCTCACGTGTTTATGAATTAGTTGACCATTTGTATGCCTTTGGTGGAGAAATGTTGATTCAGATATTTTGCCTGTTTTTGTTTGGATTATGTGTTAGGGTTCTCCAGAGTAACCTAAACTATAGAATGAATTCCTATAAGTAGAGAAAGGGGATTTATTAGAATGACTTAAGGCTGTGGTCCAGCTAGTCCAGCAATGGCTGCCATCAACAGAAGGTCCAGGAATCAAGTAGCTCAGTCACAATTCAGAATACACTGGGATCCCAAACAAGTAGGCTCTGATGTCAGGGAAGGAATGGACTTGCTATGGTGGAGAGAGCAAGCAGGCAGAGAACAAAGCTTCTTCTTCCACGTCTCTGTAGAGGCTTCCAGCAGAGGTGTGGTCCGGATTAGAGATGGGGTTTCCCAGTTGAAAAGATCCAGATTAAAGGTGTGTCTTCCTGCCTCGAAGATTCAGATAAGATGTGGATCTTCCCGCTTCAAATTAAGCAAAAATCCCTCACTATTTTTGGATTTTAGTTAATTCCAGATGTAATCAAGTTGACAGCCAAGAATGGCCACTGTAGATCATTTATCTCTTTATTGATGCCTTCTCAGAGTTCTTTTTTATTCAAAAGATTTATTTATTTATTATGTATTTATTATGTACACAGTATTCAACCTCCATGTATGCGTACAGACCAGAAGAGGGCACCAGATCTCATTACAGATGGTTGTGAGCCACCATGTGGTTGCCGGGAATTGAACTCAGGATCTCTGGAAGAACAGTCAGTGCTCTTAACCTCTGAGCCATCTCTCCAGCCACAGAGTTCTTTATTCTAGATCAAAGCGTATACATGTTCCACGCCAGAGAGTCTCTGCTCAGCCGGTTCTCTTTGCACCGTCTTGTGGCATTCTTTGAAGCATAAAGTTTTAAATTTTGATGAATTCTAATTTACCTGTGTTCACTTTGTGTTTTTAGTAGCATTTACAAAACTGTTTTTATTGTATTTTGTCAGCTTTAGTTCATATAAATTGGGAAAAAGTAGTTTATCTTAGGCAGTTCACTTTGAGAAGTACAGGAGTCCACTGCCTTGGAGTTCCTCTGTCTTCATTCCATCCCCTGACCCTCCTGGTCTTAGGCTTCCTTTTGCTACTGAGCCATAGGTCACAGAAATAGCATCTTTACTTCTGGCAGAAGGTCAGCTCTCCCGCAACCCCCAACGTGGTGGATTACTAAAGCAAGTCTGTGGCTAGCTGAGATTGAAAAAGGAAACTCCTGCTGACCAGGCTGTTGTCCATGGTAATCAGCCATTGCTCTCCTGTTGCGCAAGGAGAAAAGCCTAGAAGAGCTCCGGGAATGTTCTTTGCCACTTCGGGCTTCGGTGGTGGGAAATGGCTGTAGTTTTGATGTGGGAAGACACACTTCAGGCCCACTGAGGGGCGGGGAGCAGTGGGTGTGGCCATGAGGTGTTAGGAGAACTTCAGACACTTCTAGCTTCCCTCCCAAGAATGCTGGAGAAAAGGAGCCCCAGCTCTGAGGAGTTTGAATTCACAGAGGTGCTGAAGGTGCTGGCTTCGTTGTCAGCGCTGGCTTTTTGGCCTTTTCTGGATGGTGAGGAAGTAGTGAATTCCTTTTAGTCATTCTAGATGTGGGGCCTAGCCTTCAAGAGCTGAACTGGCACATTGTCTCCAGGGGTAGATCCCCGCAGACATCTGTGGGCAGGAAAAGGAGACACAGAGCAGAAGACACAGTATGCCTTGTTTAGGTTTTATTAGCTTATATCAGTTGTACGAAGCTAGGGACTTCATTGTGACATTTCTGTGCCTCCATAGGATATAATTTGCATGCTCATCCTCTTTATCCCTTCTCTTCCTCTGTCCCCGCTTACTTCTTTTAATTTCATGTCGTTTCCCCTTCGTTTCTGCACATGCTAGAAAACATTGTCTTCCTGAGACCAGCTTATTTCATATTACACGGTGAACTTAGCTCCGTCCACATTCCTAAAAAAATAACATGATTTCACTCTTTGTACCTGTGTCTGTGTGCCACACTGTCTTTATCAACTTAAGAGTGATTGCCTCCCCCCACCCCACTGTGAAATGGTATCGCTGCAGGACGCTGACTTGGATTCTTTTCAGTAGAGGTTGTACTTTAACTCCCTGAGGGGCTCCGTGCTGATCTTCTAAGTGGCTGGACTAACTTAGACTCCTGCGGTGTGTGTCAGGGCCCTGTGTGTCCACACCTCCTTACTAGAGTTTCTGTTTGTTTCCTTGGCAACAGCTATTCTGACTGGGTGACGTGAAAGCTCAAGGTAATTTTGATTGCATTTTCCTGGTAATGAAGGGTGCTGAACAGTTTTCCATGCATTTATTGACCACTTCTTATTCCCTTCGCCCATTTATGTTGTTTAATTTTGAGGTCTTTATATTCTAGTTATTGCTTCCCTGTTGGGTGTGTACCAGGCAGTGCTTCTGTCCCCTCTGTCTCTTCACTCGGGGCCTCCCTTGTGCAGAGCTTTTGTAGTGGAAGCAGAATCACTTGTGACAGTCACATGTGGAGACAGAGGAGAAAGCCATCGTGTGGTCTGCTCACAGGAGGCAACTGTAGGTCCAGTTCATAGGGACAGTAAGAACGGTGTGAGCAAGGCCAAGGAAGACAAGCGCAACCTAGACCTCCAGTGCCGGAGGGTTGGCAGGTCCTGGAGACGCTGTGACGGTGACCCAGCTTGGATGTCTGGATAGAGTACCCTTCAAAAAGATTAAGATGGTAATTTGCTGCAATTAAAAAAAAATCCGTTGTTTATAAAAGGAAATCTGTCAGGTCCTGTTTTGTGGTGGAAGTTGTGAATTATCGTCCGTTAGATCAGTGACTCTCAGACTCTTGTTTCAGGGATTGAAATGCCCTGAAGCTCAGGAGGTCTGGGCAGCTGCAGTCTGAGGCCTTTGGCGACCGCTGGCTCCTGGAACTTGTGCTTTCAGCTCCGGTTTCAGCCAGTCAGGCTGCGAACTGATTGCATTTGTTTTGACTTAGCTATAGATCTGGGAATGGTAGACAAGTTTCTCCTGGGCAGCAAGATGGCTCATCAGGTACAGACACTTGCCCACTAAGCTTAGGGACCTGAGTTTGATCCTGGACCCCACATAAAGGTAGAGACAACCCATGCCACCATGTTGTCCTCTGATCTCTAGTACACATGAACATGATGGAGGACTCTCACTGGTTAATAAAGAAACTGCCTTGGCTTTTTTGATAGGGCAGGATTTGGATAGGTGGAGTAGACAGAACAGAATGCTGGGAAGGAGGGAAGTTAGTCAGATGCCTCAAACAGTCACCATGACTCTCCTCTCCAAGATGGATGCAGGCTAGAATCTTCCCGGTAAGCCACCCCTCATGATGCTACACAGATTACTAAAATTGGGTTATTCAAGATGTGAGAATTAGATAATAAGAGGCTGGAACTAATGGGCTAGGCAGTGTTTAAATGAATATAGTTTGTGTGTTGTTATTTTGGGGCATAAGCTAGCCAGGCGGCCAGGAGCTGGACAGCGGGAAGCGGCCTGCAGCTCATCACTACATGAACACATGCATGAAAACATGCACACATGCATGTTTCTTCAGATTTCTCAAAGTGGGACCCAGTTCTCTCATTTTTCTTGCATTTAACAGATGCTCCATCCGATGGTCAGTGGGCAGCTTAACACAGTGGATTTCTCTCTGGGCCCTGCTCAGCTTAGGAAAGGGGTTCTCCTCACAGTGATCACCTGTGGTATCTGAGTGCTTCTCACATGTGCTGTCCGGAGCAGGAAGAACAGAGGCTCAGGGTGGAGAAATTACATACATGTTCTGTGGAACATGTTCATTACATGTGAATGTGTCATGTTCATTACAAACAAACCTTTAAAGAAATTAAAGAAACAGGAATTGGTTGTCTCCTGCTTCTTAGCAGATCGTCACCTTCTGAAGCGCCTTACAATGTGACCTTCCCACGAGACACTGGAGGGACACTTGTGTGCAGGTTATTGATGACACTGTAGTTTTTTTTTTTTTTTACCCGATTTGCTTGTCTGATTTTTTTTTTTTTTTTTTTTTTTTTTAGAGAAACGAAAAGGAAATAAAAGGAAAAAAAATGCAAAAATCTAAGGGTCAAAGCAAGCCAGATAAAAGCACTCATTTTAAGTGTGTGTGTTTTCAAGGGTGTGGAGAGAGGCACGAGATCGTATCGTGGGTTTCCCTGGCCGGTACCACGCGTGGGATATCCCTCACCAGTCCTGGCTCTACAACTCCAACTACTCCTGTGAGCTGTCCATGGTGCTGACAGGTGCTGCCTTCTTTCACAAGGTAAGAGAATGCTGGTTCCGTGCTCTGCCCTTAGTAAGGGTGAGCTTGTGTGGGAACGGGGGCTGCCTTTACACACACACACACACACACACCCCTACACACCTATATATTGTAGGCAGAGCCCGTTTGTTCATTTCCTGAGTGCTCAGACCCGAATATCATACAGAAACTATATTAATTCTATATTAATTACAACACTATTTGGCTGATAGCTTGGGTGTATTCCTAGCTACCTCTTATATCTTAAATTAACCCATTTCTATTAATCTGTGTATCACCACGAGGCTGTGGCTTACCCGGTAAGGATATGTTCTGGCGTCTTTCTCCTTCGGCAGCTACATGGCGTTTTCCTGCCTACCCTCTCTCAATATCTCTTCCAGCCTGGCTATATTCTGCCCCACTATAGGCCAAAGCAGATTCTTTATTAACCAGTGGTAATAAAACATATTCATAGCATACAGAGGGGAATCCCACATCAGTATACCCTCTGGGCCAGAGGCAAGCTGTTCCTGCATTTGAAGAAACTGGGTGATGTGCTTAGAGAATCCGAGTATGGTGCCCACACCTGGAATCCCAGTAGCCTGTAGCGAAGTAGGAAATCACAGGTTCAAGGCTAGGCTAGGTTGATCAGTGAGAACCCATCTCAAGACGAGGAAACAAACAAAACCATGCATATAGTAACTGACAGTCAGGACCAGGACTGCTTGCAGACCGTGAGGACTGCCTGCAGACCACTGGCTTTCGCTATGGACAGATAGTCTTCTGGCTCAGACTGATTGCCACTGTACAAGGCCCACTGTGGTCCTCTGTCCAAGGGCTCTGCCACTTCTGCCCAGAGATGTTTTCACAGTAGGGTTTGGGCTCACTGGATGCCCACAGTGCAGGTGCCTTTGACCATCATGCCTCTGCACTGTTCTCTTTATGCTGTTTTTGCTCCTTTTTCTATATTTCTTCTGATATGCAACCTAAGAGCTAGCCTGTTGTGGCTCCTGAGTTCTTTATGGATGTGTGGTCAGAGCTGCAGTGTCCTGGGCTATAAGGAACACTAGAGTATGAAACCATGCATGATAGAAATGAAGAAATACCGTAGGTTTTTATGTTTGCTTGTTGAAAGGCCGTTGTTTCGGATAATGGGGTAAGTGAGGCATTCTACTTTCATTCTTCCTTCCTTTGTTTGTTTGTTTTTTGAGACAGGGTCTCTTACATAGCCTTGACTGCCCTGGAACTCACTATGTAGATCTGGGTGGCCTCAACCCCAACTCAGATCTTCCAGCCTCTGCCTCCCAAGTGCTGGAACCAAAGGCATGTGCCATCACTGGCTTTTTTTCTTTCGTGGTGCTGCTTAGGATCAAAGCTAAGCTGGAGGTGCAAAGGGCTCTGCTGCCAAGTGACAGCTCCAGTTGTTTTTGAGTTTGAATGACATTGTTACAAGGACATTTAAAACGCTACAAGGCTCATATTAGTTTTTTTTAAAAATTATTTTTTTCTAGATGTGTGTGATATGTATGTGTATGTAGGATATATTTGCATGTTTGTGGGCACATGCATGACTATGTATATGCAGGCTCAAGGCTGATGTCAGGGATCATCCTTGATCATCTTCTACGTTATTCATTAAGGCAGGGTCTCAGTGAACCCCAGAGCTTGTGGATATGGCTGGTCTTGGCAGCCAGCTTGCTCTGGAGGTCTTCTGTCTCTGCCTTCCCAGGCTGCAATTACAAATAGGCTACCACCCCACTTGCATTTATGTGGGTTCTGGGGATCCAAACTCTAGTTCTTAGTATCATTACTCTGGCTCCTGTATCACATTTCTTTTGAGTGATGTTGGCATATACTTTCCCTTTCGAAGTCTTCAGCTGGCTCTGAAGGTGGTGGGCTTGGGTTCCATGTTCCATTCCCCACACCACAGAATCCCTATTCTGAGATGAGAGAGTCCCCTCTAGCACCCCTACAGTTCCTCAAGCAATGAACTGGCTTTCATGAGGGTGCTACCTTCCGTCTGGTGCTTTCTTATAGACTGAAGTTGCAGGCTGATGATGAGACGTTCGTAGTGGAGATCCATGCTGCAGGATGCTCATTCCTGCTCTCAGGTCCTAAACACCAGTCCATGTGTCCCCGCTGTGACGACCTCCTGGGCACCTTCCCACACCTGTCCAGTAGCCCCTAGAGCCATGCATATTTTTGCTGCAAGTGAAAGACCTCCTAACAGTGTTCCGATCCTTTCTTCCCTGACAGTATTATGCCTACCTGTATTCTTACGTGATGCCCCAGGCCATCCGAGACATGGTGGATGAGTACATCAACTGCGAGGATATTGCTATGAACTTCCTTGTCTCCCACATCACACGGAAGCCCCCCATCAAGGTAGGCCCTGGCATCTGTAGGAAGGTGTGTGTATGTACACTTCATTCTTGTGTTTGTCTCAATGCAGCTTGTGATGGTGCTATACCCCAGAGACTTTCCTGTCAACGTGCACAATGACACCCCTTACATAAGTGATGTTAGGACCTTGCACTAAGGCCACTGGATAGAGCTGAGGGACTGGCGGGGCAGGAGGGGTGGAACAGCTTTACTCCCATCCTTCCTTCACTTCTGAAGCAGGCTGCGGTTTCTAAGGGTAGATGCATTAGCTGCTTTGTTACTGGAAGGAATCGCAGCGATCTTCACATCACCTTATGGTAGCTGCAGCATATCAAAGTAGCACTGCTGGTCACTGCTGGGAAGTGGTGGTCACAGTTCAGTTCCCAGCATGCATATTGGGTGCCTCACTACCTCCTGTTACTCCAGTTTCAGGGGATCTGATGCCCTCTGCTGGACTCTGCAAGCACTACATGCATATGCACATACCTACACACAGACAGACACATGTACACATAATTAAAAGTAAAAATGTAAAGAAGCCACTGCTTCAGTGTAAACAGTGGTTGTATGATACGAGCATGTGAAGTGGGTTTGTGGCTTCAGGGAGAGTTGGTGGGAGAGCAGTGGGTGAATGGAGTGAGGGGCCAGGCCGTGTCTGCGTGTGTCCCCTACACACTGCAGCTTACTCTTACATGATTCTTTGTAAGAAGATTTCATTTAAAATAGCTGGATGGCTGGCTTCCTTCTGCCCTGACTTTGTCCTGTCTCTGCTCCAGGGCCAGGGTTGTCTGTTCTGAACTCCCGTGAATGACCTTACACCTTTCTCCATGTCTCTTCATCGTCTTGCTTACATAACTTTGCTGTCTTGTTTCCCATGCTGGGTTCTAATTTAAGTGCCCTTCACTGATTTTTCTCTTCATGCTTGTAGGTTGAATGGATGGTTTCTGAGTATCTCTAGAAAGTTCCTGTGTACATACACATTCATCACAGCCACCCATCATCCAGCTGCCTCTGGCTCTGGTTTCTGCAGGTCCTTCCTCTGTGCTCGCTCCTATGTATGACTTGTTCCGAGGCTGCAAAGGGCTTTGCCCTTCTCCCATGTCCAGGCTCACAGCCTATTGGAGACCAGCTTAGGCTTGATGAGCATCTTGGGGTGTCCAGGACACACAAGTAGTTTAAATTCCTACCTCTGTCAGATGTGACTAGAGTGCCATTCCCTTTCTGATTAGAGCTGAGCTTGAGAAGAAAACCTTTGTCCACCATCTTTCTCGGTCTCCACCACCCAGGTCTCATCCCACTGGGTCCCAGGCTCAGGTCTCCAGTAGAACTTTGCGAAAGGTTGCTGTCCTAGTTAGGGTTTTTATTGCTGTAAAGACACACTTTTTTTGTTTTTTTGAGACAGGGCCCAGACTGGCCTTGAACTCAGAGATCCTACTGCCTCTGCCTCCCATATGCTGGGATTAAAGGCATGAGCTACCACCACTCAGCCAACAACAACTCTTATAAAGGAAAACTTTTAATTAAGACTGGCTTACAGTTCAAGAGGTTTAATCCATTATCATTATGGCAGGAAGCATGGCAGCATGCAGGCAGACGTGGTGCTGGAGAAGAAGCTGAGAGTTGTACATCTTCATCCATGGGCAATAGGAAGTGAACTGCTTACCATACTGGACATAGCTTGAGCATATATGACTTCAAAGTCTGCCCACACCGTGATATACTTCCTCAACAAGGCCACACCTCCTAATAGTGCCATCCCTATAGGTCAAGCACTCAAATACACGAGTCTATGGGGCCATACCTTTTCAAACCACCAGTTGCCTATGCTAATGGTTAGCCATACGATTTGTGACACCATCATGTTTCTTACATTTTCTAGTTGTTGGAAATCTTAATAACTAACCTTTTTTTCATGTTTGAAAGTAATTTTCTTAAATATCTTTTTTAATGGCTATGTAATATTTTAGAATTATTTGTTTCAGTTGTGGCTAGTTTTCCAGTATTTCTCTATGCAAAAACCATAGTTGAAATAAATAACTATACCAACATCTTGCTGTACCACCCAGGTAAAGATTGCATGTAGACTTGTTTGGGCCAGTCACACTGGTCATACTAATACTTTGTGTCTGATAAGTATGGTGACATGGAAAGGCCCCCTGTGAGTGTTTTGGACGCATATATGCTGGGCTGTGTGGATGTAGCCATTGGCTGAGCAGCTTCTCTGTGGACATAGCACTGGCTTGGCCACGCTATGAGGTTCTGTCAGAGTCATGCTGTGTTCTCACCCTGCTCTCTCATGTTTCCAGGTGACATCGAGGTGGACTTTCCGATGCCCGGGGTGCCCTCAGGCCCTGTCCCATGATGACTCTCACTTTCACGAGAGGCACAAGTGTATCAACTTCTTTGTCAAGGTGTACGGCTATATGCCCCTCTTGTACACACAGTTCAGGGTGGACTCTGTGCTCTTCAAGACCCGCCTGCCCCACGACAAGACCAAGTGCTTCAAGTTCATTTAGGGCCTTGCCAGTTCTGAAGAGACCATGAGTGGAGTGAGGAGAGTCGCTCCACGGTTCCCAGGCATTGAAGGACCTTGGGGACATCTGTGGGACGGGGCTCAGACCCTTTGCTGGGGAAGGCAGCCGAAAGAGTGGAAGGGAGTAGCTGACTTTATCTTGAGGTCAGTCACACTGGGCCCAGCATCCTGGTCAGCAGACTTGAGCTTCTGCACGGGGCACTGACTGATGTGAACGCTGAGGACTGGGGGGCTCTGGGGAGTCACTAGTTCATAAGCCCAGGACGGCTGGTTCGTGGATTTTAAATTCAGTAACAACTATTATTATTTAAAGAGAGTCTCACATCTGCCATTCAAGGCTTATTTATATGTGTGCATATATGTACACACATACGTGTATATACATATATATGCACACACACATATACATATATATATATATATTTGGTGGGGTGGGGGTGCACCTGAAATTTCTGCCAATCTCTCCAAGGGAGGGACCTACCTGGCTATGTATTTAGTGGAGAGGGTCCTGACCCTGTGTTACTTGGACTGTCCCAATGGCACTGGCTGCAGAAACAAGCCGGATGGACTTGGCCTAGGCAAGATCTCCTGATCTACCCTGACCCCTTCCTGTAGCCTCAGTGACGCTAACACAGCTTCCCCTCCTGTGGGAGGCTGCACAGCGGGGCCGGCATGTTCCCTGGGCTTTGAGGGCTGGTGCCAGGCAGCACTTGTCTTGGGGGTTATTGCCACTCTCCCATTCTTTCTTGTGTTTGAGAGAGGATAAGGAAGCAACCGGTAGGACGGGGATGAGGCCTCTGCTGCCCAGTGGCCTTTAGCTCACCCTCCTGGTGACGCCGGTGTGGGGCGCTGGTGCAGGTCCCTGTACTATTTAGCAGGTCTCGACTGGGAACTTGTATGTGCAGAACTGGCCTGTGTCCTTTGATGATCCCAGAGTCTCACGGCAAGGCATGCGCCTTGGGATGGACACCTAAGTGAGTTCACCTTTCCCCTCACATCTGGACTCCATCGTGTACCTGTGGGGTTTAGACCCCAGATGTCGAGTTGCCTGTTGGAAGCCCCCTCTTTCAAGGTCTGGGACATGCTAGAAGTTGGAGGCTGGGGTCCACTAGGAGAGTTCTAGTCCGGTCTTGGATGCTAACAGGCGCGCACCCCCACATTACCGCTCTCCACTCCCTCTTATGGTTCTGTTCCCAGGGCTGCTGGTGAAATAAGCTGATTTTGGGGGTGGTGGCAGCAGGAAACTGGAAGCGTAGCGTTGTGTCAGGGATTCCGCCTGTGACTTGTCACTCCGCCCGCCTGGCAGAAGTGGAGCTGAGCAGCTGCACCAGACAGAGCTCAGGGCTGTCCTGGCCATGCATCTGCCTTAAGCCAGTCCCGTCTTCCTAGGCCCTGCCGCGAGTGCTGCTGTCCTGACTTCTCTGTAGATCCCTTCTGCTGGAGGCTGCCGTGGCCTCCGCCTCCCGGAGTCCCTGCCGCCAGAGGACCAGGCTGCTGCAGAGCTTCCACTGGTGTCTTCTCCAACCCGACACCAAGGGCTGCCTGGGACATTAGTTCTTAGCACCTCAGCAAAGGGGTCCAGACTCCTTCCCTTCCCCCGCCCCCCACTCTCTGTCCTCTTTCTGTTCCTTGTGGCAGTAGCCCTCTTCCCTCAGGGGAGCCAAAGAGTGTGGTGTTTTTTCGCTAAATATGTGGCTGCTATTTTTTTTTTTTTTTTTTTTTTTTTTACTTCCCAGTATTGGGGATGGAAGCCAGAGCTGTGGATGGGCATCCCGACAATCGCTCTGCCGTGAGCCCCGGCCCTATTCGCCTTGTTTCTTTAATGTGAGAACTTGTAGATTGCTGTGGTATCCGATGAGGAAGTCCGTCTCTACGGTAGAACCCCTCTGGAGGGCACTGAAAGCTGCTGGTCACTCATGGATGTCATCAAAATGTGTTTCAGGGATAGTGGTGTCAGAGCATCTCTGGGCCCAGTGGGAACACTAACTGAAGGTCCCCAGCAGCAAGTATGGACAGTAACTGTATCTGAGGGACCCTCTCAGAGGCAAGAGGCAGAGACAAGCAGTTGTACACTGCTTGTCATTTGGGTTGGGGAGCCAGGGGGCATGCCTGGAAATGATTTTTTCCTGCTACAAGCTGCTTTGCCGCAGCTCACCATGGTCACCTAGTGCAGATTCCTAACACGGGTCACACCTGGCTACCCAGTCTCAGCTTCCAGGGCCAGGACAGCCTTGTTTTTCAGTTGCTCTTTATCTTGAGGGCAAGGGCCACCCACAGAGTGACAGTTCCCCCCAGGGTGCCTCAGGCCAGTGGACCACCTACAATGCTCCTGTCTGGGGTGTCCTTGTTGAGGTGAAGCTGGAGGGTGGGGCTGCCTGGGGCAGCTCTGATAACATAATTTGTCCATCTGTCTGCCCCTTTCAAATCATGAGCACAAAGGTCTTACGTTGGATTTTTGTAAAAAAATGAAATAAATGGAGACTTTAACTCAAGCTGTTTGGAGGTGTTTGGTTATTCTCAGCAGGGACAGAAGAGTTACCTGAGCCAGGGTGCTTGTCTGAATGCAGTGGCCTCTGCGTGGCCAGCTGGGAGCCCTCTGCCATCAGCCATAAGCTGATAAGGGGAGCGATAAGGGGAGCCGACAAGCGTGAGCCCAGGTGGTCAGCCAGCATTCCATTTTGCACACCAGCCAAGCTTTTTTACTGTGGAGATTTATTTTTATAGTGTGTGCATGCGTGTGTGCATGCGTGTGTGCGTGCGTGCGTGTGTGTGCATGTGCGTGCTTGTGTGCGTGTGCGTGCATACATTGTGTGTGTGTATGTGTGTGTGCGTATGTGTGTGCATGCATGTGTGCGTGCATATGTTGTGTGTGCGTGTGTGTGTGTAATCACGTTTGCAGCTGCCTGCTGAGGCCTTAGAGGGCATCAGATCTGCGCAGCAACAGGCTTTTTTTTTTAACCACTGAGCCATCTCTGGCTCCTCCCATTTGCTTTTAAAAATGTGTTATGGTGTCCTGTGCTGACCTGGCAGGGTGGTCTCTGGGTTCCACTTCCACATCAGGTCACAGGATTTTGGTGTGTGCATCTGAGAACTACCTGGTTGAGAGCAAGTGCTGTCCTGGGCTGTGGAAGATGGAACCCGGGAATTCCAGACCTGCAGAGGCAGGCCCTCTGGTTCGGCAGGTGGGAGCCCAGGGCACTGACATCTAAGATTGATAGGACCTCCCATTGTCCCTGTGGTGAGGCCGGCAGTGTGCACAGATGTGGAAGTCCTGCCATAGTTATTATTTCTTGTGCAGAGTACTGAGGACGGTGAAGGAGGCTGCCATATTAAAAAATCACACTGTATACACAGAATGCTTATTTAGGGTTTCTGGTTCTGTGGAATCCAAAGTGTCTGCGGTGGCGGTCCGTGCTACGGTCACTCGTGTGTTAGAGCTGGTTACAGACAGTGAGGTAGGCGGTGGTCTCTGCCGTGGAGTATGTGTGCTCAGATACTGGGTTGCCCACAGAACTGGTGGGGCCAAAGCCATCTATCTGCTTGTGGTGTAATCTCATAGAATGGCAGAAACTGCCAGGCTTCGGCCTTCGATAAGACGGCAAGTCGACATTGGGCGCACGTGAACAGATGGATGGACTAAAGTCAAGCAAACTGCTGGGCTCTATGTGTATTTCAAATGCCAAGGCCCTGCTCACCTGCCGCAGCTGCCCTTGGAGTGTGTGCTGTGTAGTGGCCGCTGTCCTGTCTCCTGGCAGAGCAGCCCTGCTTGCTGGCCGTGGCGTCCTGCATGCTCTGCGTGCACTGGAACATCCTGGAGGAACATCCCCAAGAGTGCAGCGCCCAGGAAGCCATTAGTGGGCTCCTGAAGAAAGAGTGGGACAGGTAAGTTGGGGGAGAGGACAGGCAGAGTGAGCGGGATTGTTCCCAAGGTATCCGGGCATTGAGTGACCTTGGGGACATTTGTCTGGTGGGGTTCAGACCCTTTGCTAGGGGAGGCAGCAGGAAGGGTGGAAAGGGGGTAGCTGTCTTGCCAACAGCCATTTGTGCATTTCAGTGATAGGCGAGCCTGGTGTGGAGCTGCAGACCTGTAGCCCAGGCGCTCAAGAGGCAGGAAGACTGCCTGGAGTTGGAGGCGTCTTGGGCACTTGGGCCGTTTCCTGAGTTCAGCATTAGGGATTAAGCTGCTGTGAATGCAGGAGCAAGACCTTTGGTGGACGCCTTTCTTCCTGCAGCGAGGACCCGTGAGTGCAGTTGTTGGGGGATGCACATTTGTACAGTTTTCCGAGCATCTGGGAGACCTTTTCCTGCAGCGACCGCTGCATTTTGTACTTGCAGTGATGCCGAGGTGTGTTCCGTTCCACGTGCTCAGCAGCCTGTGGCGCTGCCAGACTTGGGTTCAAAATTCAGGCCACGTTTCCTGGTGACTGATGATGGGAAGCATCTTTAAGTTTACCGCGCCGCCTTTCTTATTAAATGTCCATCGACACTTCCGTGCGTGGGTATAATTCATCTCCTTCCTGTCTCACTCCTGTCAGTCCCTGTTCTCCTCCTTGGATCCCCTTTCGCCCCTATACTCTTTGTGCTTTGTGGACGAACTGAGTTTGAACAGGGCTGTCTGTGACCGTGGGCATGGCACTGTCCACTGGAGTCTGGTGGGCTCACCAGTGGTACACAATTGAATACAGTGACTTCCCTTCTAGAATCTCAGAGTAGCCAGTAATTTAACAGAGAGGGGTAGGGCCACACAAGCCCCTCCTCCACCCACGGCTGATTGTGGACATGTGGACATGGCCAGTCTTGCGCAAACCAGTGCAGGCAACTAGCTGCTGAGCTCATGGTTGTGATGGCTGTGTCATGCCCAGGAGATGGCTCTTAGATTCTGCTCCTCTTCTGCCTTGTTCCCTGAGCCTAAGAGTGGGTAATAAAAATGTCTTGTTGGGAGCTGAGCCCTCTGGCCCTTATTCTCAGCACTGTGATTAGCCACGTGTGGCTGTGCTTGCCACCTGTTCACAGAGGAGAGACTTCTGATGAAGGTTGACAGTAGCATTTGCCTGCAAGGGTCGATTTTTAGAGGGCAGTTTGATGCTATGTCAATCTAACTAAACAATAGTAGCAAGTTACCCCCTAGGGCCTCTGACTGCCCCAGCCATGTTTTCGAACAGTTTTACAGTACCAGGCCTAGGTGTTCTCCCACGGTGGGAGCTCAGATCCATCATTGAGTCGTTGGTTAACCCCAGAGCGTCATCTCTCTGCAGAGGTGGGCACAGTTCACCTGGCAGGCTAGTGTTGGTTTATAGAGTTGGCAGCTGGGCAGGACCTTGGAGCTTTTCTCCCTTACCAACCCACCTAGCATTTTCCAGTAGTAGGAAAGCCAGCTGACAGCGAGCAAGTTCTAGTGCAGGTTTGGCTCGATTTCCCAAGCTCTTGCAACCAGAGGGTGTGGTGTCTTCAGAACAGGGTCTTCCCATACAGTTCTGCTGGACAGCCACGAGGGATGCCAAGAGCTTGTATTACCTTAGGGGCCTCTGAGGTCTCCCTGATAACAACTTATGGAAGTACCAAACAATTGGCACTTAGGAATTTTTTTTCTAGTTCCTTTATTTTTCCCTCTGAGCTTACTTTTGTTCCTTTTAGTTTCTGGAGGTAAAAATGTAGGTCTGTTTTAGGCCTTCCTCTCCTATGACTATTTAAGGTCTGTCTTGAAGTTGTTTTAAAGCACAGTTCCTCTTTTTTTTTTTTTTTAATGTGTAGCCCAGGCTGACCTCGAACTCGTGATCCTCCTGCCTCTGCCTCCTTCAGCAAATCCTACCGGCGTGCGCCACCACAAACGGCTAGTTCCTCTTTTTGAGAGCGGGTCTCTCTTCATGTATGCCAGCCTGCATGTGTGTATATATGTGTGCACATACACACAGAGACCAGCGATCACACTTGGTGTTGTTCTTATGAGCTGTCAACTTGTTTCTTTAGTCAGGCTCTCTCACTGGGCATTGGGGCTCAGTTAGTCTGGGCTGTCTAGCCAGTGTTAGCCCAGGGACCCACTTTTCTCCGTCTCTCTTGTACTGGATTACAAGCACATTCAGTCATACCCAGATTTCCCCTTGGACTCTGAGGACAGAAGTCATGTCCTCATGTTTACATAGCAAGCACTTCCCCAGCTCCAGTTAAGACCACTTTTTTTTTTAGTTCATTGGGGAATAAACTTTTTGACCCACACTTATTTTTATGAGCTGCTTAGTTTCTGAATATTTGCTGGTTTCTAAAACGCGTTATAAAATTCAAATTTAATTATACTCTGGTAAATGTTGCCTGGGCAACTTTAAACATAGCAAGACTTGTTCCACTGCCTGGCACATGGTCTTCATGATCAAATACCACTGCTCTTGAAGACTGTGTGATGTGCAGCTGGAGCACAGCACCTCTGTGCCCAAGACGGGTGCTTGGGTGAAGGCCGTTGAGCTCCGTTTTTTCTCATTTATAAGTGCACTGCTTTGGTTATTTTAATAATTAGTGTCATCAAATTTTCAGCTCTGTGGCTTGCCCCTCGGCACTGTTGATTCATAGCCGTGATCGTATCTCCCTGATGAGCTGTCATCTCTGGCAGCGTCACTGTCCAGGCTGCACTGCTGTTACATGGCGTAGCCTCCCCCAGCCAGTTGCTTTCATCCTGGTTTTAATGTGTAACTGTAAGCAGTATATAGTTTTTTTTTTTTCTTTCAGGACAGAGTTTCTCTGTAGCTTTGGAGCCTGTCCTGGAACTCGCTCTTGTAGACCAGGCTGGCCTCAAACTCAGAGATCCACCTGTCTCTGCCTCCCAAGTGCTGAGGTTAAAGACGTGCCACTACCACCCGGCTTCCTTCCTTCCTTCCTTTCTTCCTCTCTCTCTCTCTCTCTCTCTCTCTCTCTCTCTCTCTTCTCTCTCTCTCTCTCTCTTTCTTTCGACAGGGATTCTGTGTAGTCTTGGGTGTCCTGGAACTCGCTTTGTAGACCAAGCTGACTTTATACTCGCGGAGTTCCACCTACTGCTGCCTCCCAAAACAAGGTAGAGTGGGCCTGCAATCCTTTAAAGAAGTTACACATGTTTACTGAAAGTGGGAGGACACATGCCACATGCACACGTGGGGGTCAGAGGTCAGCTTTCAGGAACTGGTTTCCTGTGCTTCCCACCATGTGCTTCCCAGGGACTGAACATCCCTCAAGCCTTGTGGTGCTCACCGCAGGTCTTGGGAACGTGCTCCTCTTTGCCTTGGAGAGGAGACCTTGGCTCTGCTGAGCTAAAGTTATCAGAGAATGTGCAACACACAAACTCCAGCAGCAGGAGCTTGGCCAGGACTCCCCGCTGACGGGAGGGATGGATGGGCTTACGGGTTGGGAGGTCATCATTTTCAAAGGGTAAAAGTGCTGCAATTAGTTAATCAGGGAATGTATTGTTAAATTATTTTTGTGATATATGGTCATACCTTGTAGTACAGGTGAGCCTGGAGAACATTAGGTACCCCAGTCTGGCCTTGAACTTGAGCAATTCTCTTGCCTCAGTCTCATGAGTGTTGGGGTTGCAGGGGAAGCTACCCTTGGCTAGCAGCCTTTTAGGTAGTGATATACACATTATAAAGATTAAGTTGCTGTTCACTGTGGTGGATGTGTGAAGATGTGGGAGAGGGCACAGTTGGGAATTAATACTGTGGTTACTCGAGTGCCCAGGGGTGACATCCTATGAACACAGTAACTTAACTCCCATCCCAGGCCTCTAATTCCCGTGTGACTGGTGCCTAAATGTTGTAGGAATTTAGCAGAGTCGCTGTGTCTTGGGTAGACAGAATGAATAGTTTCCTTATCTAGGGTGGACATTAGAGTGAATGGCTGTTTTCTAGAAGTACTGTGAACCTGAAGAATTTCTGTGGAAAACAGCGATTGTTTGCCGTGATTTGTAGAATGCTTTTCTGGAGGAGCATTGCAGCTTCTGCGTCACTGTGGTCACAAGACGCCTCTGGCGCACCCGAGGCTCCTGCGTTACTGTGTACTGCAAACGGCACACAGAAAAGGACTGAAGTCACGAGCACCCATGATGCTCTTCTTTAGAGAGACATACAGTTAGATCAGGGATCTTGGTATGAGGAAATACTTTACCCAAAAAACAACTTTGTGTGACAATAAAATTGGCCTTTGTATGGCTGTTCCAGGTTCGGGTCATCAGAGGCTCGACCTTCCTGATGCCACACAGGCCTGAAATTTCACCTTGGAGGGACCTCTCTCTTCAACCGACCCACACGACACGGAACACCCTGACACCTGATGACACGGCCTAGGTAGAGACCCTGCCCAGACCCTGCGGTGCTAACATGTGAATGCTGAAATACATGTAAAATCATCTGATGGCGGGAATGAAACCTGGGGCACACGGAGCAGTCCGGACTGTAGTGTAAACCCTTCAGGATTTAAGCTCACCATCTGGAGCCCATGGCACTAGCCACTCTGGCTCAGTTCTATATCGCCTATCTCCAGGTCAGCCGTGCCCTCCCCAGAACCCGAGTTGGTTACTTATACCCTAGCCAAGGTTTAGACCAATGCACCGATGTATCCTCCTGCCGTGGAGAGCCTGAGGGTGCATCCCACCTACCTTCCTGTGGGTGGCAGCTCTCCTGGTGCGTTTCATGACTGGTTTTAGCTCTGCAGTGGCCCCGTCACACAGTGAGGGTTCCTGTTGGTCCTTCAGTGTCAGCTGGGAAAGCCAACCCCCGCATTTCCAGGTATCAGGGAGGGCTGCGGGCTCACTGTGGGGTGAGGAAGACCAATGTGCTCTTGCTGAGAGGGATGGACCACGGATCCTGTCTCCTTGGCAGGATGTAGAGGGCAGGAACCATAAATTGGCTATTTTGGGGACATTGACTCAAACTCTGGATTTCAGGCCTCTTGTCCAGCGGCGAATTTTCATTGTGAGGAAAGAGAATTTGGGCCCGGGAACTGCAGCGGAGTGGGGCCAGGAGCTCTGGCTAAGCCACAACAGGTCCCTGGCTACAGAACCATAAGGGGGAAACAAATCTGCTGATTCCCAGCTGCTAGGCTTGGGGTCACTTGTTAGAGCAGTAGACCCAGGCTTTAGTCCTTTGGGGAAAGACTTCTTCAAAGACAGATATTGTGGTGAGGGAAGCCTGGGCTACTTATGTCAGGACCCTGTCTCCAAACAGGCAGACAGTGAGAGCTGCAGAAGACTTACGCAAAATCAGTGGCCTCATTGACTCTAGCGAGGACCAATTTGTCACTCGGGTCGTGCTCAGCACCGGAGGCGCTGCCGGCCCTCCTGCTCCTGTGGATGGAGGGAAGACTAGAGGACAAGCAGTCACTGCTTCACGCTGGAAAGGCCCGGATGGATCACGGATGACCAGTGCCTTGTGACCTATTCTCTGGGCTGCACCTGCCTGTGAGGAATCCCGGAGCACCAGGCTCTCTCAATTCGGTGGGCTCCCTCTAAAGCTATAGAAAACAGCGGGTTCCTTGGGCTCCATTTTAGTCATCGATAACCACTAGGCTTGGGTCGGCAGGTACCATTACAGGCTGTGTTCCTGGGCCAGTCACAAGCGGCTTTCATTAGTTCTGTGGATTCTACTTACCAACCTACTATGGCTTCCAAACATCTAACCCTTAGAATTAGTCAGCTGGCTCTCTCCCTGTACCTGGGATGGCAGCGCCACTCTCTTTGCTGGAAGCATGCACCTTGCTTGGTCTCCATCTAGCTTCTGCGGGCAAGTGGGTGCTCGTGACGTAAATTACCCTCAGTAACTTCTAAGTCATCCCACCTACCAGGTATCGGTTGACTGTCCCTTGGCAATCAGGACTTGGACGATCAATGCCTTGGGGTCGTCTGATCAGACTTAACCAGTCAGGCTCACTGTTCCCAAGGCACTCTGGACACACACCTGGTAGGCATTTATTTAAATGTATGTTTGGGTCTTTGGAACTTTATCTTCTAATGCATTTGCATTTTCCCAAGATGTTTGAAGTTCAGTTTGATCTCTCAGAAGTTTTGTGAGAAAGGTGATACACCCACACAACCCTGAGACAGCCCCCAGCTTGCAGTCCTGTCCTTTCCAGCTGGGCTCACGTAGTGGAGTCCGAGGTACATTCCAGAGGCCTCAACAAAATGACCCATACCCTGTGCGCAAGGCCGGGAAAGTGAAACCCCTTTCCTCCGCCAATCAAGAGCTTACCCCAGATACAATTCTAGGAGAGCCGCTCACCTCTCTTCAGAGCCTGTACCATTCTGCCTACAGCACTTCCTATAGCTCCCACGTCACTAAAACCCCTTGAGACAGCTGTTAGACCAATTTTTATTTTTTTCGTTGTAGGGCCTCATACTTGCTAGGATACACCCCTGAGCTGCACCCCGTGCCCTATACAGGATCTCATTACGTTGCTTAGGCTGGCCTTGCGCTCTTGTGTCTCTGGAAACTCTGAACTGGGCACACTGGCTGCACCACCAGACCTGGCGGCTGACTTCCAGCTGCACCCCCACCCTGTTCCCCAGGTCTGTGGCACTGCCATTTCTTTGCAAAGCTGGTGTGTGGTTTCCACTCATGTTTTCTTAGATGTGGTCAGGGCCAGTGTTATTCAAAAGTAGCCATCTCTGTGACAGGATCTTCTAAAGCCACGCTCCCTCCTGCAATGTGGGCAGGGGCTGGAGAGCAGCTCATCTGGCAGCTAGTTCTCGGACTGTACTGCTCAGGGGTCTCCCTACGAGGCTGTCAACAATTTGTGTAAGAAGTACCCTTCCTTCCTTCTTTCTTCCCCGAAACGGTTTCTCTGTTTAACAGTCCTGGCTGTCCTGGAAGTCACTCTGTAGACCAGGCTGGTCTCAAACTCAAGACCCATCTGTCTCTGCCTCCTGAGTGCTGGGATTAAAGGCGTGTGCCACCACTGCCTAGCTAAGAAGTACCTTTTAACAGAACTGAAATCAATCTGAATTCCATGTTGCTGTTACCTCCTCTTCTGTTTTGTTTTTCGAGACAGGGTTTCTCTGTGTAGCCCTGATTGTCCTAGAAGTCACTCTGTAGACCAGACTGGCCTCGAACTTAGGAGGTAGGTGGATCTCTGAGTGCTGGACTAAGGGCACACACCACCATACACGACTTGTTCCTGCTTCTTGAGACAGAGTCTAATGAGCCAGGGCTAGCCTGGAACTTGCTGTGGATCAGATGATGACTGAATTCTCCAGCACTGGGATTATATCTGCAGTTTTGTAGACGGGGCTGGGTTATGATTACGGCAGAGATGAGACAGAGGTGCTGTGACATTGTCACTATTGGGTGTGATCTCAGACCCTCCCAGCCCCCAGATATCAAATCCTTATTTAGACTATAGTTCAATAGAACAGGGTACTTCTATAAAAATAATGTTTATTTTAGCAAAATGGGCCACAGAATAGAGCTGGATAGGTTAGGTTTCTGATTGGGGGGACTGTTCTTTGTTAGGTGTAGCACTGTAGGCAGGTTTAAGTCCGAGAGCTGCCCCCTTCGAGCCCTGAAAACGCAGGCCAGTCATTTTTCCACTTCCCTAGGAAAGGGCTTTTGTCAATGCTGCCACCCCCAAGCTGCTTGAGAGCTCCGGAACCGAAAAGAACAGGACTCCGAAAGTTCTTGGCTTCAGCAGTACAAGGAGGTGCAGGTCCTGGCCGGAGACACCGCTCCCCTCTGGAAGCCAGAGGCCGTGGCGGAGGACGCCCACTCAGAACTTCTGCAGGAACCTGAGGACGAGGTCCCGCAGCCGCACCCTCAGGGCCTCGTCGCTGTCGCAGATGATGTGAGTCGAGTCCTCCTCGATCTGGATGAGTGTCTCAGCTTCCTGCAGCAGGACAATATGGCCCTTGGCTGTGTCTTCCACCTTAATGTCACTGAAGCCATGCTGTTCCAAGAGAAAAGAGGAGGATGGCTACTCTGAAAGCAAGGCCTGACCAAGCACTTGAGACTGGCATTACTCTTAACATAGGTCTTTCGACTACCAGGGTCAGAATCCATCAGTTTCACATTTATAGAAGGCCTCAAACAGTCGGGCGGTGGTGGCACACGCCTTTAATCCCAGCACTCGGGAGGCAGAGGCAGGCGGATCTCCCAGTTCGAGGCCAGCCTGGTCAACAAGTCAAGTTCCAGGACAGCCAAGGCAACACTGAAAAACCTTGTCTTTAAAGGCCCCAGACAAACAAAAATGTCAGGAAAACAGCCGAATCACCCCACTCTTTTTACGAGTGTACAAGGGACTTGAGCACACCTAGACTCTGAGATTCAGGGAGGAAACACCAGGTTGTTGACCTTGGCACCTGCCCATGTTCGTCCCCACAGTTCTGAGCCCTAGGGAACGCTCCACTCCTCAAAGTAAGTTACCACTAACCTGGGGGTCTGGAAGCATCTCTCAGCCACCTTTATTGCTAATTGTATCATCGCCTTAGAAATCAGAACAGCAGCTACAGTAGAGAGAGACTTTCCTGGATGGGACATAAACAGTCAAAAAGCCTGATGCAGGGACTGCTGTCCTTGGCTGCAGACAGCACCTACTCAGGTGGGAAGGAGGTGAGGTATGCAGGGGGCTTGCTCCTGGACGAGTCAGGCAGGAGAAAAAGGTCATTGTGGAAAAGCCAGCTATTCTGAGGAATAATAATTTAAAAACTCATAGGTAGGAACCAGGATCCCTGTCAGGCCACAAGGGAGATGGGGCACTTTGCTCATCTGCAGGACTATGAAGATCCTGAGAGCAGTTTGTGAGAATCAAAAAATGAAGACCAAGCCTACTGAGACAGGAAGCCGTGCTTCTGAGACTTGAAAGAAGTCGGTAACTGAGACAGTGTGGTTATTAACGGTTATTAACAGCTTGGTTGCAGAATGTCCCTCTCTGCCATCATGTACTGGAGCTAGCCCAGTTCTCTCAGAAGCATACCCCATGCCAGCTTCACCCATCCCCCTTTTCCTAGCAAGGGTGATAATGTGAAAACAGTGAGCATTACAATCCTGTGACCGAAGACAAAATCATAAAAACTTTAAGGTAGTCTACTGCCCTGCCCCAGCACCAATGCAGTCAAGGAATTTCCCTTTTTGGGGCTGGAGAGATGGCTCCATGGTTAAGAGCATTGCTGTTCTTCCAGAGAACCTGGGCCCTGGTTCAATCCCCAGCATCCAATGGCAGCTCCTAACTCTCTGTAACTCTAGTTTCAGGGGATCAGCCTCCTCTTCTGGCTTCCTTGGACACCAGGCAAACACATGGTACACAGATAAATATGTAGGCAGAACAGAACACCTATACACACACACACAAATCTCTCCTTGGGGAGAAGCAGCCACTGGGGCCCAGGGAATAGACAGCCAGTGAGACAGGACTTGAGTGTCTCCATCACGCTTCTGTCTGAATCACTACCTGTCTAGCCACGCTGATGCCAAGCCCTCCTGGCTAGCCGTGGTCTTCCTGTGAAGAGCAAGGCTCCCGTGAGGATGGGCAGTTTTAACGTGCCACACTTGTTTCTGGGGTTCTCTGCTCCCTTGTCCCAGACTGAAGGTAAGGCTGCTCTGGGGACAGCCCAGAAGGGAAGGCGTTCTTTGGCTTAACTGTTTTGAGCCTCTCCATGGGTTATAGCACCCTGGCTTATCCTAGAAGCACATCAGACCACCAGGCTCACCTTTTCCAGGGTCTGCACGAACTGCTCTACCGGGATGGAGCCGCTCAGCAGAGGCTTCAGCACTTTGCAGTCAGGAACATCCTCATTCACCCGCTTCCTCTTCTTACTGCTGGTGGGCTGGGCGGGCCGGGGAGGGGGCTAGGACAATCAAAGTGCAGCTTTCAGTGAGGGCCTCTTCACTGAGCTGAGATCATGACCCTGCTGGTCTGAGAGGCCAGGCTCATCATCACCTGGGTCCATGTGGGTTAATGCAAACGATGTGCTTGGGATCATCTCATCTGCCTTTCAGCGAGAACCGTGTTTACATTTCGAGGGATTCTGCTACTTGCTAATGAAGTCCTTCCTAGTGGACACTGGCAACCACAGCCATGCACGATGATTAAGAACAGACTGTGGTGTCTCGCAGGTAAAATGCTGGCTGTGCCACCAGACAGCTGTGGAGAATGTGAGATACTGAGGTCAGAGAAATCCTGGACCTCAGGGCTCTGAAGATTAACCAGGAGAATGCACGACAGCAAGCAGCTCAGAGCCCAGTACTCTAAGCGCTGGCTGAAGGGGCACAGGGGCACCACAGTGCAAGTGTGGAAGGAATTCTTCCGAGGTGAGTGCTGCCTGCCCATGTGTCAGGCTTTGGGCCTTCCCGGCTCTGTACTGTGCCTGTATCCCAGGCCTTGTAAGGGATAGGTACTGTCTGCACCTTTTGGGTCTTACCCTGCAGTGCTCAGGCTTGGGGGCTCAACAAGGTCCAGAGGGGCCAACAGGGTACTCCTAAGGCTGGCTTGTGTGCTTTGACGCATGTGGTCAGAGGGAGACGTGTAAGAACTCATCTGTTTCAAGAACACATGTCTCACCTAACTGAATCTTCAGTGTCTGACTGGGATATGGTGAACTGGGAGCTGGCGGGGGGGCCAGAGCTGTCCTGAGGGGAGGGGTCTCTCCTGGGTTCCCACATGCCCTCAGTACCTGAAGCACATGTTTGTTATCCTTCGTGTGCAGCACAGCTGAGACAGTTGCCAAGGAGATGCCAGGCTTGATTTCCATGGGCACCAGGGAGTCTGCCAGCTGAAAGCAAACACAGTGTTTCAGACGGGCTCCCTCTGAGAGGGTGGGAAGAACCCCAGGGCGGACAGTGACCTAGGGCCTAGTGGAGCACAGCACTGAGCTCTTAGCATTCTTCTGTCCCGGTGGGAAAGGCCTCCGAGGCTGGCCCTTATATTTGTCTTGTATTTTACTTATGCTGCCAGAATCTAAAATATCCAGATAACTCACTGCATGGAGCAGGCACACACTCCCACAAATCTCTCGCCAATTACGGTGATGGAAGAGGCACCGGCAGGAAGGGGTGGGGACAGTGGACGAAGGCTAGAGGAGGGAGTGGGACTGAGAGTGCCGCCACATCTCAGCACCGCAGCAGGCTCCATCAGGGCAGCTTCATGTCACTGTGCGCTGGACCCCACAACTACGGACCCCCCCGCCACGACATCACTCATACGGCTCCAGCCAGCTCCTGAAGTCTTCTCAGAGCCTCCAAGAACCTCCCAGATTCCTCAACACACACACCAGGTATAGATTCCTTTTACTCTGCCTTGGGCTCACCACTATACCTTCTCCAGGTGACCACTGTCACACAAGGTAGGGGCTGTCGCACATGGACCGAGTGCTTTTCTGATTCCTGGCAATCTGGTGTCTGCCAATGGCAGGACAAGTGGCCCCTATTGTGGGACTGTGTTTTCCAATGAGGCCACTGACTGGGTGCCTTTTCCTGTGCAGCTACAGTGCACGCAGCTACAGTGCACACTCTGCAGTGAGCGCGGACCTCTGGGGTCCTGGTGCTCAGCCTGGCTATGTGCTGTCCTTAGCTGTACGGATCTCCAGGAAGCCAGGGTGCCTTCACTTAAAAACAAAAATAAATGTGCAAGATGCCATTGCATAAACATTGGTGTTCATTATCAGTTGCATAGAGGAAGTAGATTATAGCATTTAACATCGACGAACAAGACGTGAGGGCTTTCCTATGAAGTGAGGAAGCATGAGAGGAGAGTGAGGTGTGCCTCACTTGGGTGCAGTTACCCAACACCTGACTGCCAGGACCCATCCATCACCTCTGCCCCTCTCACAAACACACTCTGCTCCGTAAGTGACTGTTCTCTGCACAGGTCAGGCTGGCATGGAGGCCTGAAGGTGGCATCACAGGGACCAAGTTGGTGAGAGATTCCCTGGCAGTTGTAAGCTACCTCCAAGGCCTCAAGGTGGGCCTTCTCAGAGGGGACAAGTGACCACGGGAGTCAGTCTAGAGCTTAGGTCAGCACTCCGAGGGCGCATTCCCCACTCCCCATAGGCAGGGTCTTCTATGATAACCGGCCCAAGGACTGAGAGCTCACAGTGCGCAAGTCCTCCTTCCTGGAAGACTAGATCAAAGAGGCTATAGCCTGGGGAGACACTCCTTACTGCAGAAGATTTTAACCCTTTCATCCTCCACATGTGCTTCGCTTGCCTGTGGTTAAAGAAACGGCACTTCTGAATCTGTTTTATACTGTACTGGGTGACACAGCAACCTTGACTTCCCATATGAAGCAGAACCTAGAGAAAGGCCTCCTAGAGGCTGAAGAGACAGTGGTGGAGCTGCAGGGGGAGGGGAGCAGAGCATTGGCAATTCTCTGAAAGAGAAAGTCAGAGAACCTTCTCATTGCCAAGCCAGCCATCTGTTTTCTAGAACTTTTCCCCAGCAAAAGCCATTTATACAAATCAAAGCTATTCAAAAGTGTCCAACAGACACAGAGAAACCCAAGTGCTGGGGGTCCCTGGGCAGCAGCTCCACATTGCTCTACAGTCACCTCCTCTTCCTTGCTGTTGTCCCTAGCTGAGTCACACTTGACTGTTCATAAGTACAATGTACCTTTTCCATTTCCTTATGATAAAACCCAAGATAGTACTTAGTAGAATGTAAACCATTCAATTTCAGAATAAAAAACCTTAAATGATGCCGAAGTAAATACAAACCAGTAAGTTTACACTTCTCCTTTCTCAAACATGAGTTCCAGGAAGGACGGGAAGCCCTCCGAGGGCACTGGCATCCTCTGTGGTGGAGATCCAGCACGCTGCCTGCAGGCCCCACCACTGAAGCCTAACAGAAGGAGCAGTCACGTGCCTGGGGTCTGTGCTCTTTCCTTCCTTCATTTTTGACAGACTGGCTGTGTCCCAGAGGGCACGCTGGCAGAAACTCGAGTTTAAGGGCAAAAGGACAGCAGCTCACCTCTGGCATGATTTCAATTTTCTCATAGCGTCGTTTGAAGGGCAGGGCGAGGACCTCAGCCCGCCGATAGGACATGGCTGGTGGCTGGCAGTCGATCATGAGGTCCATCCTGTGGGACTGGGCTGGGGGTGGCTGGGTGTACTGCTCAGGACAGACCACGTGCAGGGGCTGAGGAGGAATGGGATAAGGAGGTCACAAGAAAGGGCAGGAGCTGGGTGCACAGCAGCCCGCCAAGCCTCCTCCTGACCCCTGCTGTACCATCCTGAATGCTCAGGCCCACTAAGTCAGGCCATCAGGGCACACATTCTGTCAAACCCAGCTAGCCCTGAGGGAGAAGAGGAACCCAGGTGGTTGGGGGGAGATCTGCTTCCCCTGCACCTGCCTTCAGTTTCACTTCATTGAGTAACCTTGGGGTGACATCACTGTGTCTACTCCCTAGCTAAGCTCACCTCCTTGAGCGCAGTCCTCCTGCGATACTTGCCCTGTCAGCTATTACAGGCCCTTGACTCGCAAGAACCGTGGCTTTGTGCTAGCCCAGTAGTCTAGTGATGCTGGCAATCCATAGGTCAGTGAATTGTCCCTGCTCTGACTTAAAGAGTTTGGATTAAGCTACAAATGTTTCCTGTTGTTAGGCCTGGCTGGATCTGATCTGTTTGTTCTTTCAGGCCAGCACTTCTCCAGGGGCCTTGTGTTGTTACTAGCCTGGCTAGCATCCGACAGCTGTGTCCCCTGCCTCAGCCTGAGCGTCCTCCAGAGTGTTACTCGCTGAAGGTGGGGACCAGATAGCCTCTGATTTCTAATATTAGCACGTGACACGGGGGTGTGAGGCTGGCTTAGGGGCCTGGACTCAAGCTGCTCACGATGAAAAGCACGAGGCCCCTAGCCATCCCCTCCACATGCTGATGAGCATACAGGGTACTCTGTGTCCATCCAAGGTGACAAGCTAGCGCACCTGCATCAATCTCCCTCGCCTCCCTGGGGGTTCTTCAGCTTCCTCTCTCTTGTCACCCTGCCCTGCCCTTTTGTATATGGGCACCTCATCATGATGGCAGAGTCTGTGAAGAGGGTGAAAGAGCTAAGCTAGGAGACGAAGGAAGCAACCACACCCGAGAATGACCAGTTCCCTCAGTAGGCACTCAAGCTCTGGAGATTCCTGGGCAAGGCATCAGAAGCCTTCCTCTCACAGGGTCTAGGCTGTCTCCCTTAGCAGCTCTAACTACCTCCCCGACTCCCACTTGCCATCCCAATGCCTTGGCTTATCTCCTGCCACCCAGGACAGAAACCCTTGTTTTACTAGAACCTACTTTCCCTTTCTGCAAAATGGGCTAACCACAGACCTAGCATGGAACTCAACTTGGGATTAGGCCAAGTGACTGACTTGGAGGAGAGGGGCATCCGTGTGCTTTTCAGGACACAGCTGGTCCTCATTAAAGGGACCCGTTTATGCCTTCTTTCCCTTCCTTTCCATTTCTTTGGTGGGAAAGTTTTTCAGGGAATAAAGATCATTTCCTTGAGTTAGACGGGTAATGGTCAGGCATTTTCACATCGTGGCTGTGCAGACCTGATCCACCAAGAGCCACACTCAGACCCCGGCCCACATAGCAAATGTACCTGCACTTCTTTAAGCAGCTTTGACACCTGGATGAAATTCAGCCGAGTGTCAATAGGGCAGTAGATGCACTTCATGGCCAGTGGTTGGTAAGGTGCCAGGGCCTCCAGGTAGGAGAAATCCGGCTCTAGAAAAGTGGGACAGGAAACTTTAACATGCAGGTGACAGAGACATCATCAAGCCAGCTGGCAGCTGATATGGTCAGGGCTAAGCAGACAGCCTAGTGGGAGCAGGGACACAGAATATGGGCCATGGGAGGAAGGGGAGGCTGGGTGGACCCCCGTGATGACTACTTGGACCTGGGGGCATGGGTGCAGGCTTTAAGACTCACAAAACAAAGACAATGAGAGAAATATGGGATAAAAAGTAAAAGAGCTTTTATCTAAACAAAACGCCAGCTCACAAACAGAAAGGAACACCATAACTTCAGCACTCTGGAGACTGAGGCAGGGGACTAATAGTTTAAGGCCAGCCTGGCTACATACCGAGACCCTGTCCCAAAAACAAGAAAAAGAAAAAGTAAAGGTATATAAAACTTGCCATTAGGCAAACATCACAGAGACAGTTTGGTCAGACTGGGATCAGTGCTAAAGCTCCAGATACAAAGTTGGAATAGGACGGGATAAACGTTCTCTTATGTCCCCTGTAAGAGAAAAATGGTAGTTTACACTGGCAAGACCTGGTAGAGGTCACCAGAATAGCCGTCAGCTGCTCAAAATTAACACCCAGGCGGGGACAAAACCTTGTAGGTCCCACCTGCTGTCACACGCCTCACAGACTAGGTGCAAACCCTGAGGCCCTGTCAATAGGCTCCTGCTCAAGGGCCACTAGGGCTTGCTTGGCAGGAATTGTGCATACCAAATGAGCTGCTCACCAAAGCCAAGAGAACAGTACATCCTGCTCACCCCACAACATCCAAGGTGACAAGTACAGGCTGTCTAAGACACGGAGCCCCTTCTCTCAGCTTATCCAAATGCTGAAGCAATGGAACTCAAAGAATTAAAACTTCCCCATGAAGCCCAGGCTGGGGACAGGAAAAGGGTGGAGTGCTAGTCACAGGAGGACCCCAGCCTCCAGCAGCTCCCGGGAAGAGTTCACAGTCCAACAACACAGAGGACCACTTTGTAGAAGACTAGGATGGATCAGCAATGGGTGGAACCACGTCCTGACCGGATTGCTGACTAGTGTACTCCTTCATCTCTGTTTAAACTTAGGTTTTATGTTGCTACCCCAAAGACGGATGTGAAGGTGCTCACTGGATCCCTTTACCTGTTCTTCATAATACGGCCTCATTGGATAAATCTTTCTTTTCACTATTTTCTCTGTTGAGCCTAGCTTCTTAGGGTTGCCAGAGCCCATGCTTTCCTTCTAAAACCTCTGGTGACATGGCAGTCCAGGAAGGAATACTATGCAGTAGCCACAATACAAGCAGGAAAGAAAGACGAAACTTCTCCCCACTTGAGTGGGGGGTCAAAACTGACATCTGTCCCTGAAACCCAACAAACCATCACAAATGTCAGCACACTGCCCAGTGCAACTGGGCACCTCACAGCCTTTGATTTCTTAGCTGGCCCCTCTCACTGCACCCATGGAACCCGGTAATTTCTGTTACATCAGTCACAGCTCATCAGCGAGCAGAAGAGACAAGCCACAGTTTCACTACACAGTGTTTTCTTGGCAACCCCAGCAAAATTCTGGTGATGGGCAAGCTTTAGGCTTTGTGGGTCAATGTGCAGCCTGACAGCCTCTGTTGTCCACTCCAAAGGTCTGAGGACAACAAAGCAGTTCCTGAGGGTCGAGCGTGCACCTGGTACAGCTGAGCCACTGTCTTCCTGTTGGATGTGTGAGACAAGGCTATCCAGGGACCATACAGAGTCCATGAAAACCTTCAAATATCCAGCACAAACACAACACACAACGCTGTACCCAGCCCAACAGGAGCAACCCTCACACTAGCCTGGCTATCCTCTTGCCTTCTACGCAGGACACTGAGATGACTAATTGCACAGAATCCTTGTGATGGCACCCAGTGCAGCATGAGCCCAACATCTGTGGACCTGTCTGTTACCCCGCTGAGACCTGACAACAAACTTTCCCATGCTTCCACCCTGGTGTGTGCCTTCCTGCAACAGGAATCACCTACTCTACTGCAGCCAAGTTCTTGGTGCTCCCTGTCTGGGGCTGCCCGAAGTTCTCACAAACTCAGGCTGAGCACAAGGCAGGGCTGATGTGCCCTGATCCAGATGCTGTTGGTGTAATTACACTCTCTAACCCCAAACTCCAGCCTTAAAAAATATTATTAGGTTGTTTTTGTTTTCTGGTAAGTGCATGTGCCATGGCATGTGTGTGGAGGTCAGGGGACAGCTTGTGGGCATAGCTCCTTCTACCATGTGGGTCCCAGAGGGCTACCTCAGACTGTCCTGCTCAGCAGCTCCTTTACCCAGTCAGCCATCCTGCTAACCACAAACCAATTCTTCAAGGAATTAGGAAGTTATAAGAAGGAAGATGGTGAAGGATGTGGCATCGGCAGCCACCGTGTGCCAGCACTGTTCTCAGGGGCCAATACACTTTCCCTAGGGCCTGGGGTCACCCAGACAGAGCTTACCAGTGATCCTATGGACAGCGAGGAGAGCAAGGCTAGGGATGGAGTGATAGCTATTCTTGGTTGTCAGCTTAACTATATCTGAAATGAACTAAAATCCAGAAATGGAAGACACACCTGTGAGAGATTATTTTTGTCTGGTTTGAAGCGGGTGAATCTACTTCTAGTCTGGACCTTTCAGGTGGGAAAAGACACCTTCAATCTGGGCCATACCTCCTGCTAGGAGTCTAAATAAGGACACAGAAGGAAGTTTCTGCTCTTTGCCCACCTGCCCTCAGTACATCCACCACTCCTTCGCTGGCATTGGAGCCTACTTCTTTGGGATTCCAGCTCACACTGAAGAGCAGCTGAGACATCTCACAGCCACTGCTGGGGCAGCCGGATTGCAGCCTGTAAGTCGCTTCAGTAAATCCCACCATACATGTATTCATTCTACAGTTCTGTTGCTCCAGAGAACCCTGACTAATACAGATGGGCGTGGCTGAGGGTACAACAAGCCTTAAGAGTCTGACTTCCTGGCTTGTGAGATTTCTAAACTTCAAGGCAGTGCGAAGGTCTTATGCTGATAAAATAGGGAGATTTCCTATGTCACCTCTGCACGGCCTCATCCCGCTAAAGATTTTGCTCCTTCCTGAGGGCTCTGTTTCTGGAAGAGCAGTTGTAAACCAAAGCAGACCAGAGTCAAAGACCCAAGATCCAGTCAAGTAAACAATCTCCAACTGGCAAAACCAGACAAACTACTGGGATCATTAAGGCTCTCAACACCTTACAAAATCCTATCAAAAAGCAGCTCAGTAGATTTAGGATTGAAAAAAAGAGAATCAAAAAGAGCAGAAGCAAAAGCTGTGCTTGATACACAGTTGCCCAACATGGCTTTACTCTTATTCCTTCATATCTATTTTACTCCTGTTTATTTTTGAGACAGGCTGCCCTGGAATTTGATCCTCCTGCCTCAGCTTCTCCAGTGCTGAGGTTACAGGTGTGCAAGGCTGCTGTGTCACATTTACGCTTTTCTCTGTCCTGTAGGCCCGTATCCCGTCAGCCCAGAGGACAGAACAGGAACCGTTTACCTGTGAAGATGACAGTGTTGAGGCTGGACTTCCCCCAGAGCTCCAGGAAGTGGACAACGTCCCCAAACCGGAGGGAAGGATGCCCAGTGAACACCACACACGGCTGTCTGAAGTCATTGCTGAAGTCTCCATGGATGCTGGGGTAGTGCTTCAGCTTATTGGTCTGAATGAGCTAGAACATGTAAAAAAACCAAGAGGTGTCAGCTGAAGAACCCAGCTGTGCTGGAGAGATGACTGAAAATACAATTGAAGATGACAAGCGACAGACTAGGAAAGACATATATGTGTGTGTGTGTGTGTGTGTGTACATATACATACATACACAAACACATACATACATACACACACACATACATACATACAGCCACACCTGTCTGTCAAAACTAAACAACCTGGTTTAAGCCAAAGGTCTGCAGAGGTAACTCCCCAAAGAGGATACAAGGGAGCATGTGGAGGTGCTAACACCAGGCATCATCAGGGAAATGCCAATCAAAGCTGCAGATACTGCTCCTTATCCAGTGCAATGGCCAGAGGCTAGACCCACCATATCTGTCTGGTGAGAGTGTGGTACAGGGGCTAGATCCACCATGTCTGTCTAGTGAGAGAGTGGTACAGAGGTGTCCTCCCTCCTTGCTGGTTGGATGAGAAATGACACAGCCCCTGTGGAAGACTCTGTTGTTGCCTGTCAAACAGGCCTATGCATACACTCACCACAAGACCCAGTAACCATGCTCCTTTGGTATATAATTCAAGGAACTGAAAGCTTAAGATCTACAAACTCCTGCCCATAGAATTTTATTCATAATTGCTAATTTGGAAGCAACCAAAACATCCCACAGTTGGTAAATGGATGGATGGGTACATTAAGACAACAGAATATCAATTCAGTGCTGAAGAAGTTATGAGAAGACGGTGATGAATGTATCACTAAGCAAAGATGGAAACAGGAAGAGGCTGTGCACTTCTGGAACTATATGGCATTCTGGAAAAGACAATGTGTGGAGGCAGCGGCTGTGTACAAAGTCCACCTGGGTCTGGATGGGCCTGAGTGCGGAGTAGGGAGATCAAGTTCTTGCACATGTTCAGCAATAGTCTCATGCAATATGGTGCACAGGCATAGCGTGCTTATGGCTGTGCCAGATATCGCTGTTTCTAAAGTGGTGACGTCAGTTGAGAATTCTTTAACAAAAATGTAATAAAAATTGAGGAATAACCTGTCCAACAACAGGAGAACTGTCTAAAATCATGGCAGTGCATTTGTGACACGGTATAGAAGTTAGGCAGCAATAACATAGCAACAGTACCATGAGTCACACAGAGAAGTGTGCTTGAGATGCCACGCGGTGAGCCAAAGGCCTGCTGGGCCTGTGAGGAAGGGACTTCCCACTTGTTAATTGCAGTGTTACCTGCACTACTGGAACTTTCCACGTGGACCAGGGAATACTTAGTTGGTAAAGTGCTTGCTGTCCAAGCCTGAGGACCTGAGTGTGGACCCGGGCATCCACACAGAAAGCTGGTGTGCCTATGTATGTCCAGTGCTGGAGAGGTGGAGTCAGGAGGATGCCTGCGGTTCGAAAGCCAGCCAGCCTGAATTAATAAGATCCATGTCCAGTGAGAACCTGTATCAAAAACAGAAGATGCGGGCTGGAGAGATGGCTCAGAGGTTAAGAGCATTGCCTGCTCTTCCAAAGGTCCTGAGTTCAATTCCCAGCAACCACATGGTGGCTCACAACCATCTGTAATGAGGTCTGGTGCCCTCTTCTGGTCTTCAGGCATACACACAGACAGAACACTGTATACATAATAAATGAATGAGTGAATGAATGAATGAATGAATGATGCGTGTTTGGGGCAATTAAGGCTGATCACTGGTGCACACACGAACACATATACAAATAGTTTAAAAATTAAAGAAATTTTACATATGTGATTGACATGACCAGAAAACATTTTGATAATAGATCTGTTCCTAAAAAGTTGGGAATGGGTATCAGAATAAAAGTCCCTTGCACAGACTATCACAGAAGTGGGCTGTGAACTGTCCAGACTTTGTAATATGATGTGTTTATTAGAGGAAGCAAATGAATTGTGAGCTGGAGAACTTATCTTTTTAAAAATTTATCTGCTGTTTTTGAAACAGCATCTCATTGTGTAGCCCTGGCTGGCTTGGAACTCTGATACCTATCTCTACCTCCCAAGTGTTGGGATTAAAGGCCTGCACTATCAAACTCAACCCCTATTGTGTGTGTGTGTTTTAAGATTTAGTCTTGTTGGTGCCCAGGCTGACCTGGGACTCACAACCTGTCTGCTTCTGCAGTGCCGGGTTTACAGCGTGTGTCACTGTACCTGTCTCCATGTAGGGATGTTTTAGGTTAAGACCAATATCCCCGTCATACCATCACCACATTTCTTCTGTGCCCTGGCTCCCCGGCTTCATTTTCTTACCTCTGCATGTGGGAAAGGCGGCTCTGGGAGATACACTTTACTCTGTTTGTTGTGACAAAGCCTTTAAAGAAGAAGACACAGCAAGGCGTTAGGCAGTGCACGGGCATCTACTGCCACCTAGTGGCGGTAGCGCAAACACTACACACACAAGTTCTTTTAAAGCTGTGGTTCATAACTTGGGCGTCAAGATTCCTATGGAAGGTCAAATAACCCTTTCACAGGGGTCACCTAAGACCATCGGAAAGCACAGACGTTTACATTTTGATTTGTAACCGTAGCAAAATTACTGTTATGAAGTAGCAAAGAAAATAATTTGTGGTTGGGGGTCAGCACAGCATGAGGAACTGTGTTAAGGGGTCGCAGCATTAGGAAGGCTATGAACCCTGTTTCAAAGCTTCCCGGCAGTGAGTCAAGTAACAGCCAGGCCTACAGCTCACTCAGGACATGGTCTCTTGCAAGCACAGTTTTTCTAAAGAATTAGACTATTTGTTTGGAATAATCTTCGATTCATAAAAAGGCTGGAGAGTACAGTTCTTCTGTACGCAGCGCTAACAACCCACACACCTAGGATACAGCTCCGATGCCCCGGGGGCCTGGAGCTCACAGGGTTGGTGTGAATGAAGGTCTGCACTGCTATGCCTGGGTGAGCACGTTACACACTCAGGTTTTGGAGCTATCATTATTGTAACTGTTTTGATTTTTGCTTTATGCATGGCAGACAAGAACTCTGCCCCTGCACTATGGCCCAGACTTGATCTGGATTCAGCTGTTTCCACCCAGGGTCCTTTTCCTGTTCCAGGATCCAGCCTGAGACACCATATTATGTCTCACAGTGTTTGGGAGAAGAGCACCTGCGTTTTCTGAGACATGGCTTTCTGCGGATGCACACACCCTATTCCGTTATAGCAGCACTGCGCATCCCAGTTGTAAGGGAACTGAGACAGGAGGATTTGAGTTGGAGGCCAGAGTGGATTACACAGTAAGACTTTGGCTCAAAAATTACAGAGGATTCTAGAAAACTGCAATATGATAAACAAAATTGTGCATACATACATGCGCGCGCGCATACACACACACACACACATGCACGCATGCAACATACCATATATTCTTGGAACTCTTTTAAGAACCCTGTCAAAATGTTGTAAAAACAAAGGGTTCAGGGGTAAAATTTTATACTGTCCCTACAATGTACTGAGGCTTTCCTATCCATAGTTTCTTTAGTCTTCTTTTAAAAGTATGGCTTCTTTTAGGAAGACAAAACCAACTTTTAGGAAACCATCTCATACATCTAAATGGACACTAGTTCTGTCCTCACTTCAGACTCAGGAGAAAGATCTGAGAGTTTAGTTCAGAAGTCTCCTGAGTGATTGTCCAGGTACTACTGTGCATCAGAAGGCGATGGGGAGGGACCACAGGAGGATTAGGAACTGGGAAGCAACAGTTCTGTGCCCTCCCCTCATCACTTCTAGACTCTTCATGTAGGCACGACAGACAGACTTCTATACCCTGCTGAGAGGCTAAAAGGTTTGCTTCTTCTGGGGGCAGCAAGCAGCTGGAGTTCAAAGGGCAACTCGTGTTTAACCAGTTATCAGGAAAAGCAACAAAAGCTGCTTTCAGAATCAGGCCTGTGAGTCTGGAATACCCCCTCCCAGTCTCTGGGCTCCCAAAGCTACTTACAGCAGGCTGCACTCTTGAGAGCACTGTGGCTCAGGGAGAGTCTCTGGGACTTTCCCTTCAACTCTCTCCTCTGAAAAGAAAACCCTAGCAGCCAAGCAAGCAAAGGTACCCTTAGTCTAGAGCTGGGCTGATACTGGGACGACAAGGAGCAGGGGCTTTTTTTGCAGGTTACAGAGAAGTCCCTGAGATCAGGAACCACAGAGTAGCTTCCAGCAGCCCCAAGCAAGCATTCGGGCCTGAGGTTGTCCCCCAGAGCATCTTTACAAGCAAGGAAGAGGGGAGGCAGCAAGCCCGAGTGGATGATGGCGGTCCTGACTTGGGGTGAGCAGGCCTAACTTGGTTCCACTACAATCCGTTGCTGAGTTACTCCACTCTAGAGCTCTAGAGCGAGCACTTGTCCATTTAAGCAACTGAGCTCCTATTTGAGAGAAGGGGCTTTGCAGGCTGCATGAAGGCGCTAGCAAAGCGAAAGAGGCGGTCTAACTCGAGTGGTGCCTTCGATCCCGAGTGGGGAAAGGTCCTGGAGCAGTGGTCTTTGGGCTCCAGGCCACACTGGAATGGCGACATTTTCAAAATCCCAGTACCTTGTGGCCTTCGGATGGTCACCAGCTGCCTAGAGACCTCCCACATGTAGCTCAGGATGAGAATGGCAGCTGAGCAGGAGGAGGGCAGCAACCTAAGACTGGGATGGCTTACGGAAATGAGGAAGACTTTTACTCTGTGCTCTTTTTCTGGGAAACCATGATTCTTAAATCACTCCGAGGAAAGAATTTATGTCCTAATCTTACTCCTCTTTACACCATTCCTTTCCCTTGAGGAGCTAGCATTTCATCCCTTACCAGCTGCTCTCTGAGAGTTCTCCTCTCCCTAGGCAAGCACACCCATCCTGTGGCTTCTACCACCCCAACACCAAGGACACCCCAACCTGTAATGCCTTCCCCGACTCTCAGATTTCTGGACTAGTCGTGTTTCATGTGTTCAAACATACTACTTTCTTTTTTTAAAACAGGGTTCCATGTTGCTGAGGTTGGCTTCAAATTCACTATGCAGCTGGGGCTAGCTTTGAACTCTGGATATTCCTTCCTCCAGGTTCCTAACTGCTGAGATTACAAGCATATGCCACTACCCCTGGCTCTATTATTAGTTCTTGCACACTCTCTCTTTCTGAAGACTTGTTTTTATTTTCTGTGTATGGGTGTTTTGCTTGCATGTAAGTTTAGGTACCACGTGTGCACTACCTGCACAGGCTGAAGAGGGAGTAGGATCTACTCTCGGGACTGGAGTTTCTGATACTTGGGAGTTGCATGTGGGTCCTGGGACCTGAACCCAGGTCCTCTGAAGAGTACCCAGAGCTCTCACCACTGAAGCACTTCTCCAGTCACCCCGATATTTTAGCTTTGATAAATATGGTTGGTCACAGGTGATATTAACACTAGGGGAAATCAGGTGAAAGGTGTATGGGAACTCGATTGTCATTATGCTTTTCTGTAAATCTAAAAAGTACAAAGTCTATTAAACAGAAAAAAATTCAGAAAGTATCAAAATGAGGACATGGCTAGAGAATATTAACAAAAAGTATCATTAATATGTACAGAGTTCAAATATGTAATAGATATAAAACCTCTAAGAAGTAAATGGACAAAAAGAAATAATTTACATAAAAATCTTTCTGGCAAATAGTTTACTGTCAGATAATGAACATTAAAAAATATTTCTTTTTTTGTGTGTTTTTTTAAAGATTTATTTATTTATTATGTATACAGCATTCCTTCCATGTATGCTTGCATGGCAGAAGAGGGCACCAGATCTCATTATAGATGGCTGTGAGCCACCATATGGTTGCTGGGAATTAAACTCAGGACCTCTGGAAGAGCAGTCAGTGTTCTTAACCTCTGAGCCATCTCTCCAGCCCTAAAAAATATTTCTACCTTTTATTCTAGTAATTCCACTTTTAGTAACTTACCTAAGGCAAATGCTATCATCATACATATACAGAATAGTATCAATTTATGATTTATTCCTAAAAGGAAAAGCCCTGCCAGCCAATAACAAGCTAATAAACTAAACTATACAGATGCGGGTGACGTAAAACAGGAGCCAATGTTGCAGCCTGTGTTCTCATTTTGAGACAAGGTCTGGCTTATAACTGAGTCTGACCTTGAACCTCTGATCCTCCTGCTTCAGTCTCCTGAGTGCTGGGAATACAAGCAAATGCTGGTCTTCCCAAAGATTTCATAATGGTTTACTATAATTAAATGTTTCCTGCTACACAAGCACTGCACTCCTGAGCTACCACCCCTTTAGGAAAACAAAAGCAGAATTGAAATAGCCACACTTGGCAAGGTGCTGCCTCAAAAGTGTCACCTACTCAGCATGACTTCTAGATGCTGAGAGCGGGTTTACTCTGACCATGGTGCTGTAGGCTCAGGGCCTATTGTTTTCTGTCATTCTCCCCCCCCCCCACCAAGCAAACATGATTACCCACTTAGGAGCTAACAAACCCCTATGAAACAAAACCACAGAAGGACCCTACAGCTCTCATCCCTGTGCTCTGGTGACAGCCACAGTTGCAGCCACAGGCCTGGTGAGGTGGGTGCACTGCCTGCTGTGCCTTCAGGGCTGGACCCAGAGTGTGCTGCAATATTTTTATTGGGGATCTGGATGAAAACAAATTTCTAGCACCCTGATTCAGTCTACAAATAATTCTTAGGGCACCCTATGCGGGGAAGATACCTATGTGTAAAGGATAAAAATCAGTGAGGACCAACAATAAGGAACAGTCCTACCCGCCAAGATGAGCAGTGTCAACTTAGGGGAAGCCCACAATTCAGCGGGAAGGAAACCCCCACACTAAAGCTGGGTTGGGGCAAGGGGAATACATAACGTTGGATATGTTATGACAGAGGAAGGTAAAAATTCTGTTTTCAGCTAGCAGTGGTGCCCGCCTTTAATCCCAGCACTTGAGATTGAGTTTGAGGCCAGCCTGGTCTGCAGAGCAAGCTCCAGGACAGCCAGGGCTACACAGAGAAACCCTGTCTTGAAAAATAAAAACCAAAACTACTCCTAACTCCCAAAAAATTCTGTTTTCAGTGAGAAACTTAGTAAATGCTGGGTCCATTTGGCCACCATATTACTAAAAATGATTGGACATACTCTATTGTGTGTCTCATGGTTCCAGAATGTTTAGAAATAATGAGTACATTGTAACAGTAACTACTACTTCCATCTCCCTCTTTTTGGCCAGAGGAGTTAAGTCTCAAACTTACCATACACCATTAGGGTTCAGTAACCTCATGATGTTGAAGTATCTGCCCTAGGATTTGATCAGATTCCTGATATGATAAAATATGACTTTGGTAAATGGGCTATGGAAATAAAATTAAAATCTAGCTTTTCTTATCAGATATAGTTAATTAACTAAAACAAGGTGAGTTTGGGGCTGAAGACCTTTCAGAATGAAACTTCTCTTTGTAGTAGATAGGAAAGTAAGCAATGGTTGTTTTGAGGACACAGTCTCAAGAACTCTAAGAAATCACGATTATTTTTACTCTTACTGACTAAATATACTGAAGTAGAACTCAGAGACAGGACGCTGACATACCATTCAGCAAAAATCTGGGAGAACTCGAGCGAACTGTTGGCCACCGGGGAGATGCAGTAGAAGGGGACGTTGGAGAGGCCGGCGGAGTCGATGTACTGGTACAGACACTCCAGGAGGTCGTAGATCACCCCTGACGGATAGCAGGGGACCAGCACGTTCCCTCCGTTCCGGACTGTCAGAGCTGGAACAGTCGAGGAAGGAGAAGACGGTACCAGACGGATGGTGTTAGGAAGGGTGAATGCAGCCTTTAAAACAGCAATTACATTTCTTCTGTTTCCTTATGTCTAATTTTGTTTATTTTTGTGACAAAGTCTTGTTATGTAGCTTTTGTCAGATCAAAAGGAAAACTCCAATTCCCAAAACTCCAGAAGGGAGTCCAAATACCCAGAGACGAGCTCCACCCGGACTACAGGAGGATTTCTGGCAGTTAGATAAAAGCCAGCATTCCCCAGGCACTGGTGACACCAGTTCCACGAACAAAAGGAGTCATTTCCCTTACCTGGCAGAAGGGACATATGACTACCTGTGGCCCCAGGTTCCTTCAGTATGGCCGTACCTATTATACACTGCAAAGTTCCGGCTAGTCGCACCCCAGCCATGCCCTTCTGGCCATGTCCCCACTGTAAACTTCCTCCAGGCACAGGCTTCCTTTCCCTCTGCACAGCTACTCTTTTTCCTTATAGCCCCGCTACTCTTGCTCTCCTTCTCTCTCAGCCTTCCTGCCACAGCCTGTTCTTATGACCCCCACTTTTACATCATCTACTTCTGCGGAGGAGCAGACATCAGGGCAAAGCAGGGTTGGAGGTTGATGTTCTCATCACCGTCTCTGGGAAGACAGTGTGGTTTGTTGTTTTTGGTTTTCAAGACAGGGTTTCTCTGTGTAACAGCCCTAGCTGTCCTGGAACTAGCTCCGTATACCAGGCTTGCCTTGAACTCACAGAGATCTGCACGCCTCTGCCTCCGAGTGCTGAGATTAAAGGTGTGCGCCACCACTGCCCAGCTGCAGTGTGGATTTTAATGACTGCAGTGAACCTGAGCGTCCAGCAGTTCCTTCTCTTTAAAGCCTATTTAAAGTTTGCAGGATGTCTCTGCTTAGTTTCTCGTCATGGCTGAGTGGGCCAGATGGAAACAAACTGTTTTTCCACTTGAGCTCTTTCCATCACATTGTCTCTCATGTGAGCACGTCTGTGAGCAACTATCTTAAACACTGAAACCCAGTGTAGAACAGAGAATTAATCACAACTTACGGGCTGTAACGTGTTAAAAGTATGATTGGCTGTAAAACTGAAAAGTCAAGTCTACTTTTGTTTGTAAAACAGCAGAAGCAGGTGGCTTTGGGTGTGGGAGCTGGAGTCTGGTCCCATGAGCCCTGTCCACTCCTACTGTGATGGACAGGTCTCCAGGAGGCTGTGAATTGCTGCCATTAGAGTATGGGATGAAGGCAACACTTTAGAGAGGCTGGCTCTAGTCTGCTTTTGCCCAGACAACACAGTAAGGGCCACTAGTTTACCACTTCAGCTGGCCAGGCCTCAGTTCCTCATTATGTATGTGAGGGACGAGTGAGCTCAGTGCTTGTCAAGCTCTGGTTTGTCTAACAACCGTCTAGGGAACACGCTGAATGCGCAGCTTTTCTTCTAGGTCCTTCCCTTCCCAGCCTAGCGGATCTGTGACAGGACCTTCAAGTCTGCATTTTCATTAGCTACCCTCGATGACCTTGAGGATCCCCACCTGACACAGTGCCCCCAAATCTAAAGTTCCTGGAGTCAGGGGTTCTAGATTACTAACAAATACACAAAACCCAGAAGCTCTCTGAGACCAGCCCACTTTTCCACAGCTTTACATGACAAAGAATAAAAACAGGGTATGATTGGTAGCAAGGCTCAGGAGATTTCAAAGGACGGTGCCTTCCGTGTAGATGACCACTTCTTCCAGGAGCCAGAGTAATATCACTTAAAGTTGCCGGAAGGTGAAGGTCAGCCCCTTAACCTCTCCCTCTTGGGTAGCTAGCTCAGACTTAATGTTTTGTGTCTCTTGCCCTGCCAAGCTTATATGCGACAGCCAGACGGCCAACATGATGATGATCAGTAGGGACTTGAGGAGGAGGTGATTATATTCAGATGAGCTCACGGAGGCAGAGACCCCAGGATGAGAACAGCCTCTGTAAGAAGATGAAAGGAGACCAGTCCTTTGCTCCCCGTGAGGATGCAGGAAAAGCATGGTTATCTGGGTCTGATTTCTGTCTCAAGGGCTGTGAGACAAATGCTCATTGCCTAAGTCACCCAACTGTTAGATCCAAAGGACACTCGAGTTCTCCAAACTCTAAAAGGCAGTCCAGATATCCAGAAATGAGCTCAACCTGGACAATAGGAGGATTTCTGGTGGTTGTGAAACTGGTTACCATCTACCAAATGGAGTTATTTCCTTTACTTCTGGCAGAAGGGACACATGGCTACTGTGGTGTCTAATGGCATATCAAAGTTCATGCTGGCCTCTAGGCTCCCTCAGTATCACAAGTACCTGTTACACATTTCAAAGTCTATGTTAGTTAGCATCCTGGCCCTTCTCATCTCCTCTTCCACCTTAAGCTCTCTTCAGCTCCTAGGCTCCCCCACCCCTTGCTCTATTCCTGCTTCTCTCATTGTGTTCTCTCTGTTCTCCCCTCCCTCACAGATAGTTCTGGCCATGTTCAGTCTACTTTTTCTCTCTCCTCTGGACTCTTCCAGATGCCTCTTGCTGCTCTTTCTCTCATATCTACAATAAACACCTTCCCCTTGACCGTACAGGAGGTGGTCACGTTGTCAGTTTGTACCCTGATGATGATACTTTGTCATAGCAGCCTGCACGGACATAGACAGGAGCCATCCTTCTTTCCTAAGACAGGAATGGGACTGCAAGATTTCACTGACAATTTTACCAAGGGAAAAAAATGTTTTCCAGACAGAAAACATCCCTAGGGCTCTCAATTTAGTCTTTTCCCAAAAGAAGGAAAAAAATAAAAGCAACCAAATCTCAGCGAGAACAGTCCATGCATCCATCTTTGCACTGGTGTGAACTTCCAGTGTGAATCATTTCTGGGCTAGTGTTTGCAAAGCAGTGTGAGGGGGTGTGACTCTCCCGCTGCAATGTATGAGCACATGTCTCCTGCCATACCCACCACAGGAAGGGGTTAGCCAACACGGTCTGTGAGAGAATGCCAATTACGTTTCTAGAAGCTGCTAACAATTTTGATCTATGGCTGTAGAACCCTTAGCACACTTTCCGATTTACAATCTTTAGGAATGGCTCCTTTGGACAACAGTGCATTTCAAGGAGGAACCTAGGGGTGGAAGTTAGAGCAGGGAGGCTTCAAAGAGACACCAGAGGGCAGGACTGGAGGGAAGGGGTGAAGCTCGAATGAGAAATAAACCTAGGATGCAGACCCCCAAGTTCAGTCTTGAGAAGTCCCTTACCAAGGTTGCTGCAGAACTCGCCCACCATGCCGTCGGGGTTGGCAGTGGGGATCTGCGTAAGCCCTGTGAGAACCAGAACGTCACTGTTTTTGAGAGAAGCTTGGTCCATGGGCTGAAAGACAAAAGAAAGCGACTGTTACCTACAAGGAGCAAAAGGACAAGAGCAAATGCTTCTCTTCTGGGTCTAGTCCAACAGCAAGTTCTCCCACAGCGAAGGCTTAGCAGCTCCGGAGTTAGCAACAACCTGCCATGACTGGGTGGTCTCACATCACACCCACCGTCACAGAACTAGACATTTAAGATCACCCTTTTCCTGTCTACCACAGGAAAGCCTCCTGCTTCCAGTGCTTCCCTCTTGAGAATGACATGCATATGCCTTCCACATGGTTCTAAATGTCAGCATGGATCAGGGTCGCCACAGGGTGTGCTAGAGAGCCCCTGAGCTCATTCCTACGGTTTCTGGTTTGTTCCCAGGCAGGCCTGAGAATCTGCATTTCTAGCAAGTTTCTGGGAAATGCTTCTGCTGTTTGACTGGGAATCACATCTGCACTAAATAACCACCTTCTCAGAATAATTGCTAAGGAGACAAGCACATGTCATGGGAAGACAGAGGCAAGGTCATTTACCTGTGTAGCAAGGATTGGAGGAACCAGAAAGAGCACTGGGTTAGCACTCATGCCTGTTCCCAATTCCTCAGCTAGTCCTATGACCTCGAGCAAGCTTTGGACTCGATTTCCTATGAAATAGCCGGTCCTGACCACCTCCTTCAGTTGACTCTTGAGTCTAGGCGGCTCACACACTCTATCTGCATGTGAACTGTGAACCCCACTGGCACATGACATTCTTTATGATACTGACAATTACTATGATTTAAACTGTGATTATTTTCAGAGCACTTAAAAATATTCTGCTTTTCTGCATAAATTAGGATTTGTCTGAAACAAAGGTATAAGAACCGAGAGGCCAGAGTCTACAAATGTTTTCCTCTTGTGACTAACTGCCCTGAAAAAGCACCAGACCACACACTTTATGAAGATATCTTATTCTTTGTTTTGCAGGGCAGCCCAGCAAAGCCCCAAATCTAGACTGTCAACTCCAAGAATCCATACCTCGTGAGAGTTTCTCCTTTGAGTATCAAAGTATGGAGACACGGGCTTCTTTATTTTATGAAACAACAAGGTATGGCCCTGTTACAAACTGCTCAATAACCCAGAAGAAATTCTTTACCTGGGTAGAGAGCGCTCAGTGCTGAACATGCAGTACATGACTTGGTTCCTCTCCACAGGTATTTACTAACACATCTAACAGCTTTTCCTCTTCTTGGGCAGAACCTCTCAGATTCACACCTATGAACTTGTTTCCACAAAAGGAAGTGTGCACCGGTAGGGGGCACAATGGCTTTAGCAGTAGCGATGCAACGAGCCTTGAACTGCTTCCTGTGTGTACCGGAAGGAAACTGAAATGTGACAAGGGGACCCAGCAGTGCAGTAAATGACATATTTGGCTTAAGATAGTCAACTAAACTGACTGAGGTGGAGGAGGACCTCAGAGGGTCACCAGATTCCCTGAAATGGTGTATTTGATTCTATATGGCTCTGTAGATTTAACTAGGTGGTCAGAAAGGGCCATGACCCCGAAAGTTTAAGAATGGCTGAACTAAAGAAAACAAAATGCGGAGTGAACTGCTCTGACATGACCTCTGAGCCTCAGCCATTAATATCTTCTTTTGAATATTAAAAACCCACAAACAAATGCAGGGTGGTGTTTAGTGTGAGCAGCCTGAGATGGAATCATTTGGAATCATTGCAAGACACTTGGTGGTCAGGTTTACAGATGTTTGTAATTTCAGCCCTAAGCAGAGACAGTCTTATTGACTTGCAAGGCTCCAGGACAGACACAGGCTTAAAAGGCTTTACTGAAAGTCTCCACACCCAGGTGACACTTCAAATATCTGTACTTCAGCAAAGATAAATACATATATTACTGGTGTCAACAGCCACTTGATGAGTGCTTAAGGGGGAATATTTTGTTTAATCACAAAAAGAAAAACTTCCCTTGTTTAAGAATCAAAAGTAGCTCACAAACTGATAGTTATAAACAGATGGAATAAAACAGTAAAAACTCCACGTTTAGGGGGCTGGAAAGACAGATCAGGGTTAGGAGCACTGGCTGCTCTTGCAGAGGAGTGGAGTTCAGTTCCTATCACCTACACAGTGACTCAAAATCACCCGTAACTCCAGTTCTAGGGGATCTGATACCCTCCGCTGACTTCAGGCGTGCGAGGCGTGCATACGTTGCACAGACATACATACACACACACACACACACACACACACACACACACACACAAACAAAACAATAAATCCAAAACTCCAAGCCTAGTTAGAACTGTTTTACTGTACTGGTCCTTTGTAGGGGACTATTATTTTAAGGTGTGCTGCTTTTGTTTATGTTGCATTTCTTTAACTCTGTGAAGCTGTGATTCTTTACCTGTCTAAAACACCTGATGGTCTAATAAAGAGCTGAGTGGCTAATAGTGAGGCAGAAGCAAGGATACGAGGGGCTGGCAGACAGAGAGAATAAATAGGAGAAACGAGGGGAGGAGGACATGGGGCCAGCCGGCCAGCCACCCCGCCACCCGTGGGGTAAGAGCGAAAGTCAGATACACAGAAGAGAAGGAAGAAGCCCAGAGGCAAAAGGTAGTTAGGATAATTTAAGAAAAGTTGGCTAGAAGCAAGCCAAGGGTGGGCATTCCTAACTAAGAATAAGCCTCTATGTGTGATTATTTGGGAGCTGGGTGGAGGGCCCCTCAAAAAGCCAAAAGAGAAAAAAAAAATCAACATTTTGGTGCCTAAAATGGGGCGCCAATTGTCCTCTTTTAAAATTGTTGTTGCCTTTTAAGCTACAGCTATCCTAGTCAGCAACTGCCACTCTGCTGGCACCACCAGCAGTTTTGAAATTCTGTTCCCTCAGGCACCAACTCTTTCAAAGCTACAAAGGGAATTTATCTAAATCTCTGTCCCTCTAGAGAACTCAAGACTCAAAAGCTGAGGTGAAATTCTGCTCCCCAAGTTCACCTCCTCGTGTCTCTCCAGAAGTTCTTGTGCTTCTCCTTGCAAGCCCTTCTCCACCTGGCTCCTCCCTACTACTTCCTGTCAGCTAGTTGCTGACGTAGCCTCCTGACCACAGGTGAATTTTATTTAATCAAACACATCTTTGCATCATTAAACAAATGTTCCACAGCATAAAAAAGTAACATACCTTAAAATAATATTCTGCAACAGTCGTCTAACAATTAACTTTAATTTATAAGCACACATTCACTTATAAAACAAATAACAGGTTTGGTTGTGACATCTTCATTCACATATATAATGCATACGAACCATATTCACTTCTCCATGACCTCTTTTCCTTCCTTTTCCCTCCCAAAAGTCTTTCTCTTTCCGCTTAACTTTATGATTTTGTGTGTACAAGTGTGGTGGTGTATGTGTATATATACATGGTACACATGAAGGTATGCATGCGCAGAGACCAGCAGTAAAGAGACAGAGTGTAACCGAGAAAATGCAACAAAGGTCAGAGTGAATCCTGTGATCAGAGCAGGCAATAAGAAGTCAGCAGCCTGAAACACAGAATGGCTTTTGGTGATAATACAGGAGGAGATCCCTAAGGTGAGGTAGTGAGTTCACTCTTAGATGTGAAACAGGATCCAGAAGTACAACGAAAGCAAGCCACAGTGCAGAAGACTGGACGGTTGAAACACAGGAGAAACGGCAGCCTGGTCAGCAGGGACCAGAGAGATCTGAGGCCCTTTATACCTTAAAACCGTTCATAGCGGCATTGTTTGTCATAGCCAGAACCTGGAAACAACCTAAATGCCCCTCGGCTGAAGAATGGACAAGGAAAATGTGGTACATTTACACAATGGAGTACTACACAGCAGGAAAAAATAGTGACACTTTGAAATTTGTAGGCAAATGGATGGAGCTAAAAAACATTGTTTTGATTGAGGTAACCTAGGCCCAGAAAGACAATTATCACATGTACTCACTCATAAGTGGTTTTTAAACATACAGCAAAGAAAAACAGCCTACAACTCACAATCCCAGAGAATCTAGACGTCAATGAGGACACTAAGAGAGACTTACATAGATCTAATCTACATGGGAGGTAGAAAAAGACAAGATCTTCTGAGTAAATTGGGAGCATGGGGAACTTGGGAAAGGGTTGAAGGGGAGGGGAGAGGCAGGAAGGGGAGTAGAGAAAAATGTAGAGCTCAATAAAAATTAATAATGAAAACAATAAACACTCAAAAAAAAAAAAAACCCAGATGGCAGAGAAGAAGGAATGAGTGAAAACAGTTAAGGACTTATTGCCTAGGAAAAAAAATACCCCCAACCCATCAAGTACAACTCTGCCCTCCAAAACCAGTTCAAACCCCACCATTTCAAAACTCCCCAATTTCCTAGCTGCAGCCCTGGACTCCCACAGTGGACTTCTGGTCTTATAACAACGTTCAGCTGCAGTGTGGAGAAAAGCTCCTCCCTATCAGAACTTCTGTAAGGGTCACATCCACCATCTTGTCTTCCCTTGCCTTTTTAGACACTCCACTCCTAAGCCCTCGCTTAGGGATTAGTGTTGGCTCCTGAGGAGCCAATACACACACACACACACACACACACACACACACAAAGAGAGAGAGAGAGAGAGAGAGAGAGAGACAGAGAGAGAGAGAGAGAGAGAGAGAGAGAGAGAGAGAGAGAGAGAGAGAGAGAGAGAGAGAGAGAGAGAGAAACAATGGAGACAGCCAATGGAGAAAGACACAGATGCCAGCCCGTTGTGTTCCTCTCCTGGCTTCCTGGGGCCAAGTTAAGTGAGCCAGAAGCTCCAACAAATTCAGGGCCTGCTTGTACCTTTCTTGTGGCTCTAGTCGAAATTGTATGACATTTAACTTTCACCATGGATCATCCACATCAAAGCAGTGCATCAAAAACAAAACAAACTAACAAACAACAAGACTTTTGAGAAAATCCAAAAGAAAAAAATGGTCAACAATACAGAGTGAGACCAACAAAATGAGTGGCTGCCTTAAATCTGAACAACGGTTTTAAGGGCTTTAAAATTTAAAATATTTTCTTTAGATTTATGGGAGGAATGCACATTATGAGAGCGTGGACAACAAGACCTCGAGAAAACAAAGCAAAGATATGAACTTGATGTAAGTGCTCACAAGACATGAACTCACGAGGAGAATATGGCAGCTATCCATGCAACACAGCCCATTCAGCTAGAACAACAGCAATCTTGTCATGTGCAGCAAAATGGATGTAACTGGAACAGTACATTAGGAAATTAGCAGCTATAGAAACAGAGAGCAAAGTACTGTGTGTTCTCTCTCATGTGCAGAAAGGAAAAAAAAAATCCACACTCCACTCCCCCATCCCAAACCAGAGGAGGACAGTGATTAGAAGGCGCTGGGAAGAGGGGTGGTGAGCGTGAGCGGACAATGGCTGAATATGATCAATATGCGCTGCATGCATGTGTGGAAATAGCACGGTGAATAAATCAGTATGTACAATTAACTGTGCTAAAAGCAACAAAACCGGGAAAGAAGAAAAAAATCCAACCCTGTCTAACCCAAGTTTAACTGGATAGAATAGACTAAAAACAAAAATGCAGTAAAATACCATTGGACTATTGAAGGAATGAAGACTGTAGAGGCCATTATAACCTATTTAAGATGAATCACAAAGCACTGCATACCAAAATCTAACAGTTAAATGACAACAGGGGAGTTAAATGGGGTAGAGCAACAGAGTTAACCCTAATATAAGGAAGGAAGTAAAGGGCAGAACAGAGAACAAATATTCATGTACAGTCTACAGAGCACACGGTTATCTCAGACATTCTATAAAGAGCAGGTCTAAAAAAAAAAAAACCTCCTTCATAAATAGGCGTGGACCATGAACACACTCATCCAGGGATTATAAAAGCACCACCGCCTTTAAACTTCAGTACAAGCCACCGACTACTACCGCCTGTGTTAACAGCGGGACTGGAGACTTCCGCCAGAAGAAGAAAGAAAAGCTCTAAGGGGAAGCAAGGGACACAACAGTGGGGCTGCAGAGAACACCATCGAAGGGTGCACTGGAGCCACACAGTTGGCATGGCAGCCGAGTAAGCGCTGGGAACCTGAGCCCTTCCTTCCTGCTCAGGAGACTTCTTTGCTAGGGCCTCAGTTTTCTTCTCTCTTTCTAGCCATACTTACACAAGGCTGCTTTTCTTCCTTTCACAGCCGACTGGTAAATATTTTCCTACAGGCTGATCTTTGGCCCTTGGCCTTTTATTTATATAATTAAAATAAGTATGATGATTCTCCAATTTGTTTCTACACTTGCCTTCAACCCAGGTTCTGGTCTTGTACTTCAAGCTAATATTCTCTCAGTTCACATCCATCGTTATCTACAGCCTACTTCTGAGACAGATGATCACCTTGCCAACTCTTTGTCAAATCATTATCCTTATTCTCAATGTCATTCATGCACAGAATCTTTTACCTCCATTTTTCCTCCCCTGAAGACAGTGGCCATCAGTAATTGCTCTACATTTTAAAAAATCATATTGAAATTTGTAATGATTTTGTAAGCATCTGTGTGTACTTGTGGCATGGTGAGAGGTCAACCTGTGGGAGTCAGGTCTTTCTTTTTACCATACGGGTCCAGGTATTGAACTCGGGTCATCAGACTTGGCAGTAGGTGCCGTTATCCAGTGAGCCATCTTGTCACCCCAGCATAAAGGCTTCTTGAATTAAAGACTTGCCTATCTTTCCTTCCTTCCTTTTTTTTTTTTTTTTTTTGAGACAGGGTTTCTTTGTGTAGCCTTGGTCCAGCTCAGCCTGTGTTTTCTCAAAGCCACCTCTCAACTCCGGCTGTTTCCAGTTTAGGCAGAAGCCTCGTCCTCTTGTTTTACAGACCATTGCAGCTGCCTGTGCTGTGTCTCTCTGCTCGCAGGGGCTCCAACCAGGCAGGCCAGAGGACAGCAGACGTTCCGTGAAGCTTTAAATCTGCTGTCATAGCATATACGGAGTTCTAAACGAGCCACAAACAAACAGGTGTATCTGTAGCCCAATAAAACCTGGCGTACTTCATTAATTAATTTTCTCCCCAGAATAAGTGTGGGCCAGACACATCCCTGGCAGTTTCTTAACCTCTACAGTGGACCATGGTGCTTTTTTCAAACTAAAACTCCTTTATTCTCACATATTAAATATAAAACCAACAATATGGGTGAAGAAAAATCTATTTTTTTCCTTTTGATACATATAGTACAGGTTGCCAACTAGAAATTAAACCAATTATTTAGGTATGTTGCTCATTATTCTCAAGAACTTATTTTCCCTTTAAATTTATGGCCCTTGTAGGGACAATTTACTGGAAATTACATCAATTGTACTGTAAAGGTTTTGATCTAAGCAGGACAAATCAGAGCAGTTGGCAGCCAAGTCATCCTCTTGTCTTTTAGGGCAGAATACATCAAGAATGAAAGAAGCTGCCAATAAAAAAATTTGATTCAATGAGGCAGATTATGATGACATTGATGGGATTTTGATCTCAGTAAGCGGGAAGGACCCAGAATTCTGCTAACTACAGGAAAACACAGGAACTTGTCTCCTGTAGACCTTGAGATAAAACTTGGTTATAAAAGGTATGAGTCAGGGGAGGTGGTACACCTGTAAGGATGCCACTTTGGAGGTAGAGGCAGGAGGACAGAGTTCAAGGTCATCCTTATTCTATACAGCCTGTTTGAGGCCAGCCTGGGTCACATGAGACCCGGTCCCGCCCTGACAGAAAACAGAAATAAACACTGCAGATGGTAGCAGCCCCTAGTGTTTCACACAGGGCACAGAATTGTTTTCTCCTGTTTGAAAATGGAGTAAGATAACTGAGTTAGTCATTCTGTAAGGTGTATATGTGTGCATACACATACAAATATCATGATTAAATCATACATTTATCTGTCACAAGTATAGCAAATATTTCTAAAACATGAGAAGCAGAGCACAGGGAAAGCACATTTGAGACAGGAGGAGGTGGTTGTGGTATAGCCCAAAGCTACTGTTAGGGAGAGGGCAGAACTACAAAGGAGGCAGAAGGGCCTGGGCTCCTGGTCTAAGCCTCAACTTCTGTTTTATTATGCAGACAAAAAAACATCGTAAGGTTACATTCATAAAGTAACCAATTCCAGATAAAATGTGACAGGGACTCCCACAAGTTATCTGTATGTTCAGCAACTGACCACCCAATCTTGAGCACTCTTCCTTTACAACCACAAAAGAACCACGAGGAAAAAAAAACAGAACATTCTCTACAAAACCCAAAATTAAATATTACATTCATAACAATGTTTATGTGTAACTTACTGCCAAATATAAATAGCTCCCCCTCCATGTTAAAATACAATGGGACACTTTTAATCCCAGCACTCGGGAGACAGAGGCAGGCGGACCTTTGTCAGTTGAAAGCCAGCCTGGTCTAGACAGTGAGTTCCAGTTCAGCCAGGGCTAGAGAGTAAGACCCTGTTTCAATCAAACAAAATATACAATAGGGTGGAGCTTGGGAAGTGGCTCAGTGGGTAAAGTGCCTGCAGGATAAGCATGAAGATCTGGGTTCAGATCCCAAGCACCCACTTAAAAAGCTGAGTCTGGCCGGGCGGTGGTGGCACACGCCTTTAATCCCAGCACTCGGGAGGCAGAGGCAGGCGGATCTCTGTGAGTTTGAGGCCAGCCTGGTCTACAAGAGCTAGTTCCAGGACAGGCTCTAAAAAAGCTGCAGAGAAACCCTGTCTCGAAAAACCAAAAAGAAAAAGAAAAAAGAAAAGCTGAGTCTGACGGCACATGTCTGTAACCTATCTAGTTGGGGGTGGAGACAGGTGATCCACTGAAGCTCCCTGGCTAGCCAGTCCAGCAGAATTGGTGTGCACCAAGTTCAGTGAGAGAGCCAGTCTCTAGGAATCAAGGCAGAGATGGATCAAGAAAAGACACCTGGCCTTGACCGTTTTCCTCATGCATGTGTACACACATGCACATACCCACACTACAAGTATACATACCACAATTACACCACAAAACAAAACAACCGAACCCTCATCACGGTCTAAAAAAAAGAAGCAAGCTGGCCTTGCTTCTTTCCTGGCTATATGGTTCACCGCGGTCACACGGAACTTTCTCTGCTCTTCACATGCCCTGCCTGCTCTGCTCCGGGGACTCTTCTTCATCAGCATCTCTGTAGGTTCTGCCCCACAGCTTCACATGGCTCTTCAACCCTGGCTTCAGATGGACCACCCAGGCTAGACTATCTCCATTCCTCTCAAAATAAACCTGCTGTGCTGTTCACAGGACTCCTACCCTAGTCTGAACTCACACAGCTCATTTCCTTACTCATCTTGGTCTTAGACATTATTGACTGAAGACAAGACATACAAAGAGACCTTGCCTGGTGGTCACTCAACCCTGACACTGAGATTAGTGCCTGAGACCTGCCTTAAGTAAGTGCTCAGCAGTTAGTGTGTGCTGAAAGAGTCAACAATCCCTGTGGCCTGCATCAGGCCAGGCAGGGTCTTGGGAGGCCCAGGAATCATCAACCCAGAGGTGACCTTGAGACAACAGAATTCCTTCCAAGGAAAGCACAGTCCTGGCTATAAGGACTGAACAGTTCTAATTCCCCAGAGTATCTAAGAAACAGAGATTATGAAGGTGTAAAAACTGCTCACAGTACACTGGAGACATCCTGAATTTGAATCAAACAGGCACAGGCTGATGACGAAACGTTAATTTACCTGAGGGTGTGTGGTAAGCAAGGAGGATCCGGAGACATAAGACACTTTCTCATAATGGGACTGGATAATCCAGTTGGAGCTTCCTAGGGCATAGCCAGAGCTCAGAGGGGTCACCTGAACAGCACCAAAAAGCTCCTAGAAGAAACCACGCAGAGAACATGTCGTCTATCAGCAAGCTAAGTTAGTTTAAAGGAAAGAGCAACTGAAATGTCCTTATTTTAAAGCAAACTGAAGAAAAAGGGAAATAACAGAGCCCGTGCAGTGGACAACAGAAGCAATCCTGGATTCTCTGCCACCTCGGGCTCTGCTCACTGTTTGTCACCAGGTACACAGGGCCTAGGCATTAAGGAGCAAAGGCGACAAGTCACCCGACAGAACCAAGGGTGAAAGGCTACTTTTCCTTTCCACTGTAGGTTAGGTTCAGCTCTGACGGCTCCTGCTGCAGGCCAACAACAGGCCAGGAGTCCTCGTCATTTAGGCCAACTCACCCGTGGTAAACTGCTTCCGTTTCCTATGGCCTACATCTCAGACAGGCAAAGCTGTGTCTGGTTTCTCGGGTGACAGGACAGGACAGGTCTCCAGACTCATGGCTAGCTGGCCGACCAGTTCTAACTGGTGTCAGGGAACGGGGGTGACAAACAAGGACCACCGAAAAGCAAGGAGGGTGGAGAAAATCCGCCAACATCCCTTTTTCCTGGAATCAGCACAAAGGTGACAGGGCAGCTTGACAAAGAGAGCCACAAGTCTCCAGGGACTCAACATAGGGGTGGCCCTCATGAAAGCAAGCACAAGGGTATCAACACTCACAATTTTTTGAGAATATCCCACCAGCTGGATTTTACTCAGGGCAGAGTTCACCTCCTGCATTGTGTAGCATCTTCTCCAGGTTGACACTTCCACTGCATCCTTGAGAGGAGAAGGCAGCAGCCTGCAAGCACACCATAATGTCAATCACCAGGTGAGCACGCCATCAATTAATAGATATTTCTAGTAATATGACCACTTTACTTAAGGGGATCAGTTTATTGGCATAGGCTGCTCATGGGTTCTTTTTCCCCCCATGGGTTCTTTTTTTTTTCTTTCTTTCTTTCTTTTTTTTTTTTTTTTTTTTGATTTTTCGAGACAGGGTTTCTCTGTGGCTTTTTTGAAGCCTGTCCTGGAACTAGCTCTTGTAGACCAGGCTGGCCTCGAACTCAGAGATCCACCTGCCTCTGCCTCCCAAATGCTGGGATTAAAGGCATGCGCCACCACCGCCCGGCTCTCCATGGGTTCTTTTATAATTATTTATATAATGCTAGTTACTGTCTCCTGTCTCTTATCCTAATAATTTGAATCTTCTCTCTTTTTTTTCTGTCAATTTTATTGACAAAAAGCCAAACAAACAAAAACAAAACAAAACAAAACAAAACAACAACAAAAACCAGTGTGTGTACTGGATCAATGGGTAATAGTACTTGCTGAACGAGCTTCATGACCTGAGCTCAATCCCTGAAATCTAGGTAAAATTCTGCATGCAGTGGTGGGCATCTATAATCCCAGGACTCTGTGACATGGAGAAGGAGACACATTTTTATCTTTTATTACTGAGAGAGTTGGACTATATCTTCCATTTTAATTTTTGCTGTTTGTCCCACTTCTGTTTTGTTCCTCTATCCTTCCTTTACTACTTTCTTTTGCACTAATTTCTGATGAAGCTTTTAAATGTAAAATTTTCCATCATTTTTGAGTTATACTTTAAACATGATTTATTTCAACCAGGCAGTGGTATTGCACGCCTTTAATCCCAGCACTCAGGAGGCAGAGGCAGTTGAGTTCAAGGACAGCCTGGTCTACAAAGCAAGTTCCAGGCTACACAGAGAAACCCTGCCTTGAAAAATGAAAATAAATAAACGAATAAATATTTTTCCATTTTTAATTTCATGTGTATCATGTGGGTGGGTGATACCAAACCCAGGTCTTCTGCAAGAGCAGCAGGTACTCTTAACCACCGAGCTATCTCTCCAGCCCCTTAACACTCTAACACAGAACATTTGTACTTGAGCGATATCCCTGTCCTGTTGTTTCCGTCCCACAGGGCTGGTGATGAACCCAGGCCCTTGCACACTGTAGATTATGCTTTGCCTGTGAGCTCTACCGCAGACTAGGCATTTCTACTTAACAGCTCACATTTCCTGTTCATAAAAGATAAATATGACTGCTAATACCACCATCAAAAAGCATCTCTTTGATGAACAAACATTCTTGTTCTAAAAAGTATGAGGAATAATCTGGAAGACTGGTCTGTCAGAGGCTGGCTATACAATCTAGGTCGAAGAACTTCTGGTGAACTGAACACACGCAGGCTCTACTCTCCCCCAAACACACTGAGCAGCAGAGGGGTTCACTCCCTCACACCCCTGCCCTCATCTGTACTCTAATGGCTCCCCTTCTACTCAGATTTCACGGTACTCTGTCTTCCAGTGCCAGGTTTCCCAGCGTTGGAGACCCACGTTCTCACCACCTGTCTTTCACATTTTAGACGGTAACACACTGCTACTCCAAACAAAGACCACTGCCCCACTTTAGGTCTCATGCCAGCTCCTGGGCCAAGTGCTCTCTTACATGCTCTGGGGCGTCTGGCCTGCTTATCAGGGAGCAGGGAAGTGGTCAGGAAGCATGTCGGACAAGGCCATGGACAGTATGCCGCTACGGATTCTACTTCAGGCAGCCCAGAAACTGCTGCTTCAAGGAGGTGGCACTTTGGTAGGATGCAAAGCCAGGCGTGACATCCAGACAAGCCTGGATTTCAGCCCAAGGTCACCACTCACCTCTGAGCTGCATTCCTCACTTGTAAAAGGGGACGCCAGGAGTTTTCTGTTGGGGGATGGGGGACAAGGGATGTACAGTGTCCTCTACAGCCATCCTAACACCCATCTTTTAAGTTGACACCACCAGGTCCAGTTCTTGGGCCCTCCAGCTCTACCCCCCAGGAAAAAATAATGTCTTCAGGCCAGAGCAGGAAGGCTTTCATGGGAATGGCTAGAAGGGCAGAGCGCAGCCCTAAGGTGCTGTGTGTCTTACGTGGTGCCTCTCTCTAGGAGAATGACTAAAAAGTCAGGCACAAGAGTAGACTCGCAGCTACTTTTCTTGTGGGCTTCCTTACCCATCACGTGATACCTGAAGCAGCACTGAGCTTCCCCTCCAGCCAGGACTGAGATCTGTAGCAGTCTATGTCAACATGGCCACTCTGCTGGCGAGTGTCAGCCTTCAGTAAGTCACTGTCGGAGTCAGGTCTGAATCTTAAAGGAACGTTGCGAGCGTGATTGTGGGAAGCAGTTCCTGATTTTTTCTCTGGTAATTCAGGGTCTATTTTTAGAGAAGGTACTGGGGTAGAAGGTACTTTTTATGTAGGAAAGCAATCCATTACAGTCAGGAAAAAGGCTAGAACTCATAAACATAGAGTCAAGAGACGCTGAAGATAGCACTCTTTACACAAAACCTCCCCTCCATGTTTCTGACAATTCAGTAGAGCATGGTTGTGTGGGGAGCAGGCTTGTTAAGTATGCCTTTAATTTCACTAATATACACGGAAATAGCATCACTCCTTTTTATCCAATCTGTCATGTCACGAATGCATTAACGTCGTTCTCATTTTTGGACGCTGCACTGAATTCTCAATACTAATAACAGATGCACACGTGCCCAATGACTACCTCAAGAAAGGAACTGGCTCCTGTCTGAACTGCACTAGCAGGTGAGGTTACGGGTCACGCTAAAACAGGGAGACAGCAGACTGAGCATCCAGCTCACTGGTTTCAGGTCTGACTTTCCGGATTAGGGTTTTGTGTTAGGTCACTTTAGACAGGGCTCCCCATGACACCCCTATCCTATATTTTCTACCTTGTATTGGCCCCTCCCTGGTCATGGACCAAGTACCTGCTTCTCAAGAAGAGGAGTATAGGCTTATAACTCTGATGATTAGATTCTGAGAGAGAGGGGACTTCAGAATGCCCCCCTTTCTCTTGTCCTGTTTTTACATGCTCTGATGAAATCAGCTGCCATGTTGTAAAAAGTTCAATTCATGGGCACATGGGGAAGAACTTGAGGGAGGTCTTAGTTCAACAACTAGATATGTGAGCCTTTCCAATTGGACCTGAGTTTACCTGCAGCCTGCTCAGAGATGCAGAAATAGAGAAGCTGTACAGTGTTGGAGCTGTGATGGTGTCACACCTGAAGCCCCAGCAATTCAGAAGGCTAAGGTTCCATTGAGCCCTCAAGTTCAAGACTGACCCAAAACATACAAAGCCTGGGTTTATGTTCTATTGGAGAGGTGGCATTGTTATACCCAATTATAGGTGGCTTTTCTTAGGCATCCTCAAGGTAATTTTCTTTTCTTTCTTTTCCTTCCTTCCTTCCTTTTTTTTTTTAAGATAGGGTTTCTCTGTGTTGCTTTGGTGCCTGCCTGGAACTCACTATGTAGACCAGGCTGGCCTTGAACTGACAGAGATCTGCGTGCCTCTGCCTTGCAAGTGCTGGGATTAAAGGGGTGCACTACCACCTGGCTTCTCAAGGTAATTTTAATAAACAATTAGGAACAGACTGCTTTCTTTTTTTTTTTTTCGAGACAGGGTTTCTCTGTGGCTTTGGAGCCTGTCCTGGAACTAGCTCTGTAGACCAGGCTAGTCCCGAACTCACAGAGATCCGCCTGCCTCTGCCTCCCGAGTGCTGGGATTAAAGGCGTGCGCCACCATTGCCCGGCCAGACTGCTTTCCATGTCTAATTTAATGTTGATTTTTCCTTCTTTCAGTTGAAATATTAAGCATTCACTTAACCTCTTTCGTCCCTATATCTCTAAATTGAGGGGAAACTTTTTCCTTATAAACAGCAACAAGTGAGTGACATATAGTGAGGGTGTTATTTTTTTCTAACCCCACCACCAATAGGGTTTCTTTGTATAGTCCTGGCTATCCTGGAAGTAGCTCTGTAGACCAGCCTGCCCTTCAACTCAAGAGATCTGCCTGTCTCTGGCTCCTGAGTTCTGGGTTTAGGATATGGGCTACCACCGCTAGACAAATCTATTTTCTTAAGAAATATAAAATTGTCCTCAGGCTCCATAGGTTATTGGTACCAGGAATCCCTGGCACATACCAAAATCTGTGCATGCTTAACTCCCTTCTACAAAATAGCATAGTGTTTATAAAGTCATGTGTAAATTCTCCAATATATTTTATGATTTTTTAAAAAATTAGAGGTAAGTCTTGCCATGTAACTGACAGTAGGCCTGAACTTCAGGGCTCAATAAAGCAATTTTCTTACCTCAGCAGTGTGTTCTAGTAAGTTGGACCTACTACACTTTAGGTCATCTCTAGGTTACTGATCATACACAGTGTATGGTCATAGTGCAACATAAAAGTACTGCAAATGGCTTTACTGTTCAGGGAATAATAGTTTCCATCAGCACTTGGTTGAATTCATTGAGTACAAAACTCCCAGATACACACGACTAACTGTATACAGTAATATATGGTGTATACATATATATGCATGTGGGTATGCATATTTACATAGATATATACAACAGTGCCTAAATTCTTTGGATAGCTTATTCTAGCGCCTTATATACTGTTTATGTTTCATAGAGCTCAAAGTACCTGTCGTTTCTCTACTCGGAAATGTTTATAGAGGTTCTCTTTTCATAAAAGTTTGACAACTACATTCTCACAAATGATTTAGGATTTTTTTTTGTAAGCTACACAAAAGTCTTAAATTAGGGGTAGTCAAATGTACTGTTAGCTTTAAAAAAAACCTTCATTATTCTTTGGTTTAATGCCAAGACTTAGAGCTTTTGTCTTTTTCTTGGTGTACACTGGATGATTTTCACCAAGCCAGTTATTTTTGTTTACCCCATTACTCATTCCAGAATGGTTTCTTGCTATTTTGAACCAACCTAGCCTACAAAGTCCTAGTCCTGGGCTGTAAGCTCAAATTCAGGGGTTCCATGTCTTAAAATTTGGTGGAACTTTCCCCTGACACTGGGTCTGTCTGTCATATATACCTATCTCCTAACATCTTGTCAGACTGAGCTTTCCCTAACCTCCTATGTGTATGTGAGGTCACACTTACAGCAGGGCACTTAGAGACCCACTTAAAGCCATTAGGATTATTAGATGATTTGGGATACGTAGGATAAGGAAACCCAGAGGGAACTGGTTCTGTTTCTGGCTTTCTAATTTATCAAAGTCAAATTTTCATAGCCTAAATTTTTCATAAGTACTTTCTCGTTTCCTTCTTTTCTTATCGCACTTGAGTGCCCAATAAACTTCTTTCCCGGGCTGCTGACATTGAGCCAAAGTTCTGCTGCCTCTTCCCGCATCTTACCAGCACAACCAGCAGCCTAAGATCATGGGTTTTTGTTAAAGAGTTAAGACCTTTAGGCCTACGGGGACCACTTAAAGGCAGACAATGAACACATTGATCGGGTTCTAAGTGTTTGTTGAACAAATGGGCAAAATATAAGAGCAGAATACAAGAAGCAGAAGCTGTGTCTACTCTCAATAATGATCATGCGACATCTGTGCCACAGGGATGGGTTGGAGGTAGGCTGGATGCTCTATACTGAGCTTATCCAAAGTGCAGCTCAAACCAGACATTTCTCAATATTAACTGGGAATACTACAATCCCTGAACTTTTGTTTTAGACCCAATAGTCCCTAGAAAAAACAAAGGCAATTACTATGGTCAGCAAAGCATGGAACACATTATTTGAGAGGGTGTCCAGATGATCTTTGTCTCAACTGTACAGTCACTGAAAGAAAACAAAGCAAACTCTTCTTTTTGTTTTGTTTTTTAAGTGGACTTGCTGAGCAGGACAGACTTATGGGCAGATGAACCACACCAATCCTGAGTCTCAGTAGGAAATTATAGAAAGGTACTTTCCCATCAACATCTTTGGAGTTTGGGTACCATGAATTGGTCCCTTGAAGGTTAACTTATTGACTTAAAATGAACAAAGCATCTGGGATCACAAGGCTCAACAGTCTGTGACTCCATCAAAGTACAGCCATTCTGTGAAGACCCACCTTGAGGAGCCCTTCCCATAGATATCTTCTAAAACTGTAACGTATGTGTTCTTAGAGATAATTCAATTCTATGTATTTTATAGAAGAGGCCATCAAGTCTCAAAAAGCGTGGCTGACAATGTTAAAGCAGAGGCAAGCGTGGGCTTAGAAAGTTTCTTTGCTTTTAACAGGAAGGGTGGCATCTCAGATGAATTAGGCCTAGAAGGCAGGTGTGCTCTGGCTGCCATAATTAGTCGCTTTTTTTTTTTTTTATCACTGTTGTAAAACTGAAAGAAAACATAAGGAAGAAAAGATTTATTTTGGCTTATGGTTGGTTCCAGAGGGTTAGAGATTGGAGTTTGTAATGGTGTGTGTGGGGGGGGAGGCACGGCAGCAGAAACAGGAAGCATAGAGACTAAGCAGGAAGTAGGGAGATGCTAGAAACTCTCAAAGCCTGCCCCCAGAGGTGTACAGCAAGACTGCACCCTCTAAAGGTCTGTTCCACAATACTGCAACGCCTAAACATTCCATAACCACCCAAATAGCACCAGCAACTAGGGAACAAATGTTCAAATAAATGAGTTTATGGGGGATATGTCTCATGCAAACTACAACATCAAATGTTTTACTAAAGTGGGTAAGGACTGGTTTCTCTCTGTGTGTCTCTCTCTTCCTTTGAGACAATGGGTTCTCTGTGTAACAGCCTTAGCTGTCCTGAACTCATGCTGCCGACCAGGCTGGCCTCGAACTCACAGAGATCTGCCTGCCTCTGCCTCCCCTGAGTGCTGGGATTAATTAAAGGCGTGAGCCACCACGACCAAGTAGGTAAGAACTATTTTTAAGAAGCTTACCCAGTACTCATTTGATCTACTCGATACCCTGCAAAGTGGTTAACATCCATCTTAATTTTATAAATGAGAAAATAGAGCTTAGAAGAAATGAACTGATTCAGCTACCAAGAAACTGAGCTAAATTCTCCCTCCCTTCTGTGTGACTGCTAAGCCCATACTTTCTAAATTTCGTCCTATTATATAGTTAGGCCTGATAAATTCCTCAACAAATAGTCGAGGAATGTCAGAGAGAAAGAATAACATCTTTTAATATGCATTTGAAGCCGGTGAACCTTCCTCTTATGTTCTTAACTCCTTAATGCTTATGAAATTATGGCAATATCTTATGATTTTTATCATGTTTTTTAAAATGCAGAATTTCACTAGTATCCCAGCTTGCCCTTGATCCTGCCTCTGGTCCCTACCTACCTGGTGCCAGAATTATAGGTGTGCACCATCATACCTAGTAATGCCTTATAAAGATTTATTCTTAATTATGACTATGGAATCTAACCTCATAAAATATTCATATTAAAAATTCCAGACACCAGAGTAGCTTCTTAGGTGGAACATTTTGCTTTAAAACTGCTCATTAAAAATCTAAACTTTAAGGTTTATATAAGAAAATTCCATTGTGTGGGTTTTCTCTTCAAAACTCCATTTCTTTTTTTCAGGAAGAGTATACTATAGTGTCAAAATTAGGAAGAAGGATAGCTAACATCTTCTGCATAAATCTCAGGGACATGTCAACTGAGGCAAGAAGTCACACAACTGTCAAAAGCAAGACTAATAGGATTTTTGAATATACATCCTAATAATAAATCAAATGTGAATTCAAACCAACTCCAAATGATTTAAGAGAATTTGTCAGATTTTTTTTTGACCAATGAGCTTGAGAATTTTTAATTTATTGTTTTCTTTACTTGATGGCCTTATGACTAACTCCAGCTACTTACATGCATTAATTCTAGGCACTTGACCAAGATCTATTTTGAGAATCCCTGTGTAGTTTGAAGTAAAATTAGGGGGCTCAAGTTTCAAATCCGACACCCAGTGATTTGCTTGAATCACATAGGATTTTATTTTCATGTGTAAGCCAACACTTAAAAAAGATTTAAAAAAAAAACCACTTATAAAGCAGCCAGATTTGAACTTCTTTTTAAAAAAAAAAAAGGAAAAAGAAAAAAGAAAGGAAAGAAAAAAGGTAGATTTGGCAGCTCACATTCCTAAACAGCCAAGACACACTCAGTGTGCCCCCAGATGCTTCAGTCAGGAGTGTGACAACCAGTCCAGGCCCTATATCACGCCCCTATTTTAGAAAAGTCATGGATTGCATCCCCAGGGGGAAACATTCAATAAACTAGGCCATAGAAACCCAGTTCTCAGTGCAGCATGCCTTGGTCCCTCAGAACACTAGATATCAGAGGAACCTAAAGGTAGCAGGCATCCTTCAGCACCCAACCCTTCAGCCGACCAACGAAGCACTTCTAGTACCTAGCCCAAGGTGAAACTCTAGAGCTCTGCTGTCTGATACCAATTAAAGAATAAAGAGCCTTTTAAAACGTTCTGCTTCCTTTTTTAAAAAGAATTTTTTTTTCCTGGGCTATAACAGTACCCCCACCCCGACAGACACAGACACAGATGTGTTTCCTTGAGTGGGAAGGGAGAGCCACAGATTGATATAGAATGTCCTCTATTATTTTCTACCTTATTTTTGGGACAAAAATCTCACAGAACCTGGAGCTTGCTATTTACGTTAGACTTGCAGGCTAGCTGGCCGCTGGGGTCTGCCTGTCTCTGTCTACCCCTCCCCCAGCACCAGGTCACAGATGTACCCTGCCTGGCCTTAAGGAACATGCTGAGGTGGGAACTCATGCTTGCAGGGAAGGTGCTTTCCTTCCTTAATGAGTCATCACCAGCCTCAAAGAGTGCTCCAATTTTCATGCCAGTTCTAATATTTATGCTGAGTTCATCCATGACAGAAAAAGGACAAAGCTGGAGATTTTGCTTTCTCACTTCAGCATATTCTTTCCAATAATGAAACTATCCCCTTTGCCATCAATATCGAAGGCCAAAGCCAAAATGCAAGACCCGCTCAGGGCCAGAATGCACAGGGATCTTCTCCAGCAGTGTGCAGTGTCTCTACTCCTCCTCCAAGGTGTCTTTTCCTTTTCTACTTTTTGTCCACCAGTTGGTGGTTCTGTTTCAACTAACACTTTTTGCTGAGCATCTCCTGAATAACCTCCAGGGCCCTGTCCTTACCCTCCCTTCTTTCCAGCTCCACTCACTCTTCCTAATACATATTGACACTACTCTGGGAGCAAGTTATCTTGTTATGTTTTACAATAAATGGGTGGCAAGGTGGAAAAAGGGACTTTGCTCAAGGTCACAGAGAAGGCAAATGAAGACTCGGAAGATTTGGTCCAGGGTTTGGGAAGTCAGGGACATCGACCTTTGAATACTACTTCTGATGTGTCAAAACGATTTGCAGCTGAGTACATAGGACATAAACTTGACGAGAGGAAATAAGCAAGGGAGCAAGGCATATCGGTCTATTCCAGGGAAAGATAGCACAACCTTATGATTCTTAAGGAGGGAGGTTATTGAGACCTGGGGTCCAGTGTGCTCAAGGCAGACTGTGGCACAGTTAAGGGCCGAGAAGAAAGGGAGCTGAGACTTTAAATGAAACACAAGGAGGGGATGGGACCATGTATCACTGTGTGGGAGTGGCCAGATCAAGGAGGCCATTTAAACAGAGATAAGACAGTTTGGCTATGGGTACATCCAGGCGATGTGAAGACACTCCCACACCATCCTACCAACCAAGGAGACATCCAGAAGATCCAAGCAAGACAGGAGAAAGGGTGCAGCACACTTGCTTCCCTTTCCACCTCACAAGGGGGCCTGCAGGACACGCCCTCAAAGAGTGACTCAGCGGAGGAGTGGGAGTATGAACTCAGTAGCCCGAATAATCGGGACCTATTGCTTCACTAGCGGGACGACCTTGGGGAGGTTAAGAACGTCTTTGGCACCTCTCTCCTGTAAACTGTAACAAGGCCGCTGCTTACCTCACCAAATTAATAGCTCTCCTTGGTAACACATTTAGAACACTGTCTGGCAGAAAAAGCAACCCACAGGTTAAATAAGCACTGCACACACAAGGAACACATAGAGGAGACTTGTACCTAAACTCTAGAACACAAAAATAGGGTAAACCCCGCTACACATACACACTCTCACAGAAAGACTGGCAAAATCAAAGACATTCGGAAGTCAAGGTGACTGCCATTATCACTGATCTGGGGGTGAAGGTCAGGGCAACTGGAAAAGGGGGCAGGATCAGGAATGCTCAGGAAGCACAGACTAATTTGAACTCCAGGCTTTCCATGCTAAGAGCAGAAGGTGAGGGCGGGGTGTGATGGCAGCAGCAGGGGTCGAACAGAGTCTAAGCCAAAGCTGGCTGGTGTCCTCTGCACTGCTGGTGGAGGTCAAAGTGGACAAGGAGTCAAGCCACCCCTTGCTGCCTCCCTGGTCCTTCCCCTTTCCATTACCTCTGACAATCTAGTCTCTTGGTCCTGGCTAAACTCTTGGGATGGTCACACCCAGGGCACATCTGCATTTTACCACCTGCTTTCCTTTGTCTTTTCTTGTACCTGGTTTCTAGCAGGTACCTTTGACAGACTTAGAATTTGTTTATACAGCCCAGGCTGGCATGGTTTGCAGTCTTCCTGTCTCTCACTCCAGAGTGCTGGGATTACAGGCATGTCACCACCACCCGCAAACCTGTGTTTTGGGAAATAACCTTTGTCCCTAGGCTTCCATGCACTTCCTGTTTATTATCTTGCAGCTCTCTTTAGATCCCAGCTCAGAAGCTTCTCTGAAGCGGTAGTCTTCTTCATGCTCACTACTACCATCCTAACTTAGACTTCTGTTGTCTGTTCTGGAATGATCCCCTGCTGGTCTCCCGGTGTCCATCTCTGCATGCTGCCTCACTCCCATGCTGCTTCCAGAGTTCCTTTCTTCCAAAACAAATATGGTCATGTTATTCTCCTTACAAGCCTTTACTCCTGACCTGCACATACTCAATGGGGAAGCCAACCTCAACCTCACAGATAAGAGACTGCATAACCTCACTAAACCTGCCCCCCCGCCTTCACCTCTCTACCCACACTCATCAACACTGAATTTCTCACCATCCCATGACATGAAAGCTGGGCTCCTCTTCACAACTGGAGTGTGGTGTATATGTGTGTGCACGCATGCATGCAAGTGTGTGCACGTGGGTGTGGTGTACATGCATGTGTTCACATGTGTGTAGACATTCTGGTGTGCATATGTGTGGAGATCCAAAGCTGACCCAAAGTGTCTTCCTCAATGGCTGTCCCTTTATTTACTGATGCTGGGCCTCTGGGCTGAACCCAGAGCTTTTCAGTTCCATCCAGTCTAGCCAGCTTGATCCAGGCAGCCTGTCTCTGCCTCCCAAGTGCTGGGATGACCTGCTCACTCTTAGGTGTGTTTTGGGGATCTCAACTATGATCCTCATGAATGTGGGGACTTTATCCACTGAGCTACCGCCCCAGCCCCCAGACTTTATATAAGAAAATCTTTTCCTCCAGTTGTTTGACATCTTCTAAGAAATGTCCAACTCCTTAAGTAGCAAACATTATTTTCTTACTAATATATATATATATTTGTATATTTACTGTGTGTATGATGTTTGTGCATGGGCGTATATGTGACTAGACACGTGTAGAAGTCAGAGGCCAACCTGTGAAGTTTGGTTCTCTCCTTCTACCACGCAGGTCTTCGGGATCAAATTCAGGTCTTCAGGCCTGGTAGCAGCCCCTTCGCCCATGGAGCCATCTTGCCATCTGTAGCTTTTTACTGTCTGAGTGTCAACAGCACCGTGGCGAATCTCTCTTAAGACAGCCCTGGCAAAACCTAAGTGACCTGGATCATGAGACCCAGAATCTCCATGGTAGAGCCATGTGCAGCCAAAGCTCCCACATCCAGTGTGGGGCCTGACTCTGTGAGTTAAATGAAGCCCTTTCACCTTTCATCCTAACAAGGTTTGTGTTGAAGCATAAAATGAGACCTAGGGAGCCACATGAAGCTCTGTAGCCAACAAGAAGAGGGTATTCTCACCGCTGTATATCCTTATTCTTCCACAAGGAGGCAGACTGGGCCTTTGGCACTCTTTCGATGAAATTCACCAGCTCTTCCATGAGAAGCCTGCGTTGAAACAAAGCATGAAGAATATTGGAGAACAATTTGCTGCTAACACTGTAGCCCGGAGAGGTGGATTTGCCCACCTCCCACTAACCTGTCTCACGAGACAGACATTTTAAACTGATGCAAGAGGCTGACGACTGCTTTGGAATCAGAAGTGCTTCCCTTCGAGGGAGAGTTAGCTTGAAATCTGCCCAAAGATCAGCAGTGTGGGACAGACCTCTGCCATCCCGACGTGGCATACCTGAATATAGGCAAGGGAGTCCAAGGAGTACCGCACTCAGTGGGCCCTGGGCTGTACAGATACCGAAAGCTAGAGATAATCAAAAAGCTAGAAATAAAGCTGAGCATGGCAGCTCACGTCTGTCATTTCAGCACTTGTGATGCTGAGGCAGAACTGCCATGAGTTTTAGGCAACAGAATGAGACTTATTCCCCACCCCCAACAATATACTTACTTTCCCACCCACCTGGAAATACATTTTCAATATCTGAATCTAGTTCATGCTCTAATACAGCCAACCACACTGATTAATATCCTCTCTGTACCAATGCGTAGACAATGGCAATAAAACAAATTTATTGGCAATAGAAATCCAAACAAGGGGTGTGACGTTCCTCTGTTTCCCTAACTACTTCTGTCTCCAGGGGGAGTGCTGGCCCCAGCACCTGAAGCTCTGAGGCCCAGGCTCATCAGTGCTCTGGGATGCCCCACAGAACCCATCCTCAAGCACCACCTTTCTCAGCCTACAGCCTAATACTCGCAGCTCTTTCTCTCTCTACACTGCTGCCTTGTTTTCCTATAATGGCCCCGTCTGGTCTCCAGAATCCCTCACTGCTTTTGTATACACCGTAGGTGATATTTTCACATTGAAGACTCTGTTTCATTTCTCGTCACTAGTTCACCCTGTTGGATAGCAGGGAGACAACCTAACATTTATAGCACTCCTCCAACCTGAATATTGGATTCTAAAAGTTTTAACTTACTTGGTTGTTTCAAAGCAATACATTATGGGTTTTTATTACCCCAGTAATAATTTTCCTTACATTTTTTCCCCTTTTCTCTCAGTAACTGATTCTATGATAACCTGCAGCAGCCACCTATACTGTGAAGCCTTAGTTGTAGTAGAGAAGCATGACCTTTTTGGTTGACTGAAGATTATAATAAAAGATTATAATTTAGTTTTTTTGTTTGCTGTTTTTTGAGACAGGTTTCTCTGTAGCCTTGGCTGTCCTGAAACTCACTCTGAAGACCAGGATGGCCTCGGATTTAGCGATCTACCTGCCTCTGCTTGTGCTGGGATTAAAGGTGTGTGCCCACATCAGGGCCTGACTATAATTTTTGTTTTTTAAGATTTATTTATTTTCGTAGCTGGAGAGGTGGCCCAGGGGTTTAGGACACTTGTTGGTTCTGTATAGGACTTTAGGTTCGTTTCCCAGCACCCACATGGTGGTTCACAACTATCTGAAACTTCGGTTCTACGGGATCTGATACCTTCTACCGACCTCTACAGGAACCAAGCACAGGAGTGCTGCAGAGATATACACACAGGCAAAAAACTGAACAGATAAAATAAATCATCTAAAAAGTTTATTTATTTTCTTAATGTGTACACGTATCTATGAGTGTGCATGCCTGCATATGCATGCCTGCTCGCAGGTGCCCGTGGAGCCAGGACAAGATCCCCCGGAACAGAAGTCATAGGTGGTTGTCAACTGTCTGATGTGGGTGCTGAACTGAGCCTTGGTCTTCTCCAGGAGCAGAAAGCCTTCTAACTGCTGAGTTATCACTCCAGGCCCAAGACTGCATAGTCTTAAATCCTCAGAGCGCTGTATTTCACCCTGTCACCAGGGAAGGACAACTTAACTGCTTAATTACTCTTCTTCCCTTGTTTTCTACAGCTGTCTCTATTAATAGCCCGCAGTAAATCAAGAAAAGGGGATATTTCAAAGCAAAGCAGTAAAGTTTTTTTCTTCGTTTAAATATGCTCTGAAGCTCTTTGCTCTGGATCTCTGTGGCATCTTCCTAGGCCTCTGTCTGTCTAGCATCATCTACGGAGGGGTTGCCTAGGAACACTGCTCTCAGTTATGCTAAAAGAAAGACTGGGACTGCCGGGGCACCAGTCTCCAGGGATCTCCAGGGAGCATTCTTGTGTCTAGAGAGCAGCCTACTCTTCCCTGATCCTGGGAAAGAAATCAAAACCCTCCTGATAACCCACTCAACAGCGGCCACTGAAGGAGCTTGGCAGCCAAACCGTTCTCACCTGCCGATCTGCATGGTGGGTTCTGTGGCATACACTGTGCCCGTGAATCCCGTGTGCTCGGTGATGTAGGGCAGCGCCATCATGCAGTGATAGTTAGAGATGAGAATCACATCGACTGTAGACAGGTCTATTAGCTCGGTCTGAAGAGAGAGAGAGGGAGGGGTGATGTGTGTCTGTGCCGGCACACAGACCAGCAGGACGCGACTGACAAATGATGCTGTCAGAGAGCAGAGTAGGCGTTTCGGTTCTTCAGAATAATGAGGCCTTTCCCGCAACACCGCCCTTCTCTCACCGCGGATGTGTCCTCATACGGACAGCAGATAGCGGGGTAGGATGGCTAGCTGCGAGAATGTGGCTGGCTCACCAGGATCACTCTGATCTTACAAGTTTAGCAAATAGTCAAAGAGAAAGACAACAATATTTTTTCATTATTGTTTTTTAACTTTTCGACTTTTCAATGTTTGACCACCGTATTCATAGAGGAGAAAACAAGAGAATGGTGGTCACTTCTTAGAACTCCAATGGGGCTTCTTTTTTTCTTTCCTAGACAGGGTTTCTCTGTGTAGCTTTGGAATCTGTCCGAGAACTCTCTTTGTAGACCAGGCTGGCCTTGAACTCACAGAGATCTGCCTGCCTTTGCCTCCAGAGTGCTGGATTAAAGGTGTGCACCACCACCACCCGGCTTCCAAGGGGGCTTTTTATGTATCCCTCCTGTGACAGCACCCTGCGTGGTAGCACCGTGTGCTTTTCCAAAAACTCCTCTGCCTTCCCACCTAACAAGCCTCTGCACGCTAGTGGAGGGCAGGACAGACTCAAGCAGGGACTGTGGGAAAAGTGAGTCCCCGCAGCTCACCGCTGGCAACTCTTTGTTAGAGAGGAGTTAACCCCCAACCATGTGATAGACCCGAGATGAGCAAAGCTGGGCCACGGCAGTGTGTGAGGTAGGATTACGGGTTGTGGGGCTGTTGCTCAGAGAAGTAACAAAGATACTGATGACACCCGCAAACGCTAAGCAGCAGCGAGCCATCTGGGAGAGTGACAACAAAGCTGCCAGCGTCACCATGTGTGTAAGGGACAGGCGTGTCTCACTGCCAGGACAATGGCATCTATGGCGCTGTGCAGCGGTTTCTCTAAGACAAATATTCCATCTCAGATGAGACGCAGAGTGTTGCCGGGGGAGGTCAGGCCTTCCATCCAGCAGAGGAGTTCATTAAAATCCAAGAAGTAAACAACCCAAAGGTTCCAGGAAGGCCCTAAAACTGACCTGATTCCCCAAGCTGCTTCTTCCTCTAGTATATATAAGCAGGAAGTGCTGCCGAGAACACACTCAGAGTAGCAGAGCTGCCTGAAAGAGGCTTAAACAAACTGAGCTCTCTAGAAGAGGCACTCCTGAACTTGTTCTGCTACTTGCAAGTTGTGCAGCACGCTCCAGGTCTCTATCTTTTGTGAGCCATCATCCATGCTGGGGCGGGATTTTAGCAAAGTAACTGTCTTTGAGCCATTTCTTTCCTGTAAGTAGCCCCAGGCGTACTCTTTAAAGTAATAGCGGTAAAATTCATGGTTTTGCCGAGCTGAGCTTTGATGGCTTCTTTCCTTGGTTTATTATTGGCTCTCTATCTGAGGTGAACAGAGGTTTGTCCCCACCTCCTCAGGAGCAATGTCACACTATCTGTACAGCATGTGGAAACAACACACCCATGCAGCATCCCACATCTATCAGCTTTAACACCACACTCTGCCCTGCACTTGCAAGACAACATCCTTAAGGTGGAGGTGGTTCTACTCCCTGCTACTTCTAGAGCCACTTTCAAAAGAGGAAATTAAAACAGAGCAGCAGAGGGACAAATACAGAAGAAAACCATAGGAGTGATTGTTAAAGCAACAGTGAAACTCAAAAGCAGACCCCTTTCCTCACATGGAAGGACACAAAGGGGAACCTGACTGTTCTCTTTAAAACAGACCAATCAGGCTGGAGAGATGGCTCAGAGGTTAAGAGCAATGGCTGCTCTTCCAGAGGTCCTGAGTTCAATTCTCAGCAACCACATGGTGGCTCACAACCATCTGTAATTCGATCTGGTTCCCTCTTCTGGCATGTAGACAGAACACTTTATACAAAATAAACAAATTAATTAAAAATAAATAAATAAAATAGAACAGTCAGCCCACAGAGTCCAGAATCATGGAAAAATTTGCTGAGGAAAAGTCAGAAGGAAAAAAAAAAACTCATTCTTAATTTATGTATCTAAGATACATGATTACATAAACACTCCCCCCGATAATTTAATATTAAATTTATGCACATTTATGCACTGACACTTACATATTTACTTATATACTTCTAGCGGGATAAAAGATAATTTACCTTTAAAAGTGTTGTGTGCAAGCATTTGGTTGTATACACTGCAGACTGGGTCATAGTCATGCAGTGGCTACTGACTGTGCCGCACTGCATCACCCACGACACAGTGTAGGTCTGAGGGAAACAGATAGTTAAGGGAGTTCCATGGGTCTGTGATTGGTCTAGAGTTGGTGCCTCTCCTGCTTCTACCACATTCATATTTTTTCCAAGTCCTAACAGCAATATGGCTCTACCTTAAAACATTGATGATTACCTTTTAAGTCACATAATCTTGCTTGAAAACTGATCTATGGCTTTTGAACTCTACTTATACGAATAGCACAACCAAAGGTGCACTGTGAAAAGTAAGTGTCCTACTGAGAAGTTCCGCACTCTGGTGCACTAATCCACACGCTCCACATTCTTGACCAGCAAGTCAAGGTTGCGACAGTCAGTGCCGTCTGTGTTCTGCCAAAATAAATAAAGGCAGCACCTGGGATACGGAACAGATGGGGAACCGCCCCACCGGTTCTTAAGGGACAAATGCAGTAACTCATGAGGGAGGGCTCAGGGTCACGACCCTTAACTATGTATGCCTTGACTTCAGTGCTGATTACAGGATGCTTTGCTTCCAACAAGAATCGCTTTTGTCTTACCTCCGGTAAGCAGAATTCAGGCACGGAATCCACAAATACATGACCGGAGCATTCTTTTAGCTCCTAAAAGAGATGGGGAGGAAAAATACTAAGAGACACTTAATAGACACAGTACCAAAAAAATTCAACCTCCACACCTAACTTGGAGGGTGGGAGGTTATTTTTAGACAAACTATTCCCTCTTTAGGCTCAGGCTGGCTAGGCGCCCGACTGAGGGTGGAAGTGCAGCTTGGTGGCAGACTGAGGGTTTGAATGCACATTCCCGGATGTCTCTAAGAAGTTACGGAGAATGCATGCTCTGCTATCATTTGTAATCCAGTGATTTCCAAGAACTAGTTACCAAAGCTCCCTGGGCCCTGTCTAATATCTAAGAGAGCAGAAACTGGAGAGGGAGTCATGGACCTTGTATTTATGACAAGGACCTCTGGGGATTCTGCTATGTCAGGTTAGCAGTCCAGTCCCAGAGAGATTACTGAGGAGCCTTTCTTCCACCTATCAAGAGCTGAAGGGAAGGGGCCTAGTAAGGAGGGAGGAGTGAGAGTGGGGGGCAGGGATCAAAGCTGCCACCACCGCAATGCACGTCTGCGTCACAGAGCGTGGACTTACTAAGGAGCACAAACCAAACATATTTATTCAAAAGAAGAAGGCTTATGTCTTAAAAATGGGACCCTATAACTTCCCACCTCAAAGGCTACTGCCCATAATTATAAGTACACCGAGTCTGGGGTCTCCCAAAGGCTGGCTGTGAGAAAAGATTCTGAGAGCAGTAGCTTGGACAGGGTGCCGGTTTTCTGGTTGCGGTTCCCTGCAGGGGAGGGTGGCAAACAGAAGGCATGGTGTCTGGAGAGGGACATGCATGGCGCCACATTCCACTAGAGCAGCTCTGTTCACTCCCATGTGGCCACTCAGAAGCCAATCAAACTGCCCTGAGTCTACTGAGAAATGAGAGTAGGTTCTAGAACCTCAACCTGCCAGTTCCCATGTCGGAGTAGCAGCAGGAAAAACTCCCAGATGAGGTCACACAGATAAGAGTGACTGGAAAGGCTGGAGACTCAGGCGGGCCAATGACAGGTTGCCTGCCATGCCCCCTGGAAAGCCACTGGCACTTTTAAACAAGGGGTGGAGTTTCTGGATCACCAAGCACCCGCCTATGATTTTACAATCAAACCAGTTAGGACTTGACAGTGACCTTCGCTCTCTTCGGAAGGTGAAATAGATAACTTTAGTTCTACCATGCTTTCGCAAGTCACCCAACAGATATTTCTACATATCCACACAGATGTATCTAAATTTACCTCAATCTGATTTACTCGGAGTTGAGACAGGGTGTCAACTACATTACTATCCTTAGGAATTTTAAAGTCTTTATTGGGGTCTTAAACACTTCTTCGCCATGAACGCGTTCTTGTGAGTACTGTTTAACTACCGAGAGGATGAGCCAAAAAAAAAAAAAAAAAAAAAAAAAAAAAAAAAGAGAGATGAACAATCCTTAATTACAATAGAACAGCTAGCTAAAAACAAATGAGCAATTAATTATGTTTAATGGGGGAATTCCCAGCTCCTCCAAGATGAGGCTAAAACGGAGGTGTTAGAGAGGCAGGAAAGAAGGAAGCAAAGAGGTCTTTTTGTTTGTTTTGTTTTTTTTTGTTTGTTTGCTTGCTTTGTTTTGATTTTTTAAAATCTTTTGTGTGTGGGGTGCTACAAGGGTGAGGGGAGGTTATGGGGGGACCAGGAGGTGAGTGGAATTAGGGTGCATGATGTAAAACTCCCAAAGAAGCAATAAAAAGTAAAATTTGGAAAATGAGCCACACCAAGGGTGGTTTCAGTTTCAACTGCATGACCTTAAGAGGGCACTGTGCTCTGCCTCTTCAGAGTGCAGCGCACTGGCGCACGCCCTGCGATAAGGCCCGCAGGAGACTCATTGTCATTCCGAACACTCCCAGTGTTGCTCCCTCGCGCTCACCACACCCTTGTAATGAAACACTCCCACGTACACGTGCAAGTCATTTCACTGGCAATGCTTTGGAGCCTTTCCCGGGTCAGCAGGAGACCCAGGCTGAAATCAGGAACATAGGCTCCTGAATGCCACATCATTTCATAGTCAGCTATGAGGGGATCGAGGTTCAAATCAGGCATCTGGGTTGCCCTAGAGTTTGGGGTGCAGCTACAGGAATTAATTCTGAAAAAAGCCCACGCTTCTGCAGCAGTGTCCATTATAAGCGGTAACTGTCTCACTCAGATGAATCATGTGAAAGATCTTTCTCATTCAGCGTTTAAATTTTGAAGCTCAGGCGAGGATGGATGATTTAGAGGACCACGGAGCGGGGTAGAGATGCTCTGCATGTTTTAATCTTCTACTGCTGCCTATGCCACAGTTTTAATTTTTTTAAGCACTGGGATCTCATTTAATAAGCTGACCAAACTCTGATAAGCATCACCTTTGAGACCCTAATTACAACTGCAGACAGTTTTCTTCCTTTGGTGATAAATCTGCAAAGTATTTAAGATTGTCACAGACACAAATGTGACCTGAGGCCAAACACAGAGAGTCTCTAAAGTTACTCAGAGATAGTAATTACCAAGTATGAGAGAACATGAATCTCAGGGTTTGGAGTAGAACACACACGAAAACACAATGAGTCCAGCAGGACAGGACAGCTTTTCAGTGTGTTCAGGCAGGCTGCAGTTTGCATTGTAGTCTTACCTTGTCCAAAAAAGCATTTCCATCTTTTAGAGACCAGCCAGGAAGATTAGACAGCCTGGGACTGCAAAACAAAAACTGAATTATCCTAAATACATTATAGCCTTCGGTGAAATCATGATGATTTAACATTCACTATACAATTAAACACACTTAACAGTTACTGGCAGTGGTTCTTACCCAAAATAGCAGAGAAGATGAGAACTAACCATGTTGTATTAAGCCTAAGAATCCATCTTAGAGATGGCTATGGTGGTCCTCGTCTATCAGCCCAACAACTGTGAGGACGAAGCATGAGGACCTCAACTCTGACTACACAGTGAAATCCTGTGATCCCAGCACTCAGGAAGCTGTGGCCGCACAGGGACTCAGAGGTCAGCCTAGCCTGCGCAGTGAGATGCGATCTCAAAAAGTATCAAGGGCTGGGAAAATAGTTGGGTAAGAGAATGTTGTCTTTCATGTGCACGACCCCGGGTTTACTCCCTAGCACCACCAAAACCAAAACAAACAAAGGGTGGTTATGTGGGAAAAGAGCAGTTTAGCACAGAATTGGGGAAAGTACAAGAATTTATGCAGAAAAGGGAAGAGTGCAGATGAAATACTGAGAGCATTTTAGAGCTTCCACTCACTAACCTCCTTGGCTTTATCTTGTTTGTGTTTAACAGTCATCGTGAGTGGAGGCAGAATGGGTGCCTTTGTAGGCTGAGAAAGCAGACATAGGTTCGGTGCTGGGTTGTGACTTCAGTGCGGACAAGTGGATTACATCACCTTGAACTCTACCTGTGATCTCCTTTAACCCAAGAAATCTTTATGTGATCCTATGTATACAGGTATATAAAATAAGCACACAGGGGCTGGAGACATAGCTCAGAAGTTAAGTGAGTACTGCTTTTTGCAGGACCCAGGTTTGGTTCCCAGCACCCACACCGGGCTTCTCCAAACCACCTGTAACTACATTTTCAGGTTATCTAGTGTCCTCTGCTGGCCTCCGAGGGTACCTGGACATACATAAAAACTCATACACACACACACCACACTAAAAGTAAATAAATAAATCTTAGCGTCAGTCTGCATGAGATAGATATGCTCATTTTGACCTGCAGGAATTAGACATCTTCAACATTTTTCCAAGTTTATAAAAATTTTGATATTTTAATCATCAATGTTAAGAATACATTGCACAAGAATATATGATTTTAAAAAATGACAGAAGTAGGGTCATTTCAGCAGTTGTTGGGCATTCCATTCTAACTGCATGCCAGAATTCACCTAACAATTTATGAAACCCAAGTCAGCAATTCAAACAGCAACGTAAAATTTTAAATTGTGTTTATTTTGTGTGTGTGCCAGGGGTTGTATATGTATCATGGCATTTGTGTGGTCAAAGAATAACTTTCAGAAGTGGGTTCTCTCTTCCCCTGAGGAGGGTCTTGAGATCAAACCCAAGGCTCAGCTTCGATAGCAAGTACCTTTATCCTCTGAGCCATCCTACTGGTTCAGAAATAGCAATTTTTAAAATTAAACGTTCTAACACAATACAAACTAAAGATACATCCAGCTTTACTAACTTTACTAATGTGTTAATCTGTTACTTGCACACAGCAATGGCAGGAAAACTGTCTTTGTTTTTTGTAATTAAACCATTACAAGAATGGAAAATCATGTATGTACAGTAAAGCATTGTAGTTCGCGACATGCAGTCACGTGACACAACACAGGTGAGTGCAGACAGAAGCTCCTGGATTCATCTGACTTTGAATTAACTCTTGGCCACTGTACATTTAGAAACCTACTGTTGCCAAATTTACTGCAGTCTTCACAGTCAATTAAGTAGGGCACCAATCTACAATTTAAGAAGCTGGGCACTTGGCATCCATGCTTAAGTTTCCGATTATGGAAAATGAAGCCAGTTTCCCTAAGAGTTATAAAGTGACTCTCTATCCTGGTGAATGGTTTCTAGAAGCTGAGACTAATTTCATGTACATTAAGAAGGCTGAATAAAAACAAACAAACAGACATGTACGAGCCAGCAAGAGGGCTTTGCAGTAAAAGCACTTGCCGAGCAAACCTGAAACCTGACTTCAAACCCCAGATTTCATGGTAGGAGGGAACCAAGTTCTGAAAGATGTTTCCCGACTTCCACATGTGCTGTGTGAATGTACACACAAACACACACACACCCTACTCACATAATAACAAATTAAAAATCAAGCAACCATTTATATCTAATAAGCTGACTTAGTTTTATATACTAGACACCTGAAAAATGTCAGCAATTTTGGAGAAAAGACTAGAAAATGATGATTGGAGAACATATTATTGCATTTAACTATTTTAGAACCAGTTTTTGACAAAAAGGATATTATTAATTTTTTTGTCAAGAAATCACATATACAAGATCAGTTTTTCTAATAATTGTTTATTTTGGAAAATATGCAAATTAGTCCCATAAGGAAATAACCTAAAGCCTTATAAAGCATTTACCTAGGAAAATAGTGAAAGGCAAGTTGAATATGATAGGCAATTTTAAAAAATAAATTTTATAATTTTCTAGTATGAAATGTTTTACACTTTTAAATCCAGAAAAAATATCAAAACAGACATGGTATATTCACACATCAAAAAATATTTATTAATAGCTCATTACTCTACTCTGATCAAAGCCTAGAAGATAGGAAAGAGCATCAGCATTTGGTCCAGTGTTGTAGAAACCAAGGCTTTCACCCAGTCACTTAGGATCTTTATGTCAAGCACCCAGGCGGGTCCTGGATCCAACTGTGAATGAAACACACCTGTCCTCCCATACCCAGAGAACAAGCTGCTCAGAGGATGAGGTGCCACAGTAGTACCAAGTACCACAGAAGATGCCTAACAAGGACCAGTTTAGCCAGCATCAAAAGACTTCTCTGGGCATTGAGCTAAACTGAGGTCTGAAACACCAGGGGCTAGATGTGGAGAGCATAGGGAACGAGCCGGCATTTCCACTATGCTGGCAGCTATACTGAGCCCCACATGGTCTCCCCGGCCCTCATCTGGCTAGTGTCATCCTTCTAGCACAGATACTGCCACCTTAGATGATCTGAGAGAGGACTTTCTGCTGTGCTGGCCAGGAGAAAGACAGGACCGGAGAGGGTGAAGAGCTGATGGTACAGTACAAGCAGTAAGAGAAATACACACAAGCCCCGACTCGTACTTCTACAGGATGACTCTGGGAGGAGGGAATCTATGTCTTCTTATAAGAGGATGATAGTCCCAACCAGATGAATAACATCAAATATACCCACATTAAAAGACTATATAAAATAACCGACCCGTATGTCTAAAATGTCAAGGTCATTAAAACAGACAGATTGAGAAACTCTTCCAGATTGAAGGAGACTCAAAACCAGACAACTGAATACAGTGTATGATCAACGCAGGATGCTGAATCACAAACTCTCCTTTGTTTTTGTTATAAAATACTTTATAATGAAAGCTGAATTGGTGAAATGGAGAAATAGGTATAGGGATAAGGACTAAAGATGGAAAGTCAGCCACCAGCAATTCCTAGCATTGGGAGGTAGAGACAGGAGGGTTATGAGTTCAAGGACTGCCTGGTCTCAGTAAGGAGTGCTTGACTAACATTTACAAGGCCCCAAGTTTGATCCCCAGCACTACAGAGACACAGACACGCCCACCCCTGCCCCGAGTTTGAACTAAAGCAAAGATACAATAATTTAACAATGACACTTTAAAAATTAAGACTCTGAGAAGGTAAGGCGGGATGGGCTCCAAGGAGGAGAGTGATTTACTCATAAAGCCAAATATTTACTGAGCTTCTATTACCGGCCAATAATTGGTCTAAGTGCTGGGAATGCAGTTAAAAAAAAAAATTCCCGTTCTTATAAAACATCTTCAGTGGAGAAGAAAGGTAGGTACTGTGTATCTAAGATGTAATGCAACAGTCAGAGCTACAAAGACAAAGCAGGGTAAGGGGACAAGAGAGGGGAGAATGGATGTACTTATTTTAGGCAAATGTATCTATAAGTTTCAGGTTTGAATGACAAGAGGCACTTTGTTTTTTTTTTTTTGGTTTGGTTTTTTTTTTTTAAAACCATGTATTTGTGTAATGTACCACGCATTCATGTGTGTGGAGGCCAGAGGTTGCTATCGTCTTCTTTGATCCCTTTCCACTTCACTTACTAGCTTAGAGCTCACTGATTCAGCTAGTCTAGCTGGCCATGCTGCTGCCCCAGGGAGTCCCCCCACTGTCTCCCCAGTACTAAGATGAAAAGCAAGTGGCCACACCTGCCTGGCTTTGATGTGGGTGCTGGAGATATGAATCCCAGTCCTCATAGTTGGACAGCAAGTGCTTTACTCAGTGAGCCATCTCCCTAGTCCCCAGTACACTTTTTATGAAGAACTCCACGGACTGCTGGCCATTCCAGTACTATTACTTCCCTCTGAAGTGAGAATAAGAAAAAAAGTCCGAAGAGGATTTCCCTCCTCACCGGTCCTAGTGACAGAGGAGTAACCTAAAGAGAACTAGCAGGAAGGACAACATGAAACTGGCACTACTGTCTGACCAATTCTGGTTTTGGAGGTCAAAGAAATCCACGAGCCCACAGAGCAGGCATGTCCTCTTTAGAATATCTGTCATAGAACTAGGTGCTTGTTCAAGTGCAGGCAGTCTCCAGCTATGCACTGGCTTTCTCTGCTGAAAGACTCTATGCTCTTTGAGGGTATGAAATCAGTTTTGTGATATCAGTATAACTGGTCCCACATAGGGCATATTTTTAATAAACATCGAAATAATGAATATTTTGTTCTTTGTGGGGGAAAAAGACAACTGTATCCAGCTCTATAAATAAGAAGTAATCTGCCAGCTATGTAAATACCATCTTCCCCTAGCCTTGGATAATACCTATATTCTAAAGTGCTGAGTGTTGTAAGTGAATCCCATCAACTTTGCATAAAATGTAATCTGAAATTATCTGTGACCTTGTCCTCATGGCTCTTTGTTCTATCCTTTATCTCAGAAAAAGATCAATGGTAGATTATAATTTTTCTGGATGGTTCACGGGGTTATCGTCGTGAATAATCACTGTAGTCGGTGCTGTCTTCAGGAAAGACTGAGATCAATTAGATGGTTTACTCAGTTCGCTATTCTTTTAAGCTCTTAAATTCATTTCAGATAGCTTTTCCATCTCGTCTCTGATCCATGGTTATCATCTTTTTTGCTACTGTGAGCATATTTATTCTAAAAGTCACTTTTCTTACCAACTGCCCTGTCTAAGTAGAAACAAATGGAGAAACCAGCTTCTTAAAATCTTAGTGTAGTGTCACCAATGCTGAATGTAGAGTCAAGGCAATCTACAAGGACTGAGATAAACACACACACACACACACACACACACACACACACACACACACACACACACGACCTAAAATGACTAACATGAAAACAATGCACAGAAAAGAAATGTCAGCATTTACTCTGTCAAACCCCTGAAAAGGCAGTTAAATGATCCTAAAACTCAATTCTGGAGCTCATCAGTTAGTCATTTATTACCTCTTACATGAATTAAGAAGACAGATGAAATATACATGACCTCAGTTGCACTGAGCAGTTTCAGAAACATTTTACAGAGGCCCAGAAGAAGTTAGAATAAGAGTCAGTCAATAAATCAATAGAGCACTTTCCACCAACACAACCAAAGGAAATTATTTGAACTGAAGTTTTAAGGGGACAAAGCAAATGCCTGAGACAACACAAGGTACAAGTAATGTTCATACTAATGGATACCATTTTTCAGGAACTAAAACTCATTTTATCTCAGAATGCATCAGCACATACCTTTGAACAAGAGGCAAAGGAAGGAAATTGAGGGTGGAAGTCATGTCCAGTCCGCAGTCCAGCATAATAGTGGTAGATTTGAATTTAAGCACATTGCAAGGTAAAGTTGGATGCCCTGACAGGCAATACTGAAAAAGAAAAAAAAAAAAAACCAAACAGCAAGTTACAGAAACAGCCTAGGAAGTGAAGCAAGTAAAAGCAGTCATCTTCTCTCGTAAGAATGGTTTGTGACTCAGCTAGCTTTCTATGTGACATCATCGTCTCTAGTAAGAACAGTGTGAGCTCAGCCAGCCTTCTATGTGACGTCATCTTCTCCCAGAAGGGCAGTGTGTGAGCTCAGCCAGCCTTCTATGTGACGTCATCTTCTCCTAGAAGGGCAGTGTATGAGCTCAGCTAGTCTTCTATGTGACGTCATCTTCTTCCAGAAGGGCAGCGTGAGCTCAGCCAGCCTTCTATGTGACGTCATCTTCTTCCAGAAGGGCAGTGTGAGCTCAGCCAGCCTTCTATGTGACGTCATCTTCTCCCAGAAGGGCAGTGTATGAGCTCAGCTAGTCTTCTATGTGACGTCATCTTCTCCCAGAAGGACAGTGTGCGCGAGGACAGTGTGTGAGCTCAGCTAGCCTTCTATGTGACGTCATCTTCCAGAAGGACAGTGTGAGCTCAGCCAGCCTTCTATGTGACGTCATCTTCACACAGAAGGGCAGTGTAAGCTCAGCTAGTCTTCTATGTGACGTCATCCTCTCCCAGAAGGACAGTGTGTGAGCTCAGCTAGCCTTCTATGTGACGTCATCTTCTTCCAGAAGGATAGTTTGACGTCATCTTCTCCCAGAAGGACAGAGTGTGAGTTCAGCTATCTTCTACACAATGTCATCATCTCCCAGGACAGTGTGTAACTTCACTAGCCTTTTATGTGACATCATCATCGCCCAGGAGGACAGCATGTGAGTTTTTATCTGATGTCATCTTCTCCTATAAGAACAGTGTGTGGGCTTGGCTAGCCTTCTATGTGACATCTTCCATAAGAACAGTGTGTGAGCTCAGCTAACTTCCTATCTGACGTCATCTTCTCCTGTAAGGACAGTGTGTGAGCTTGGCTAGCCTTCTATGTGAAATCCTTTTTTCTTGTTGAATTCTCGCTACTTGCAAAGTACTAAGTCTCAGATCCTAACAATTTGTGATAGGTCACAGTTGTTCAAAGTAGAGGATTCCAATGATGCAGCCATGTACTTAACCACTTATGGGCTGACAGATCCCGACTGACCTGTCTGCACCTAAGGTGCACAGTGAAGCTGGAGTGAGTCCGTGAAACTCACTGAGTCCTCAAACTATGTTTGAGGGTTGGGTTTCTCCACCTATAAAGAGTGGCTTTTCTGGAAAAAGAAACTGTTGTAGACTATATATCAGACAGGGGATTCATATCAACAGTCTATGTGGAACAGCAAAAATTAAACACCAAATAATTTAACTGATCAATAGGTTAATAAACTGAACAGAGATGGCTAAAAAAAAAAAGAAATACCAATGACCAATATATGCGTCTTCGATATATTCAGTTATCTGGGAAATGCAAGCTGAAACTGCTTCTGGATTCTATCACACACGAGTCATGACTCTCATTAAGAAAGCAAGCAAGAATAGTGGCACCTGCCTGCAATGCCAGCACCTAGAGGCAGAGGCATGAGGAGCAACACAAATTTGAGGCCAGCCAGGCTTCTTACTATGATGACCCTACCTGGAAAGACAAAATAAAAGCCAAAACAAAGATGACAAGTGATGGCAATAGTGTGAGGAAGGAGGAGCCTTTCCACGCTCCCGAGGGGTGTCAGTTGGTACCGGAGGAGTCGGCCATCTCCCTCCTGGGCATGCACCCGAAAGGGCTCAAAGAGAGACTTACACACACGTGTTTATTGCTGCCCTATTCACAACAGCTGAAAAGCTAGAACAAGCCTGAACATCTAGTAACAGATGAACGGTTAAAGAAAAGGTGGTGTAAATGTGCCATGATTGTTCTGCTGTGGAGTAAAAAGAAAGCAAGGAGTTTAAAGGGAAATGGACAGCAGCAATGTCCACTGCTAACCTTCCAGTGAGCACCTGATCCTCAGCCAGCCACTACTTCGCTGCAAATGAGCCCAAAGGAGCAGCTTGTAGCTTATACCTGTTAGGTTAAAGCTGAGTCAAAGTAGGAACTTTAACTTAAACCAGCCACAGACCTGAAGGCTAAACTCATGGCATTATTTCAGTTAGTCACTACTTTCTAGCCCAAAGCTAACGAAAGCTAAAAGGTAAACTCACATAATAAAAACAGCTAGCTATCTCCTGCTTCAAACACCCCATCCTGAATTTTGGGTCACGCAGAACAACTTTTAATTGAAACAACAGACGGTTTCCTTCTCAGTAGGTCTAGGAAGGTGGAGCACATGTTTTATGGCCATGGTCCTCATCATCCTGAGCAGAACACAATTTTATGCCACCCCAATAAATGCTACAATGAGGCCAAGACTTGGAGCAGCCAGTTTGTTCTTGTCCTAGTCAGCCTGCTTGGTCCACAAGGTGTCTTTTTACTTTTCTATCATGGTGACAAAACACCATGACCAAGGTAACTTACAAAAGAATGTGTTTACATTGGAATTTACAGTTTTGGAGGATTAGAGTCCATAACCATCATGGTGGGGGTGGGGGACAGGGCAGCAGGCAGACAGGAGAGGCCCTACAGCATAGCTGAGAGCTCACATCTTAGGACACAACCAATAGGCAACAGAAGCTAGCTGGGAATGGTGTGGGCTTTTGAAACCTCAAAGCCCTTCTCCAGTGACACACCTCCTCCAACAAGGCCACACCTCCTAATCCTTCCGAAACAGTTCCAAAAACTGGGACCAAGTATTCAAACATATGGGCTCATGGGGGCCACCGTCATTCAAACAACACAAGTTACACTTTATTTCCTTACTTTCATTTCAATAAAAGTTTACTTTGACTTCTTTGGGTCTACTTCATTATTTGGAAAGGCACTCTAAGGGAGGCATCATTTATTATGGTCATCAGAGGAGACAAAGGGCTAAATATGAGTGCAAAATATGTTTAGAGTACCTCCGAAAGGTGATAGACCCTCCCTGTTCCCATGTGCTTAATTTGGAGGGACAAGGAAACTACATGTTACAGCTTTGGAAGAGCCAACATATGGTGAGGTCCTCCTGTCTCCCAGGACCTCAGTCCTGTCTCCTAGAATGGACTGCTCACCACAGGTCACCTGCATGGAGAGATAGTGTGCTAGACAAGGGTTTCTCCAACCAATAAAAGAGGTGTACCCTGTATCACCCAGAGATGACCGACACCCCCCCCCATGCTCATACAAGCCTCTAATAGGCTTTCTGATCACAGTGCAGCTAACCTATAGAAAGGGTTTTAATATCAAGCCACAAAAACCCAAGTCAGCAAGAGATTTCAATTTTGAAAATAGAAATATACCTATGTTACAAAAATCTTCAAAGATAGAGGAAAGAGAAGTATTAAAGTTATACCAGTCTAATTATGAGTATGTCCTTTTACTTTATTTAAAAGAAGTAATTTTTGTGCATGGGTGGGAGGTACTGGAAAGATGGCTAAGTGGTTAAGAAAACTGTCTGCTCAGGTTCCATTCCCAGCACCCACATGACAGCTCAGAGTCATCCATAGCTCCAGGGGACTGGACACCCTTTTCTGGCCTCCGAGAGCACAGTACGCACGTTATACAGATATGCATGCAGTCAAACACCTACACATGCAAAATAAATTAAAATTTAAAAAGGTGTAATTTATTATAAAATTTGGGTGCTGCTTTTAAAACTCATGATGACTTTTCCTTGTCTCGGTCACACGGCACTTCATGTTCATTGGCTAAGCAAATATCTCGTTGCTCATCAGGCAGTCATTCCCTTCTATTGAACACAACGGTTTGCACAGCACTAATTACAGACATAGTGTTGGGGGATTGTTCCCATACTGGACTGCCTCTTTCCTGCATTCTCAGAAGTGGTATTAACTAGGTCAAAAAGTATGAGCATCTTATGGCTCTTAAAATCTGCTGCCAAAATGCTTTCCATAAAATGCCGTGCCTATTTACATCGCTGCTAACAACTCAGATTTGTTCTGCCCATACATTACAGCCATCTAGAGCCTACGGTCTCACCAAAAACATCCCTAGAACTGCAGCAGTTATCTAAAGACAATTAAACGACCCTCACCAAGAAAGGCCAACTATTTGCTAAGTGGTTTTAGTGTTGAGGCAGTCTGATCAAATTATGAAAGGCTCGGGTTTTGTCTGGCAGATTACCTCAACTCCAATCTCGCTCAATCTCATTCTTAATGTGTGATTTCCTGAGGACAGTTCCCTCATCTATCGCAGAACTTCAAGAACCGAGGGAGTGGAAGGCGTACCTGCCACACTCATTCCTAGTTGCCCTAGTTACAGCAGCATTAAAAGGTGGTGGTGGGGAACCTGCTTCTAGCTGCGCTTACTTGTGCCTTAATCACTCGCAAATCTCCTAAGACTAGGTAGTCTTATTGGTTTACGATTTTAAAATACAAAGATTCAAGACTTTCATGACTATTTGGAATCAAAACAAAATAAAACCGTCACTCTCCCCGTGAGTACGGCATCGTCCCATTCTGTATACTTTTCTTTCTGGAACACCTACTAGTAGAACACACACCGCAACATTTCACTTTACCCATGACCCTCACAACTCAACTGTTTTCATTTTCATTTCCATACAGCACACTTTGTCTTTTCCTCAGATTTCTTTTGTTAATTTTAGTGTTATCAAATCAGCTGTTAACCAATGAGCTAAACTGATAATGTTCACACACCCCCACCTTGGGCTGTAAATGTCCTTCTCAGTGACCCCTGTCTCACTTCTACACCCCTCCTTCTGTGTACATCATGGTCTTTCAGTCTTTTTAGAGGTTTGATCCATCCACAACTAACATTAACATTAGTTTCAGCATCTCCTCTGTATGCATGACTGTCCGAAATTCCTGGAAACCTTGCGATGTATGCTGATTCTAACTTGGAAAAGACTTCGTACTGCCGTAGCATTTTGACAGTGAGTTCAATTGGAGGGGCTTTATCTACAGGAGTTCTGTAAGAATGGGCCCGGGCAAGTCACTGTTTTGAGAACTATTTCCATATTGATTTCTTGGCTTGAATGTCTGCACCAATTATGAGAACATCCAAACCAGACATTCTTTGCTCTCAAAGCACTGGTCTAAGTCCTCACAAGACAATGTCCCTCAATAGCTCAAAGAAGTGAACCGAAGTTTCCGGTAGTCCTTTTGTTGGGAAATGTAACCCCAGGAGGTCTCTGTTACTAGTTCTAAAACATGTGTTTGGAATATTATTTCTACTAACAAGACTAAGTCCCATCAGGACCTCCAGTGTCAGCAAATACAATGCTTTCAAACTGACCACCCAGGTAGCTTTACCTCCTCATCCCCAAGAGAACCTCATAAAAATCTTCCAGAATGGTAAGAAATACTTAGAATTGCATAAAAAGAAACAATACTTACAAATTTGTCACCTGTGATCATGTGGCAAGTTGAATTTCAGCTAAGTGGCTTTGGGGAAGTTTGTCACTTGAAAATGAATGAAGCATGAAGTATCACATGGTCTCTTTTCTCCTAGTCTTGCTGAAAGTTTTGTTTGGTATGCAGTTATTATGACCGAGTGCTTGTTAGGTAGCAGACTCCCTGTAAATAATTTACATTTAACTCCTTCAATCCTCCTTACAATGTTCTGAGTGGGAAATAGTTTCCTAATATACAGTGAAGACGATGAAGCAAGGGCCTGAAGTGTGCATATGGTCCCAAAGCAGTAGGGAGCTGGGCAGAACTTGAACCCAGGGCAGTGAGCTCTAGAGTCAGACACTGAGCCAATGCGGTGTCCATTCTCTGCTTTTGGTGACAAAGATCTCCAAAAGATCAAAGTCTTTTAAACAGTGGATGCCCTAAAAAAAAAAAAAGCCTTACTTTGAGTGGGTAAAGATGCTGGGTTGGGAAGTTAGGAAGAAGTGGATTAGTGAAGTAGGAGGGGACAAAACAGAGGAAGCAGATTAATCTGATTGAAATACATTGTGTATATGTATGAAAATGTCACGATGAATCATGTATACTTAATAATGCTAACCAAAAAAGAAAACAACAACAACAACAACAAAAGCCAAACAAACAAAAACTAAGTTCTTTGTTTGGTGTGGTGGCACCTGCAATCTAAGCACTGGAGAGATTGAGATGGGAGGATCCCAAGTTCAAAGGCTTGGGCTACAATCGTGTTTTATGCCAGTCTAGGCTTCACCAAGACCCTGAACCAATTAACCACCCACCTCTTAAAATTCACCAACGTACAAACAACACAAAAGGGGAAACAAATATTTGAACAGGCATTCACTGAAGATGATACTGCCGTAAATAAACAGTAACCCTTAGAAACCATTGCAACGGGCGGTGGTGGCGCACACCTTTAACCCCAGCACTCGGGAGACAGGCAGGCGGATCTTTGTGAGTTCAAGGCCAGCCTGGTCTACAAGAAAGAAACCATTGCACCGGTATTAGAAAGGGCAACCTTTAAAGACCAAGTGCTGGCCAGAATGCAGGGCAACAACTGGGAACTCCTACACATCTCCACAGTACTGCTGACTCAGCTCACCCCTTTGTGTATGGATCTGACTGTATCTAAGTCAGCTTATGTATTCAGAGTGATGGCTATTTGGCTTGCACTTAAATGCACCTTGGTGGAGAAGAGTCTACACATTTTGTGTGATGATGAATAATGCTGCTGGCCATGTTTACCTACAAGTTTCTTCATATAATGCCTCTACGGGAAATGGGTAAGGATTGTTGGGTGATTAATAATCCATGTTTAGCTTTCTAAACTATCTTCCAAAGTGAGATATTATTTTTGGCTTAAAAAAAACAAGTCAGTTTTTATTGCTGGGCTGTGTATCACAGATCCAGTATTGCGTGTGACCTGGGTCTCTGTAAGGTGATATTGCCCTGACTGGAAGCTGAAAATCTTTAGGCTTCAAATTTCTCAGTGGACAAATGAGATACTAACTCATTTCTCAGCTGTCTTTTAACACAAAGATGCCGCTTTTTATTATACTATCGATGTACTTACACAATGAACATGCTGGGAGTAACTACGTTTCTTATGCCTAATTTTTTAAAAGAGGAACTTAGTTCTGCAGAGGCTAATAAGCTTTTCTCTACTCCAACAATGTTCCAGTCACAGCCCTCAGGAACAGCAGCTCACGAGGAGATGCTCTATGCCCCAACAAGGATGCACTGGATTCTTGCTGTAGCAGGGAAAGGTGGAGGGCATCCTCTTTTAGGAACCCTTGCCTTATTTCTCACCATCCTGAGCCACTGGGCCAAATGCGCCGAATCTGTAACTATTACTACCCCTACTAAGATTGTTTTGGGGGCAGACCCTCTAATACCCAGATTTCTTTAAATATATTGCAACTTATTTGTTAATCTTTTATCCCCCCCCCCCACTTTTTAGCTTGATTCTATCTTGTAGGAATGACATTAAATGTGCCAATCATGTTCATGGTCAAACTAACTACACAGCTGGGTAAGAAAAGAGGGCTAATTTCCCACTTGTCTAGAAAGTCTGCAGCATGCGTGTAAAGTCTGTGGCACTCGCAGGAAAGGCACTTCCAGGCTGGAGGGTGAGTAGGCACCACACAGAGCCGAGTAACTGACACCCAGGGCTCTCACTCCCTGGACCCTAGTCCTGTGCTTGCAGTTCCATGAAAACAAGTCCAAATGCAGGGGGAAGTTGTATAAAGCAACACCCTGGCCAATGGAAGCTCAGAAGGGGGTAAAAATGCTCACAGTGCACAATTATGGCCGAGGGAAGTACGACAGGTCAGGGTTGGCTGAGGATTGTAGGCTGCCTGGCACCAGCAAGTGATATATGTGAAGAACTAATTAGAGCAGATGAGAAAAGTTCACAGACCTATTTATGTGACTGTTGATGTAAAAGGAAGCAAAGTACCCACTCCCCCATCTCTAGCTCTTAAATAATCCCCCCATCCTACACACCTGTTTATTTCCACTTTCTCCCTCCCATTTGTCTCACTGATATAACCTAGAAGACAATGCTTCATTCAATAAACTATCTTAATTTGTGGAGAAAAAAAATATCAAAATGTGGTCAATGCTAAAGCTTTCCAAACTTAAGATAAACACACTAAAAATGCATGACTGACTGCTGGTTGCTTCTTCCCCAAGAGGATGATGACTTTTTCTGTTTCTTTTTGCCATGTGAGCACCATGGTTTCTAAGGTAAGGAAGACAGAGCTCACAGCTTCAAAGGATGCATTGCAGCCTGTGGGCTGAGGACAACAGTTAACATAAGCTTGTTTTGGACACTGGATGTCAAGCTTCTACCACTTTTCACAGGTACAATACTTTATTTCTATGGCACAGAAATGATCTCTGAGAAAATCCTTGCTATTTCAGCACAAAGCAAAACAACCAACCAACAAAACAAAACAAAAAAAATCCAACGAAACACTTCAAGATGGCACTGCAGCAGCATCCACCAGGTACCCTCACTTCTGCACTCCTGACTACTCCTTTTTAACATGAGCCAGCTTTTGTTGTTGGTTTGTCTATAAAGAAGGAAAAAGAGCAGGCATGGAGGTCTGTGCCTTTAAGTCATGCACTCAGCTGAAGTAGACTGCTGTGACCGAGGCCAGCCTGGGCTTCACAGTAGGACCTTCCTCAAACAAACAGTAGGCAAGGTGGCTGATCAGGTGAAGATGTCTGCTACCAAGTCTAATGACTTGAGTTAAATCTCCAGAACCTACATACCAGGACGGGAACTGATTTCTGGATGTTGTTCCCTGGCTCCACGTGTACGCAGTAGCATGTAGGCACACAAGCATGCACACATATACTCACATGCACACACACACACACACACACACACACACACATAAAATTCACATCAGAAAAGAAAGACTTGAGACTCTTCCTTGAATGTCTCTTTCCCCCTCATCCTCATGTTTAACCTATATTAAAACATCCTTTAAAGACGTCCATCTCTGCTTCAAAAAATGTTTTCTGCTGTTTTTGTTATTCATTTTTAGAGTAATTAATTATTACCACAGGGTTCTATTGGCAAATAAAAAAATTAAAAACAACAGTTTTATTTAGGATGATCTGGAAGGAGTTGGGGGAAGGAGAAAGAATGAGTATAACACTGTAAGATATTCTCAAAGAATAAATACATTACTTAAAAAAGATAGGCTTAAATGGGATAATGGTGGCACATGTCTTTAATCCCAGCACTTGGGAGGCATAGACAGGTGGATCTCTGTGTTCAAGGCCAGCCTGGTCTACAGAGCAAGTTCCAGGACAACCATGGCTACACAGAGAAACTCTGTAGCAAAAAGTCACCCCCTCCCCCATAGGGAACACAAAGAGGAAGTTACGTCTGCTGCACCAACCCTGGACTTGGTTTTCACAGCAGGGCTGCAAACATCTGTCCTGTGTCTGTCCCTCAGGCTGACTCTCTTAACCGATTCACACTTTAGAAGACTCACACAGAGTCTGCCAGTCCACTGCACTCCGGTATATCAAAGTGTTAGTCACTGATTACAGAGGATTACAGGGGATTCTTATTTCTCTATATTTCTCAACTGTATCCTGAAACCACTTTTTACAGTAGTGTTTACTGACTTTATAAAAGGGTTATTTTTATTTTCACAAAAGCCTTTAAAATTTACATGTGAGGGGCTGGAGAGATGGTGCAGTGGTTAACAGCACTGGCTGCTCTTGTAGAGGACCTGCATTCAGTTCCCAACACCCATCTGGAAGCTCACTATCTATAACTTCAGTGCCAGGAGATCCAATGGCCTTTTCTGACCTTCATGTGGACCAGGCAGGTGTGTGGTGCACATACATACACACAGACAAAACACACAGACACATACAAGAAAATAAGTTTAAAAAATTTACATGCTAAAGAAATGTTTCCTTTTGATTCTCCCCTCAGAAGAAAAGCTTAGTTCAGTGGGTTTCTCTGGACAGAGCCCCCGGCCTTGCTGCAGCTTTGCACTGGGTCTCAGCAGATGGCACAACAGAGAAACCATTTCACCAGGTTGAATTTCTCAGGGGTGCCTAGGGAATCCAATATGAAGACAGCAATTGCAAAAGCAGCATGCCAGTCCTCTGAAGAGCTGCAAGGTGTAGGCAGGGGACCTTAGGCTTCATGTGGCTCAAGCCAATAATACCAGTTCCAAACCTTCAGGGCAATATTATGCTGAGTAGAGGAAGGTAGACACAAATGGGACATATGGTATAGTTTAAGAGAAAGCAAACACAGAACTGATATAAACCAGGATGGTGAAAGCTGGGGTTGTGTGGTGGGGGAGAGACAAGTCTGACAGAAATGGCTTCCACTGTAGTCTAAATTTGCATGCACAGGTGCATACCTAGGTTACAAAATCTAAATGTTCTTAATAAAAACTCAGAGTCAGGTATTAGGGAGTGAAAGCTGAGAGATCAGAGAAGCAGAGCAGCCAGCCACTAAAGAGACCTTACCTCCACTGGTGCTCAGACTAAAGGGGCGATCTTGTCCTCAGACTGCATCTGAGCTCCTGTCTCCTCCTGTCTTATATTCCTCTCTCTGCTCAGCTGTATTCCTTCCTGTCTCTACCTCCCTAGTATTGGGATTAAAGGTGTGAGCCACCACCGCCTGGCCTCTAGTGGCTTAGCTCTGCACTCTGATCTTCAGGCAAGTTTTATTTGTTAAAACATAAACAAAATATCAATGCATTTCCCCCTTTTTGTCTACAATAAAGAAGGCTAGAACTAATCTAAGAAAAATTATATACAATAAGTACAATAACTATATACAATATATATAGGCAATAAGTACTTCAACAAAGTCTAGTCCATTTGTATTTGGTAAATTCAGAGAAAATACTCCATTATCTATCCTATCTTGGTAAGTCCAAAGTCTTGTACCTATTTTACTTTCTATCATAACTTGCATTACCATCCAAAACTATCTTTTGGTATCTCTCAACCTTATACACTTTACACCTCTTTAGTTTCTGTACCTGGTAAACAAGGAAAACTATAACTATCTAGCCTTCAACTCCCTCAGAGACCCAAGAAGGAAATAATATTAACTGAGTAAGCAGTAAGTGCAAGCAAGCGACTTCCAAAAAATGTGAGAAATCACAAAAACAGCCAAGTGCCTGGACAGTCACCCAAGTTTCCTCTGCAGAAGGAGAGAACCAGTTCCATAATGTTATCTTCTCTCCTTCACATGTATGTTATAGCACATGCACCATTCTCATGACCACCCCCACCCATGTAAAGATAAAAAATAATAATAGCAAACTGAGTCAGTGAATCAAAAAAAAGCAACCTCACAACTCTGAACACAGCATCATACTGATCGATGATTCATCTGTTGGTGGTTCTGATGATATTCAAGGTATTTCTTAAATCTGGAGGAACGGGGTCTTCCCACCTATCCCACCCTTATCAATGATGACAAAAGCCATGGAATTATTAGTGTTATTCTCTCCCTTTCAGATCTGGACCTCTTCTTGGAGTCCAGCCATCAGCTGGTCCCACTGTTTCTCAGGATGCCTTTGCCTTCTGCCTCTGCTCGAGACAGGTAGTTTTGACTTTGGATGTGCTTCCATGCATTTGCTGACTCTTAATGTTTTGATTATATGCCATTTTTCAGACCATTTTCTGTACCTGCAGCTGAGTCATACTTTTTCTTTTCCATTCCAAAGTTTTTTTTCTGGTTACTTCTGTCTTAGATTTTCAAAGAAATGAATTTAAAGTCTTTGCATGTTCAAAATTTGTACTTTTAAGACTTTTCTGAAACTTCCTATGGAAAAGAAAAATCCTTATTTTGTCACTATTTAGACCACTGAGTGTCTGCCCAGTCTCATTACCGCAACTGCTATTGGCCAAACTCACAAGCTTCCAGACATTAGTGATATTCGTGGGGTGGAAATGATATTCCACAATAATGAAGTGAAGTACTATACACACCGCTGCCAGTAGTAAGAACCAGTTGGTCACACTGGTCCATCCTTGGGGAAATGGATACCTTACTTCCACATCATTCTTACTTTTAACTGTTTTTTCCACCTAGAATAAGACACAGCTTTCCTATTCAGACAAATTTGCCAAAGTATTTTCGTGTGAGTAGTGCTGAGCATGGAACTCAGGGCCTACTACGTGCTGGGCAAGCACCCTACCGTGCAGCTACAATCTCTGCTCCAAAAGTTTTGTAAAGGCCAGCTCATCAGCTTTTGCTTCTGGAAGAAGCTGTGATTCTCTAGATGGAATTCATCCTTTACAATCTCTATCTTACACAGGCCACTACTGCCTTTATCAGAGTGTGTCACCAAAAGCCCATTAACCACATGCTCGAACACACGGTGTCTGCAGACTGAGAGGCACATCCCACACCACTGGCAGTGCTGCTTACGCGACAGACTCAATATTCACTCAGGACCACTCAAAGGACCGGTAGACAAGCAGACAATGGGTTCTTGCTAGTGCCTTTCCTACTGGTGGTCATAGATCATCATTCTGCAACCGTTTCTTCTTCCTACTGGCAATGCAGTTTGAATCAAATACCCTTTAAAATAAATGAACTGCCAGGTGGGGCTGGCTCTGAGCCCCCTTTGTTCCCATACTTTTTTTGGCATGTAAGATTTAAATGATAATTATGTTTATTTTAATAGACTATCTGTTCACCTTTCTTGCCTTGATAGGGGCTGTCTCTGGAGACAGAACTATTTCTGGCTGCTGTTTTTTGAGGAAACTGCCATTTCTTTTGAGGTCACAGAAGTCTTATTCTTTCTGAGTCGGCTAAGAGTCATCTAGGACTTCAAGTTATAAAATCCATTGTTTACTTAAAACTTTGAAAATGGCATACACGATATAATTAACTGCCTAGGACAAACATTCAAACACAAATAGATCTTTCCTGTAGAAAATAACATATTGTTGGACCATGTGAAAGAATCTCACTTTAGTATTGACTAAAAAATTCTGGAACAGGAAAGCAGCTAGCTATGGGATACGAATTATTCAGAAAATTCAACCCAAAGTCAGCATCAAGGTAGTGTGTTGACAAGACAATTACTGTCACCAGGAACAGAAGAGATGCCCACCACCATCACCACGCCAACCCACATCACTGCATGTGTGTACAATCTACAACTGCAACTATCATGACGTAAATGAAGTCTGGGGAGAAAATGAACTACAAAAATAGACACCTAGAAATTTCATAAAATCCAACTGGATAAATGAAATAGTAAAATACACTCAACAAGGGGGCTAGTGTCTTCAGTCTATAGGAAAAGATTCTAATTCAGTAACAACAACAACAACAACAACAACAAGAACGACAAAAACTTATATATTATTTAGGACTGGGGAGATGCCTCAATGGGGAAAAGTGCTTGTTGCACAAGCATGAGGACCCAAGTTCAGATCCTCAGCACCCGTGTAAAAATCTGGGTGTGGCTGTGTCCCTGTGAGTGGAGCAAAGACAGGAGAATTGCTGGGGCTTGCTGGCTGCCAGTCTAGCTCCGGGTTCAGTGACAGACCCTGTCTCAAGAAAATACTAGGATGTCCAATATCCTCTTCTGGTCTTTAGACAAGTACGCATGAGCACATGCACCTATACACACATGTAAACAAATATCCCCCATACATGCAAGCGTGTATGCACACATGTGTGCACACACGGCAGAAAGTACTTAGACATATTTAAAAGGAAGTATCTATTAGGAGGAAGTTTTAAAACACAATAAAGTAGCAGTAAAATGATTTAAGCAAAAGATATCTTGTTCTTGGATTCAATAATTTAAAGAAATAGTAAGTTGGGCAGTGGTGGTACTTTTAAATCTATACCTTTAAATCCAGCATGAATGTATAAATTTTTCCTTATTTCTCCAATTAACTCTTTAAATTTTTTTGCTGTTGTTGATTTTGTTTTTCAAGACAAGGTTTCTCTGTGTAACAGCCCTAGTTGTCCTCGAACTAGCTCTTGTAGACCAGACTGGCCTTGAACTCAGAGATCCACCTGCCTCTGCCTCCTGAGTGCTAGGATTAAAGGTGTGTGCCACCACGGCCCAGTTAATCTCTTTAAATTTTGATAAATTAATCTGGTTCCAAAAATATTTTAAGGAAACAAATAATTCTAAGCAAAAGTTCTAGCTTTTATAGAACATGTAATGTGCTGGCATGCTCTGGAGTCCTGGATTGAGGAGCAAGAGGAGCGGGTAAGATATAGAAGCATCAGCCAGAGCCCTGCAAGTCAAAGGGTGCACAGAGCTGGAGTGGACTAGCCTGGGAGGGGAATGGGAACAAAAGAGCTTGCATTGCAAACACACACAATGGCCCATCTCACACAAGAGAGGGAAATCAAATTACAGCCATGTTGTTGACACACCATGTTTTTTCACTTTTCAGTCAGGAAAACAAGCAAACAACTTTGATGTTAACACGGAAGTGGGGCTTAAGAGGGGAGCTTTAGGCAAGCCTAATCATGATGGCGAATTCTCTCTGTGTGTGTGTGTGTGTGTATGGTGTGGTGTGTGTGTATGTGTAGCCTTTGAGGCATCAATTTTACAATGGGAAAAGTATTTCATATACACTCTCAGATGCCAGCTAAGGTCAGTATGAAATACAATTCACTTGCAAACGATGGGGTTTAACCTAGCGCTGTGTCCATAAGTTTGGTTAGATAAATTCGGCTATATTTAAACAGATGCTGTGACATGATTTCCTGGAAACAGTGTGAGTTTGAGGCACAGTAACACCAGCTTCATGAGCCATGCTTTACATCAGCAACAGACTCCACATATTCAACTTGATATTTTCACAATAACTGGGAGTGGCAGAGACGGGGTAGCAGGACTCTATTTCCTAGGCTAAGAGCCACAGTTCTCACTGTCCTTTCAGGAAACCAAAATACAATGTGTTTGTTAAAAATACTTCTAAAAATACTTGAAAGGCACATTGGAAACATGTCATAGTTTAAACTGAAAGTATGTAGAAAACAAAGAGTCCTTGGATTTTGCTACATGCAGGTTCTTACTTAATAGGCATGAGCATTTAGTTTTAGAAATTGAGGTAGTTTTAGATTTCTTTTTAAAACAGGGTCTTACGTAGCCCAGGCTGGCCTCAAACTCACTATGTAGCAGAGGATGAACCTCTGAGCCACCTGCTTCCACCTTCAGAGTGCTGGAATCAAAAGTGTGTGCCACCATGCCCCATAGTTTTAGAAACTGACAGGAAAAAAGTTGTACATTTCTAACTCAAGACAAAGCAATATGCCTCAATATCAGCATCATCAAAATATTCAAAAAGTAAAAGGGGGAATGATAATTACATTTATGTATACAAACCCAGAGGCTATCTCCAAGGACACATAAAAAACAAACAAAATGTCAAGTTATTCTGTGGAACAGGATAAAGAGTAGAAGGGAGAGGCTGGAGAGATGGCTTAGTGGTTAAGAGCACTGGCTGCTCTTCCAGATGTTCTGAGTCCAATTCCCAGCAACTACATGGTGGCTCACAACCATCTATAATAGGACCTGACGCCCTCTTCTGGCCTGCAGGTGTACATGCAGAGCACTCATACATAAAATATAAATAAAAGAGGACACACACACAGAGAGAGAGAGAGAGAGAGAGAGAGAGAGAGAGAGAGAGAGAGAGAGAGAGAGAGACTGATTTACCTTTATGCTATATGTATGAGTGTTTAGCCTGCAAATATGTCTGTGCACCATGTGCATGCTTGGAAACTGAACTCAGGTCCTCTGCAAGAGCACCAACTATTCTTCACCAGTAAGCCATCTCTCTAGTCTCAAGGGATTTTTTTTTTTTTGAGATAGGGCTTTATGCACCCTAGGCCAGACTGAAAATGAGGCCTGAAAATGACTATGTAGCTCAAGATGACCTTGAACTCCTAAACCTCCTGTCTTCATCTTCTGAATTCTGGGATTACATTGTGCCACCACAAGACAAAACCTTTACAGATCTTGTTATTATTTATAATTTTTACGCATTCAGTTTGTTTTTAAAAATAAAGCTAAACAAAACAATGTGGATGCATTACAAAAAAACCCCAAAAATTTGCACACTGAAGTCTCAGCATAATTATTACAGAAATGCAAATCAAAACTACCAGACTCAGGATGGCTACAAAATAACAGTTCAGATTGAAAGAATTAGCAAGAACGTGGAGAAATCAGGAGTCTGCCCATTTCTGGTGAGATTATAAAGTGGTGCAAGGACAGTCACTCTGGAGCACACTACCGAGGCTCCACAATAAACTAAATTCAGAATCCTGGGTACATGCTGAAAATAACAATAACACACACGCGAACTGAAAACAAGGACTAGAACAGGTGTCTGTACTCAAGAGTATCTGAAGCAGGCAAAGGTCTGATGAAACAATGTGGCCACACCACGGAACATTGCTCAACCTTTAAGAAGGGGATTCTGATGCATGTGACAACATGGATGAATCTTGCAAACACTGCTAAGTGAAATAAGTCAGTCAGAAAGGGCACCTGCATGCTACTGATGTGAGGTACCTCGAGTAGCCAGATTCACAGGGACAGAAAGGACAATGGCTGACAACCAGCAGTTTAGGGAAGTAGGAAATGAGTAACATTAAATGTGTAAAATCTAAGAACATTCTAGAAAAGAATGGTCACGGTCACATAACAATGAGAATGTACTAGTGACACTGAACTGTTTAAAAGTGGTTAGATGGTAAGTGGAACATTGTGCATGTTTTGTCACAACTCAGGCCACAGTGCACAAAGACAGCCAGGGAAGCTGACTATGTCAGTCAAAATCTTCAACAGCTGCTCATGGTGGTGAAAGCAGTCAGACATAAAACACTGCACAGATTATGAATCAGTTCATATGGAAAGACCAGAAAGGGCAAGTCTCTAGGGACAAACCGTAGATTAGAGGCTGCATGGGCCCATTAGGCTGACTGAGAAGAGGCATAAAGGATTCTTTTGGAGAAATGAATTGTGATGACAGGTGGATAACTGTAAATTCACTAATTCCAAATGGAATTAAAACCCCAGTATATCTGACCCTTTGAATGCATGTGTTTTATAATGTATACCTCAATAAGCCTGTTTAAAATGTAAAAAAAATCAGTAAATACTATAATATTCTTTGTTAAAACTACTGCTTTATATACATTTCCACATATTGGAAAAAAACGTGGCAAGGAAGCCTCAACTAGAAAGCCTAACTATGCTGCCTTAGCTTTGATCTTGATGCTGAGGAACACACCCTTACAAAAGCAACTTAAGGGGGATAGGCTTACTTTGGCCACTCAGGGCTTATTTTAGGCACTCTTCAAGGTACAAACCATTATTGCAGGTAATTTATGCAACAGAAGCTTAAAACAGTTGTCATATTATATCAACATCAGGAACAGAGATGGACAAATGCATTCTTGCTAGTGCTCAGCTGGCTTTTCCCATTTCATACAGCCCATGATCCATGGTTCACCCATAGTGGGCAAGTTTTCCCTCCTCAGTTAACACAATACAAGCCCTCACAGGCATGCCCAGAGGCTCATCTTGAAGAACCAGCCTGCCTCCATCTTAGGCTTAAAAGCCATCTTATAGAAGGCATACCAGGTTCATTACTGTTTATTGCCTGTTGTAGGAACAGCAATCACCTCTTTGTTTCAAAAAGTTAGGGCTGGAGAGATGGCTCAGAGGTTAAGAGCATTGCCTGCTCTTCCAAAGGTCCTGAGTTCAATTCCTAGCAACCACATGGTGGCTCACAACCATCTGTAATGGGGTCTGGTGCCCTCTTCTGGCCTGCAGGCATACACACAGAGTATTGTATACATAATAAATAAATAAATATTAAAAAAGTTAGTAAACCCCTTGCAACCCTATCTTTATTTCAAAAGGGTTGTTATGGCTACCTGTTGTTAAGACCACCTTACAACCATATCTTTGTTTTTAAGGAGGTTGTTATGCTTATGTTCTGACCTGTAACCCCACCTATTTTGCTGTCAAATCCCCCATCTGGAAACCCCTTACCCCTGAGCTATAAAGACCTTCTCTTTCTCTACGCAATGCTGATCTCTTGAACCCCGCCTTAAGGGGAGGCAGCCCATGTACATGAATAAAAAGCTTGTTTTAATTGCCTGCTTTAATTAATATGGTCACGATGATCTGGGCAGTGGTCTCCCTCCTCCCAGTTTTGGGATTAACAATCTCCCATATGGTTCTATATTCTATCAAGGTGACAATGAAAAGAGGAAGAATGTAGATAAATTATACTTATAAAAAGCCATGTGTCTGAAAATTTGATTATGCTAGACATTTTATTTTTTTCTACACATGCACAATTTATTCACAAAGTAATCAAATATCGGTACCTCTCCCAACCAGCCATTTTACTCTAAATCATGTCCTTGTACTCTGAGATCCCATCTTAAACAAACCAGAATGGAGAAGATCAAAAGCATGAATGATATCTTATGTTGGAGACGATGCAGAGCAAGGGAAACACTTCCCAATAGTGATGGGAGTGCAAACTTGTACAGCCCCTTTGGAAATGAATATGGCTATTTCTCAAAAATTTAAATCAATCTACCTCAAGATCCAGTTATACAACTCTTGGGAATATACACAAAGGAAGCTCAATCATAAACAAGGACAGACATTTTATTATAACCTTTCCATCCCTTTATAAACACCAATGATTAAAAAAGTTAACTACCTTAAGAGCAAAAGGGGCACTAATTCCACAAATTGTATTGAAGAGATGCTTTTGTGAACACCATCTGCCTGACTATACATCCTGAAAGAAGCAAAAGTTCACTTAGTTGTGCTTTCAATAAACATTTCAGATCTTTAAGGCATGGGCATATACCTAGCCAACACGGGACAAGTGAAACTTGCGTTTCTCACAAGTTCATCTTGGTCACTGAACATCCTGGGCTCTGCGCTGACTCTTCTCTGACTCTAGGGGCTGGAGAAAAGGCTCAGGAATAAGAGCGATTGTTGTTCTTGCAGAGGACTAGGGTTCCATTCCCCAAACTCACAACTGTCTACAACTCCAGTTCCAGTGGATCTGATGTCTTCTTTTGCCCTCCTTGGGCACACCTCTTGCACTCAGTACACAGACATACATGCATGCAAAACACTTACACATGAAATAAAATCTAAAAAAAAAGCTTTCTATACCCCTTTCCTATCTTTTTTATGTCTGTCCTACTTTTCTTGGTACCTCTGGCTTCCACCCTCTTTGTAGTCCTACCTGGTATGGCAGTACCTGGCTTCTCACTGGCCCTTTTCTTGAGTTCTGGAGGATCTTTGCTGTTCACATCCTTGCCTACCTGCCTGATCCCATAATTTTGTTCACCTTAATGCCTAATGTTCACACATTGGCATTTTCAAAGCAACACCAGACATCTTTTGAAAATACCCTTTACAGATTGCGTATGGCACCACGTTAGTTATTGAGTTTGTTTGTTTAACAGGGGATGAGCCACAGGGTCTCACTGTGAGCTCTGGCCAGCCTGGAACTCACTATGTAGGTCAGGCTGGCCTTGAACTTGCATCATTCCTCTCGCCTCTGCTCCCACGTGCTGGGATACAGGTGCGAGTCCTCCTGAGCAGAGGCAGCACAATTTCAACTGACGAGAGCTCCTCTTTCTGAGAAGTCTTTCCATATCCACAACCACCACTCTAGGTATGTTTTGCTAAATACGAAGAAAGTCTGCAGAAGGTGGATAAGGGTAAGGCCAGAGGAAAGGAGACAGTTACATCAGCAGGAGAAAGGCAACAACTTCTCAAATACTACCAATGAAAAGCTGGGGCAGCTAGACATTATTAAAGTTTTAAGAAGGTATATTACTGGCTACCACTAGAACTAAAATCTCTATTTTAGTACAAAAATACGTAAGCCAGTGATCCACAATATGTCTCTATCATGGCTCGCACTATGGACACTGTCTGAATCCTATAGCAAATGCAGCAAGCTGTGTTTCCATAAAGGCAGGAAATACATCTGTCCTGCTCACTGCAGGACACCAGAGCTCGAGCAATGCCTAGAACAAAGGTGGTGTCCAAGAAGGTGTCCACTGAATGGTGATGAAGATGTGAGGGATGGTTTATTCCCTGATCTTTGCTGATATACAGCAAGCTAGGAACAAATTTTCCACCAGGAATGGCTAGGTTTCCCTGAGTGTAGAAGCCAGAGTTTGCACCCTCCCTGCTTGTGAGCTGTCACAGACACACTACTGAGCGTCAGAGAGAATGGTGAAGGGCTACGAGTGTTCAGGGCACAGTGTGTCAGTATTAGAGGGGTCACCTTTAGTGAGCAGCACTGGCTTAGTTAAGGAATCACAGTAGCGGCGCCTTCACCCCAACCCCAATTCAGTATTGCTTCCTGGGGGTGGGTATCTACCTTCTATGTAGTTTTTACCTTGGTAACAACAGAAGATCAGATCTTTAGTGAAACAGTTTGGAATTCTGAAATGTAAAATGTCCATTTTTATTACAGGGCATCATCATACAAGGTGTGTTGCATGGCTAATGCAACATAGGGCTCTTTCAGAGCTTGAGGAAATTAAGAAAGGAAAACACCTATTTTACTGGGGCTGTGATTAAAAAAAAAAATCAAAACCCACCTTTTAAAAAGCATGACATGACACTACATCAGAGGGACACAGGGGGGCACACTAATCAACCGGAGAGGAGAAATAGAAATGCCTGAAATCAGGTTGACATTTTAATAGTTACACTGAAACACATGCAGCAAATTCTGGGGAGATCTTGAGGCTTATCATCTACTGAAAAGGATGTTCTGTTCCTGATTCAAGTTCAAGGAAGCAAGAAGAATTTGTTACCCTGTCAAGGAGAAGCCTAGCACTTTCAAATACGAGATGAGGATCAGCCACACCCGTAGCCTCTACTGATTTGCTAAATGACCTTGGAGCAGGAGTCACTGCTTTAAACAAAGACCTTTATATAATCCACCACTGCACTTGAAATTCTGCGTGTCCTCCACTGAACTGGTACATCAATCTACTTCTTTGTTCCATCTGTTTTCCCTGGAGTAATGGTGAGTTAACATGAACAGGTAAAAGGGAAACAGTTTTGCATAAAGAACAGCCTAGAACTTAGATGTAGTCTGTGGTCTTTCTGAGTTTTAAATTTGTAAATACAATAGTAATATAGAATTCAGTAAGTACAGTAAGTACACAGAATTCAGTAAGTACAGTATAATGGAGAGCAAAGCGAGCTTCCTTTCAGGCCTTTGCCAACAGCTGTCAAGAGCCAGGGATGCAGAGGCAAGGCGCCTCGCTCACAAGAGTGCCATTAATCCCAGAGTCACATTCAAGTCTGCGTTTCAGCAAAACGATGCGTTAATCCCAGTCACAGCTCTTTGGAGTCAAATACACTAGTTAAAATGGAATGGGCTGAAACTGTGAATGTTAAGGGTATACTGTGGCTGCATAATAAGTATCTGAGGACTGGCTAAGCTAGAAGATTCTGTCAGTCACTGGGCCTCTCTCAGAAGGACCCGCTCATCCACGTTCATCTTCACTTACTTGAATGACTAGACTCCCAGCCGTTGTGTTTCAAGCTCTCTTGATGTCTGAGATATTGAGCAGACACTCAGTATACCTTACGGCCATTTGCTAAGGCCTTTGGTGACTTCTTTCCATGATAGCTGAACTAGCCACTAGGGGGTACCTAATTAGACTCAACCTATGCTAAAAAGTAACTGTGCTCTAAAATGTGCCAATTTAGAAGATATACTTGGAAATTTCTTAGCTCTCTTAAAATGATTAGTGGGAAATACCAATAAATTTATTTTGTTAAACAAAGCTGCCGGAATAATGTATAATATTACAAATACAGGCAGTCATTAAATTCTTCGAGTTAGTATCTAACTAGGAACTCTTCAAATATTATAATGGCATTCAGTGTCTTAAGCGTCCGTGTAAAAAGCCATCAAGAAAGTGATGTGCAAGAAGTTAGAGAGATGGCTCAGTGGTTAGAGCACTGCTGCTCTTCCAGAAGACCTGACCTGGGTTTGACTGCCAGCACCCATGTGGCAGCTCCCAACTCTCTGCAAACCTAGTTCTTGGGGATTCAATACTTTCCTCTGTCCTGCTCGGCACCAGGCACGTACAACACGGTGCACACATGAATGGGGGGAAGGCGCTCACACACACAAAACAACACATTTTTAAAAAGAAAGGGGTGTGCAAGGGGCTTAGCGGTCAAGAGCACGTGGCGCTCTTGAGAAGGACTGGGGTTTGGTCCCCAGCACCCACACTGGGTGGCATTTATAGCTCTAATTCCAGAGGACCCAACGTCCTTTCTGGCCTCCTTAATACATATGGTGCACATACAGATATGCAGGCACACCCCATATACATAAATACAAATAAATATTTAGAAAAAGAAAGTGGTGTGCTAAGTTAGAAACTGCAGATCCTACCATTGAAGCTATTTGAACACATGAAAGACAAACAAAAGCCAACTGAGCCGAAGTCGATCCCAGCTCCAGAAGGCTGAACGCAGGAGGACTACTGCATGATGAAGGTTGGCTGAGCCAGGTAGTGAGGTCCAGGCCAGCATGGGATTCAGAGTTTCAGTTTCAAAAAAGAAAAACCAGAAGAATACTAGCTTCATTCAGTTGGTACTGACATGGGGCCTATTAGATTACAAATGAGGTTTTGTTGTTGTTGTTGTTGTTGTTTTGAGGCAGTGTTTCTCTGTTTAGCCCTGGCAGCCCTGGAACTTGCTCTGTAGATCAGGCTGGCTTTGAACTCAGAGATCCACCTGCCTCTGCCTCCCTGAGTGCTGGGGTTAAAGGCGTGCACCACCACTGCCTGACCTACAAAGGAGGTTTTAAAACCTTAATTGTTTTGTGAACAAGTTTGTAAGATGGTGTCTTACCATCTCAGGTTGGTCTGGAACTTGAGAACCCGCTACCTCTGCCTTTGCAGCGATAGGATTACAGGTGTGTGGTTATGTTCAATATCAACAGTACTGTTTTTTTTTTTTTTTTTTTGGTTTTTTTTCGAGACAGGGTTTCTCTGCAGCTTTAGAGCCTGTCCTGGAGCTAGCTTTTGTAGACCAGGCTGGTCTCGAACTCACAGAGATCCGCCTGCCTCTGCCTCCCGAGTGCTGGGATTAAAGGCGTGCGCCACCATCGCCCAGCTTCAACAGTACTTTTAAAGACTGCAACCGAAACGAATTCCAATTAAAATATAACATATCTCGGTTTGCACTCCTCCAAGAGTTGATGTAGCATTATGATGCCATTGTGCTTCTGACTGTCCTTACTAAGCAGTGAACTTGTAAGCCAGGGAGACATGGATTCAGACCTTGCTTTTTCACTTTTAATTTGTTTTAACTTGGAGTCTCTTCCTTCGTTTCCCAGAAACTCACATTTTTAATTTGTAAAATGGAATGCTATCAAGTAGACCAAAGTATGTATTGTGCCAACACTTTGCACACCACCTGTTCACACAGGGCCTGCTCTGGCACACTGCCTGTTCACACAGGGCCTGCTCTCTGTAAAAGGCAGCAATCAGGGGTAGAGAGGTGGCTCATGCGTTAAGAGCACTTATTAGTCTTGCAGAGGACCTGGGTTCAGCTCCCAGAACCTATGAGATAGTTCACAACCATATGTAGCTCCAGCTCTAGGGGGAAATCCAGTGCCCTCTTCTGGCCTCTATGGGGACTGCAAGCATCTGGTGTGCAGACTTACAGGCAAAATAACTGTCCCACACAAAATAAAAATACTCTTTTTAAACAGTAGAAATTATTATTTTTACTGAGGTTATTGTTTATTATAATCTCAAATTCACCCTTTCACCAGCATTTCCCCAGACCTTGACAGCCTTTGGGAAATTACTCATGTAGTCAGAAAGTCAAACTATGCGTTAAGTCTCTGGGAATACAATGTCCACGTTAGGAAGGACAAACACAAAGAAATAACTCTAAGCCCAACAAATAGGAGGTGTGCCATGAAAACATTTACCAGGAATGCTGAATTTAAGAAACCTTTGAAAAACTGTTATTCAAGCAGTGTCCCAAAATATGTGAAGACATTAAATAAGAAAGGCAAAATATGGTAGGTAATTGAACGTACTTAAATTCCCAGAGACAAAAGAAAACGGTGAACTGAAAAGCGACCTATGAGATCTGAATAAAGACATCAGTGGAAAAGGCTCGTTAAACTACGTGTAGAGACAAAAGCACATTCTCCAGGGTCAAGTCAACCAAGCTAAAGATTATGAGTTTATCTGAAGGGCAAAAGCAGCTACTAAGGTGGTTCTTTTTTTTTTTGTTTGTTTTTTGTTTTTCGAGACAGGGTTTCTCTGCAGCTTTAGAGCCTGTCCTGGAGCTAGCTCTTGTAGACCAGGCTGGTCTCGAACTCACAGAGATCCTCCTGCCTCTGCCTCCCGAGTGCTGGGATTAAAGGTACTAAGGTGGTTCTTATGGGATTCTGCAATTGAAAAACAATGTTGAGATGACCCAGAAGAAAATAAACTCAAGAGGTTAAGACTGAATGTAGGGAGGCCGTTTAGAAGGCGTTGTAGTTTGCTTCCCATTTCTTTGATAAAACACCATGACCAAGCTAAATGTAGTGGTACACACCATTAATCCAGCACTTGAGAAGCAGAGACAGGGAGATCTCTGGAAAGTCAGTCTGGTCTACATAGTGAGTTCTAAGAGAGCCAGAACTACATAGAGAGACCCTGTCTCCAAACAAGACAAAAACACGACAACAAAAGCACCTCCGACGCCATGAGAAAAGAAAGGGTTTAGCTGGCTTACACATTCTGATCACAGGCCATGCTGATGGGAAGTCAGGACAGGAGTTCAAACCGGACCCTGGGGCAGGAACTGAAACAGAGGCTACAGAGGAACGCTACTTACTACTTGCTCCCGTGGCTTGTTGAGCTTGCTTTCTTACCAGCTTCAGGAACAGCTGCCCAGGAATAACACTGCAGCTGGGGCCTGGGCCCATCCACATCAATCATCAATCAGGAAACGCTCTACAGACTTAATAGAGGCATTTTCTCAAGTGTGGTCCCTCTTCCCAGATTAAAAACAATAAAACACTAACCAGGACAGAAAGGCAGATTGAATTCCAAGTGCCAAGTTAAAGAAGCCACTACGAAAGCAGTATTAGTAAGAAAGCAGGAAAAAAAGAAAAATTCTAGAAATTTTCATTAAGGGAAAAGAATCAATAAGATGCGATGTGGCTATACCTCATAAGCCATGTGAGGGAAAAGCACTTTGGAAAGCCTCATCTCAAAAGAAGAATTTGTTCGATAACATGTACATGTTTCATGATGTAACTTATTATCCCTATGTTGATGATCAAACCTAATGCAGTGTGCATCCTAGGCAAGCATTCTTCTTCGGTTCCTACAATATATATATATATATATATATATAATCTCAAACAAACAACCACAGCCAACTCCATATTCCTAAAGCAGTGCACAGAGTTAAAACTTAACAACATGAGAAATTTATTAAACCCCTTTGGCAGGCACAGGACACAAATTTAGCCTATTGAGAAACTATTTTTGAAACCACTTTGGTGTATGAACAGCAATTCTCCATCAAAAATCACTTATCTTTCAACCATTGCGTTAATTATGGGATTTACCCTTAGCTTGAAATCGAAGAGAGGGGTGATAATTAGAATACTTTCTTTTCTTGGTGTCAGCTTTCGGGTCTGAAAGGAAAAGGCTAAGTTTTCATTTGGTCCTCTCCCGTTTTAACCTTGTATATCAAGCAAGCAAGAGGATTTTATGAGTAAAGCAAAAGAGACATAAACTCTGCTGCCCTCATAAAAGTTGTTCTGGAATAAGTATTTGCACACTGCTTCCTTCTTAAACAGAACCTATCAAACAGGCTTCACTCTTCATTGGGGTCATATATCTCCATGTAGCAATTATGAGGGTTCTGCCGTAAGTTGGCAGTGAGGACGTGGGGGCATAAGAGATTGAGAGCAAGCATTTTACACCTGCTTTCAATTCTCCTTACTCCTCTATCACTTATCCCACTGCGCCTGAATAAAACAACTTGTTAGGACGGTGTGCTCAGTAAAATGGCTTGAAGCAAAGAGCTGAGAAGGCTGCCTATACGCCGAGTGTTTGAGCTGTGCCACACAGTGACTTCTCCAAGATGCATGTTTCATCTAGAGCTGTTTATTTCACTCACAACCTAAACTGGAACGCTTCAACGCTGCTCCGGCTAAATCCTTCACGAGCACCCTCCAGCACCGGCTCGGCTTTCTCTTAATTCGAAAGGCAGTTAAGTGTAACAGGACATTTAATGAGCTCCTGCACTCTGTTCAGATCGAATCCAGCTCTGCAACATCAGTACGGAGTCCACTCAAGCGCTCATTAAGTGGAAGGAGGAGGGATGAACTGTTAAACGCGCATGTGGAAGCTGAGAAACGCGACCAAACCAAAGTCTTAGAGCCTATCCTTAGCTCGAGGGTGAAGAAATTAGCCTTCAACTTCATGTTTGGCCAAGGAGACCTACCGCACAGTAATGAAGGCATCCTGACAGGTGCAGAAAGTGTGGGGTGTATGCAAGAGGGAATTCAAACCTCAAAACAAAATCAGCTTGCCACAGACCGTCTCACTTTAGTTTTCTAACTGCTGACCTATCTCCGCCACAAGTCATGGTGGAGACCACAGAATCCAAACGGATACAGCATTACCTTTGCTCTCTGACTTAGGAGCGGAAACTCACCAGTTTCATATCGGACTTTTGGATGTTCAGTACCAGTCTCTTCACTTCTCAAAGCAAGGCAGCGTCTTCCGGTTCCAGCTCCGTCGCCGAGAGCATCGCGGGACTTGGAGTTTTTCCTTCTCACGCACTTTCTGGAGCATCATGGGAAATGCAGTTTTAATGCAGGCATTATGGGAACTGTGGGCGTCTTTCCTTTTCCTCCCTTTTCTCGCCAAACGCCTCCTTCCGTCCGCTTAAATTCATCGCCGCCGCCAATTCATCCTTCCTTTCCATCCCAGAATGATATCATGACCCTCATCCCGGTCTGGAATCCATGGTGTTCTGGGATATGTAGTCCGCACGGTTCCAGTTCCCGGCTCCCCTCCTCCCTGTGGGAAGGCGTGTGGGCGCAGTGCCTGCTGGAAGCTGTAGTTCCCTGGGGCCTCAGACCCTGAGCTCTACGCTTTTTCTCTAGGGAGTCGGAAACTACAACTCCCAGGGATGCCCGGCGGCAGCAGGTGGGAGCGGGGCTGTTGCTATCAATATGGCGGTTGTCAGCCAGACAAAGACAGTCAGTCTGATGTGATTGAGACAAGGGAGGTTTTCAGGGGGAGACTGGGAGATAGGGGGCTCCCCTCCCCCCGCTGCTCTTCCTGCGCGGGCCTGGAGCCCTCCTCAGCCCCTCCCGCAGGGCGCCCCGCGGTGAAGATCCCCTCCCCCTCCCGCCTTCCTCCTCCCTCCCTCAGCCTTGCTCTGGGACGCTGGGGAGGGGGCTGAGCCTGGTGCAGAGAACTCAGCTGGGCTTCCGAGGTGAGTGGGGTCGTTTGCGCTTGGACTGCCTTAAGTCTTTTTCCTCACTTCTTGCATTACTTTAAGGGGGAGAAAAATGTTTCGGAGGGGTTTTGGGGGAGAGAAAGTGAGTAGGCGCCACAGATGGGTCTCTGGAGTGGCCAGGCTTGGGGGGGGGGGGGAGCGGGCAAGCGGAGGGGGGGCTCCCAGGGGGCGGTGGTGCGCGGGTTGTGGGGTGGGGCATTTTGTGAGGGGCGGGCGTAGAGAGGCGAGGACGGCTCCCTAACTTCTCCCCGGTCTCCTGGACCGGCGGAAGGTTTGAATTCTGGAGGTGGGGTCTTCCTGCTTGCGAGTTTGAGAAACTGCGAGGTGGCTTCGAGGTGTGCTGGTTTGTTTGGGGAGTGTCTCGCTGTGTTTTAAACTGTGACGTGTACTTGGGTGCTGGGCTCGTCTCGAAAGAATGTCTGTAGATGGTAAGTTAGATAGCCGGAGTCGAAGATAAGCGGCCTGGGCTTGGGGAGCACGCGTGAGTCCCGGGCTGGACTTTGGCTCTCCGGACCTTGTGCAGGGGTTTTTTTTTTTTTTTGTGGGGGGGGGGGGTCTGCAACTCGTTCGTGTCTGGGGGGCCAGCTCATACTCCGTGCCCTCCTCTGGGCTAGTCTCCACCCCAAACTCCCGGCAGGAGGACTCTACCGATGATGTGTTGTGGAGATGCATCTTTGCCTCCTCAAGTCGGCAGCTAAAGGTGGGAAAGGAAGTGTCTCTTAAGATTTTATTCCGGAACCGTGTTTTGGTTACACTATTGGGGCTACTTTGAAAGGAGTCCTCCGCCCACCTTCACCCCGAAACAGTAAGTAAAGGTAGCCTGTCATCTTCATGCTCAGTGACTTGCCAGTTATTTAAAATTCCGGGACGTGGGGTTGGGAGTCTGGAGTGTTCAATGACATATGCATCTGTGTCTACTAATGAGGCGAGTGTCTGCTGTGTGCCCTGAGGTAGACAGGGCGACTTATTTTCGTAGTTGAAAAAACTGTTGGAAATTATTTTCGGGGAAGAGGCTTGGTGGTGCGCTGAAAGGCGCTGCATGGATTTTTCGTCTACCCCACCCTGCTCTGTCTCACATTTGCTTGGAAACTGGTATGGAAGAGTGAGGGAGCATTGGGTGAGCGAAGCCGAGAATGCACTTAGCAGGACGGATACACGCTGTGTAAAGTTGAATGATAAAAGTGATTGCTATTTTGTCTGAAGCTTTAAGAAAAGACCTCGTGTGTTATATAGGGTATAGTCACGTGCTCCTTTTTCTGGGGACCTACAGATAATGGAACTCTTTGCCTTCTCCTTTCCTATCTTTCCCTCCCTTCCTTCCTCTCCCCCCTCCTTCCTTCCTTCCTTCCTTGGCACAGAACATTTCTCTTCCTGATGGACAATAATACCTCCTGTGCTTGCTTTTTTTTTTTTTTTTGCTTAGTTTGTGCTAATATGGGTCGTGCTTTTTGTGGTTGCGCTATAAAATGCATCATTAAGTGCAAAGGACCCGAATTTGTTGTTTTTTTTTTTGTGCATTTATGCCACAAGTAATTATCACATAAGGCTCGCAGTGTTTTGCATTTAACTTACTAAAATTGCACAACTAAGTTGCTAGATCTGGTTGAATTATGCTTATAAGTAAGTTTAAGAAATACGATTTTATTTTTCAATTTTCAATTAGAGTTGGAATGAAACATCTCTTGTTTCTCACAGTCTTGAATATTTAATGACATTACACCAGGAGGATTTAAGATCATGCATTTTGTACTCCCTCCGTCCAAAATACAACTTCCTCAGTCACTCTCTGTGATAATTTTGTGCTAGCACAGACTTTTAAATAACCAAAAGAGTAATTGCCATCACTTCTATTTCAACTTGAGAATTTAACAGATTTATATATTTGATCAAAATGTATCAGTTCTTGAATGTTTCACCTATCAGGAAGGGGCTTGTAGATTCCGCAGCATCTGAAAGTCACACAGATACACTGGGATTTTCTGGTGAAGTTAGCCTTTGGTTTGAAATTTCTGCTGTTGATCATAAGGGAACTGTTAGCATGAAATCTAGCATTATGTATTTAAATTGACCTGAATAGAATTTCTGATACAGAATGCGCTGTTCCAAGCTGAGCCTTTGGTTTGTTGAAGACCAGGATTTTCAGAATTACTTGTTTTAAGCTTTATCTTAACCTGAAACATTAATTTTCAAAAACTGGAAGAAAATTTCATGTAACAATATAATAGTTGCTTACTTGTGTTTTTCGGAAATGTATTCTAATAGTCATGGAATTTTTAATTGTTTAATAATAATTTTAGATATGTCAAACTGAAATGCTCCAATCTAGAAAAATGAGTATTTTTCATCTGCCGTTTCCTGAAATCTTTTTGTTTATATTCTCCAATGGAAATGTGAAGTTATTTATGGGAAAAGCATTTGTTAAACTTTTTCTGACTATTAGTCAGAAAATGGTAAAAATGGTTAAAAAAAATGGCTCCATGTACACCAGGAAATAGTCTTTGCATTCATTGGGCTGATTCTGTTGCATTTTGAGCACTGGGGCATTAAAATGATGTAAAGCCTTTACTGCAGACTAAAGCATAAAACATTCTCAGCATGTGGAAGTCATATGGTTTACGAAAAAGAGTAGAGAACCAGGGCATTGGTGCCTGTCCAGCTTAAAATTTCATCCTGTAACTGTAAAGACATATTTATTTTAATCTGGTTATTTCTAAAAAATGTGGCCTTTATTACGGGAAGTTGAAAATGCAAGCTGTTTTTAACCAAACTGCTGCTAGTTCTGTGTACAGCATATACGGAACACTGTTCAGTCAGGAAAGTGCATTAAGGAAAGGAACCCTTAGCAATGTGTTGAATGCCTTTCCAGAGGCTTTATTTGCACTGCTGGGTGCATTTCATCTTCTAGCCCAAGTAGAAACTTAATATCTCTATTTTTGTAGTTATAACACACATTGTAACAAAGACCTCATTCTTCTGTCCTGGCAGTTTTCTACTAAGTGTTGGTGGGTATTCTTGCTTGCGTCATTGTATATTAATTTGTTCTTTTTGAGTCTTCCTATGTGTCATATTCGTTCTGTCTCTGGTTTCAAAGTTCAGTTGGCTACCTTGTTTCTCTCAACAGCAGGCTTACCGTGTTCGTCTACTGCAGCTTTTCTATTGTTTTTGTATTCTGTTCTTATAAGAGTGGGTTATTTCTCTTGGAAAGTATAAATTTATCATGGAATGTTATTTTTCATAAATAGGAGTTGGTGTACTTCTCAACTCTATGAAATGATGACCATTTTTGATCAGTATTAAAAGTGCCCAGTAAAAACGTGCTGGGTTTTGTTTGTTTGTTCTTGCTTTATGTAGGTATTTTGGCTTCCAGACTCTTACTATTCTATTCTTTGGCTAGATTTTTCTGTCAACTACTGGTTTTTCTTTTTCTTTTCAATTTAGTACAATTTTATATAAGACTGTTATGAATAAAAAGCATAGCATATTCATATTACATATATTCATACATGCAGTTAAATATGAAGTATGCTTGTGTGTGTATCAGCCTACAGCCATGAAAACAAATCTGACCCACAAATAGCAGAGACCAAAGAGTAACCACCATTCATACTACATTATAGAAACTTTGGAGGTTTCCTTATCATTTTAAACCATCATTTTAGCAGATTCTGCCAAGCTATAGTTCTCTCAAATGTCAGCCTGTCAGTCTGGCATTTTTCTCCAGCTAGTACTAAACAATCAGTGTGTGGCTCAGATTCCTAGACACAGCTGTGCTCAAGATGGCCTTCTCTTAGACTGAGGACCCATCCATAGGTGCAGAGTAGAGACTCTCGGTGACTATCTGATGTAGGTTTTAGTTAATCACCGTTTATGGACTCTTCTGATTTAGGGATGCATAGTAGGCTTATTTTAAAAAGCATTTGTGAACTAAAGATAAAAATTGCAGTTTAAGTGATTTATAAAGCAATAGTTTAGCTTTGCTGTGACGGACTATTTTAATTTTTTTTTGACTCTTAAGACAGGTGCACCTGAGTCTTTCTTTTTACGTGATAAAATGATTCTAGTTCATTCTGAGGCCATGCAGAGTTTCATTGGGTTGTTGGTTATGATTAAAGTATTTACTAGATACAGGTCTTGACTAGGTTTTTGTCACTGTAACACAGGTTGAGGTTAAATGGGAAGAGGAACCTCAATTGAGAAAATAACTCAATCATATTGCCTGTGGGGCATTTTCTTGATTACACATTGTCAAGAGGAGGGTCCAGTTTGCTGTGCAGGCAGTTTTACCCCTGGGCAGGTGGCCCTCCAAAGCATAAAAAGTGTAATGAACAAGCCATGAGGAGCAAGCCAGTGATGAGGTCCCTTTGTGGTCTTTACTTGGTTTTCTGCCTTCAGTTTCCTGTTCTTGTGTTCCTGTCTTAGCTTCCCTGAATGATGGCCTGTGATATGGACGTGTAAGCCAAATAAACCCTTTCCTACCCACATTGCTTTTAGTAATGTGTCTTTATCACAGCAAACAAAAGCGAATTAAGGCAGTTCTGTCCGTCTGTTGTTCAGAGGCCCATATGTGGTGCGTTAGAAACATTAGTAAATTTCATGTTCAAGGGGCAGTATGGAGGTGCAAAAGAACAGTGACTTTAATGAATAGAGTCATATTCTTTTTGCATTTATTTATTATGTGTGAATAAAGACACCTGCCATGGTGCACACATGGAATCTAGAAAACAGCTCACAGGAGTTGGCTCTTTCTTCTTCCATCATGTGGGTATTGGGGATTGAACTCAGGTCTTCGGACTTGCTAGCAGGTGGCCCTTGACCTGCTGGCCCAAGATTCCATTTTTTTTTTTTTTTTATATACAGGGAAAACGCAAATGTTTGTGGGTTCTGCTTAAATGAGGATGATGTAATACTGGAATTTATCTGCCTTGTAATTTTGATAAGTAGTAACAGTGGTAAATCCTGAAGCTCTTGGCATGGCTGGTCAAGTCTTGCAGTCATGAGATGGAGTTGGTCTTGCTGTCTGCGTATACTTCCTTTCGTTCTCTTGCTGTTCTCCTAATTGATTGTTTCTGACTCATTACATCAGTCTCCTAACTAATCTTGTCGCAAGCAGTCGTGTTTTCATTAGTCATTCTACACTGGTACCTGAGGGACCTTGCCAAAGTAAAATGTGAATTTGATTGTCAGCCATGCTTTTCCTGTAATCCTTCAGTGGCTCTGCAGCCTTTCAAATAAATCCACACTTTGAGTCATTCCACCTGTGTCAAAACCAGTTCTCACCGCTGTAAAACCTCGAGCAAGTGTTTTAAAGGTCTCTATCTCAGTTTCCTCATCTGTAGAATGGGGATGAAAAGAGAACCCATTTGTGGGATTGCTTCACAAGAGCCCTTAGAGTGCCTTTACTATGTTGGGTCATTCACAAAGTGCTGCAAAACTAGCTTCCCCTGCCAGTTATGTCATACACAACTTGAGTATGTTGCAGAAAGGAGGGGCTATAACCTAGTGGTGCGGTGCTTGCCTAGCTTGTGCAAGGCCCCGACATTAACAAATACTGAAAGCAAACAGAACAAAACAGAAAACCCCAAACCTAGAGACTGGTATTGGTACAACGTATGTGTATAGTTCTATTTTACCATGTTTAGTTCATGTAACTCCCACCAAAACTTAGGCACAGAAATAATCCATCACCACATGTGGGGACTCCTCGTCCTCTTTGCTAGGGACTGTTGTTCTGTGGTATAACTGCACAGAAAGGCTCTGGTTGAGCTGCTTTTCTATTGTTGTGATAAGACACTATGGCCAAGACAACTCGCAGGAGGATTATTTTGGTTTATGGTTCCAGAGGGAAGAGTCCTTCATGGCGGGGAGGCATGCCTGCAGGATGGCAGCTGTATGGTACAGTGCTGAGAGCTCACATCCTTTCCTATAAGCACAAAGCAGAGAGAGCAAACTAGAATGACTGGACTGTTGGAACTCTCAGAGCCCACCTCTAGTGGCATACTTCTTCCAGCCAGGACACACCTCCCAGATTTCCCCAAACAGCACCACCTACTGGTAATACCTTTCAAATACACAAGCCTGAGGGGGACATTTTCATTTAAACCACCACAGGCACTAATTGTTGGAACAGGAATTTCAGTCTTTTGCCTCTTTAGTATTTCAGAAATTTTTTGGTACAGATAGAAAGTTTTATGAAAAATCCCAGTTAAGTTTTCTTGTTATAACAATTTCAACTGGGAGGTGGTGGCGCATGCCCTTTCTCAAAACAACAACAAAAAGAAGTTGAAAGCAACAACACAACACAGAACAAACCCTAGGGCATAGCACCAACAGTCCGGAGGGTGAGGAGTTCAAGATCATCTTCCCTGAGACGGTGAGTTTGAGGCCAGCTTGGGCTACAAGAGGCCCTGGCTCACAAAACCAAAACAACAACAAGACATGAATAAGCTTTTCTTATGTAAGAAATTATGATGTGAGTACCTGTTAAACTTTGCTAGTGAAATTTAACAATGATAGTGAGGTTTTCTGTAAATGGGTAAAATTAAGATGATTCCTTCTTTCCCCTCCCTCTCTTACCTCTTGAAACAGGTTCTGTAGCCCAGATTGACTTGAATTCTTTTTGATTCTCTTTCCTCGACTTCTGACTGCTGGGACCAGAGATGCCAGCTACGGCCCAGCTGATACATAGCTGATACATACATCCAAAGCAGAATGATGTTAAATGGACAAAATTACACCTATATTCAGTATCATATTGGTCTTGGTTGGTGTTAGTGCAAGCTTACCGATGAATCAGTCTTATTTTGGACTTAGAAGGAAATTAACTTCAAAGAAAGTTTCTGAAATTATTCCTGGGGAAATAAATGAGAGATTTAGAGAATAAAAGAGGGAGAGATTTAGATATCATTACCTTTAGTGTGGGGACCAGAAAGGTTTATCAAGTTAACGGCTAGTTATGGGACTGCTTATCTTTAGCTGTGTGATGGAGAATTTTTAAATGTCACAGCTCTGTGGTATTAACACAGGGTAGGTCATGTGATTTTGTCTTTGAAATCTGAAGTATTTTTAATTGTTAGCACTGATAATTTGCTTTGGAAAAAATGCATTTGAACTTGTTTCTGTGGCAGGAATAAGATAAATATCAGTGGAGCTTCCTGGTAAGCCAAATTCATCGTTTTAGCTACCTGCGGTTTCAGTTTCTTCCTGCTACATTTTTTTTCATTGTATTTATCTGGTTTCAGCATTCCTTTTCTCGGCATATACTCTAAACTAAATAATGTTTTAATTAGAACTTATTTAGCCCCAAAGAGAAATTGTTATAGGTATACAATTGTTTGGGACTGATGAAACTAGATATATTTATTCATTTATGTGTGTGTGTGTGTGTGTGTGTGTGTGTGTGTGTGTGTATCTGTGCATGCATGTACTTACATGTACACTTGCCATGGTGCATGGGTAGAGGTCAGAGGAAACTAGCCCTTCAATGAAGAACACTGTTAGGACTCTTAGAAGATAGTCTCTGCCTTCTATTCTGGAATATGTGGTCTCTTGTCTCAGCTATATTTTACATACCTGCTTTATGTTTCTCGCTTCCCCCATCTGCTCTGTCTGCCTTGCTGAGTTCTGTAGTCTCCTTGTCTTAATTAACACTGACTTGTAGATGGGTGCGGTGTACCATGGTGCTGCTGAACTGATTCTTCATCTAAAGCTTGTTTCTTAGTGGTGATAGTGCTTCTTTTAGTTCTCTGGACAAGAGAGAGATCTGAGTGCACTGACAAGTTTCATGTTTGTCCTTATCCTGTGAGTTAAGAGAGCAAGTGGAACGCAAGAGGGAATCATTTATAAGACAAGCAAGTACTTGGATGTTGTGTGCATGGGGTTCTTTGAAGGGATTGAACAGGGAGGGCATTCAGACACACTGAGTCTGGGAGTGTGTGTGGAGTTACTCAGTGATACAGAAATGAGTTCATTGCCCTTACTCTTTTCTTCAAGGATCAGTTTGTAAGAAATGGCAAAAGACCCACACTGTAATTTAGCATTGGTTTCTTAATCCTAGTCACCTCCGGCAAGCCAGAAGGACGGTAGAATAGCACTGTAGAAGTAAGCTTTAATTAAAGCAGCTCTTTCTTTGCTATTTCTCATCAAGTCCAAAGGAAATAAGGAATGTTAGGTGATTTTCTAACTATTGTAGCAACTAGAGCCTATCTCACACTTACCTTCTAGTATGGTAAGCATTTCCTTATAACATCCCTTATGAGTCTGGAGAGATAGCTTAGGGGTTAAAAACACTGACTCCTAACATCTTCTTCCAGAGGATGTGGGTTCAATTCCCAGCAACTACATGGGAGTTCCCAACTGTCTATTATTCTAGTCCCAGTGGATCTATCTGACACGTTTTTCTGGCCTTCTCAGGCACTGCACACATGTCGTGCAGACATACATCAGGCAAAGCATTCATACACATAAAATAAAATAAAATATTTAAAAGTGAGCACTGGCTGCTCATTCAGAGGACCCAGGTTCAATTCCTAGCATCCACATGGCTCACCATCTGTAACTCCAGTCTTATAATCTGATGCCTTTTTTTTCTAGCTTCCATACTGCATGTATTTGTTGCATAGACATACATGCAGGCAAAACAGCTATATGTATTAAATAAAACTAAAGGGAAAAAATAAACTTTTGTGGTAGGTCAAAACAAAACTAGTACATTTGTGCCTTCTATTTGAAAATCAATTAACAGGACTTGAGCTAGTAAATTCATCATATAAACCATCTTGTGCTGCAGAGATTCAGCAGTGGAAGAATTGGCACGTCTGTTCAGCACAGTATCTATCAACCTTGCTTTATATTTAGCAGAGAATCTTAATGCCTAGGAAAGAAACTAGAGCTTTTAAAGTTCCTCTGTCAATATTGTTGTTAATATGAATTTCAACGCTGAAAACTCTAAAACCAAGTTTAGATGATTACAAATCAGCCTGAGAATTTTAGACACAAACAGAAATCAAGCCTAGTCAGCTTAAGTCTAGAAGAAAGGCAGTCCAATTACAAAAGAAAGGAGCTAAAGCCTTTAGAAGTCAGAGTGATGTCAAAGAAAGCAGACCTCAGGTTTTTGGGGTTTTTTGTATGTGTGTTTTCAGAAAAAAAAAATACCCAGAAGAAGTATTAAAATGTTATTTTCCTGAGTGCTACCTCCAGATTTTTAGAATCTGGGATGGGCTCTGGAATGGGCCTCTTGCATAAACATACTAGATAATTCTAATTGATATAGGGCACTCCTCCATAAACACACTAAATAATTCTAATTGATATAGTACATTTGGAAAATGCAGACAGTGTAATGCTTAGATCTGAGGTAGTCGTTAAGATCTGTAGTACATTAAAATGTCTCTTCCTGATATGTTCTTGCCTTGTTCTAAGTAATGTGTGTCTGTCTTCTCTAGTTGCCTCTGCTCTTAAATTCTGATGTGAAGAAGGCTTTGGGTGAGCATAGGAGTTTTCTAGATATTATCTTTATCAGTATTATGCCCCAGGCAGTTATTCTTCAATGACTAACTACTTCATCAGCTCTTTTTCTTAAGCATGTGTATGTGTGTACACATGTATGTGTGTGTATAAAACCTTTAGAATATCAAGCATCTTGAAATTTTGCCCTCAGAAATCAATTCCTTAGCCCCACCCCCTTAAGGTCTATCACTGTTGTTCTCAGAGTCTTGATTATTTCTAGACCATTGAGCTGCTGAGGAACATGAACTCTGGGGCAGGACTGTTCTGATGCCCCTCTGAGCTTTACAATTTACTCTTTGTATATGTGTTTCTTTATCTCCATTGGTAAGCTGGGGGCAAATAACAGTATCTGTTGGGGCCATTGAGACGGCTCAGCGGGTAAAGGTGCGTGCTTCCAAGCTCAACAACTGGAGTTTGATCTCCAGGACCCACATGGTGAAAGGAGAGAACTTCTGAAAGTTGTCTTCTAACCTCCACATGTTTGCTGTGGCACATGTGTGCGTGTGCGTGTGAACACACATGTAAAATAAACAAGTAAATGTACTTAAAACAGTATCAACATAATAGAATTCTTGGACTTAGGAAAACATTTGTACTGTGCTTATGATAGTGGTTGCCACAAACAACACTAGTGGTTCTGTGCTCCTGTTTGTAGGATCTGCATGTTCTCCTTAACCCTTAGGATTCTTCTGTGGAACAAGCAATATCCTTTCTAGCTAATATGTTTTTATTGTTTGTTTATTCTTGTCTCAATATTCTTTATGTGTAGTACTTAATTACATTTCACATAAATACCCATTGAAATCATTGCAGCATAAAACTAGCCTTCTTACCTTTTCCCTTCTCTATTCCATGGTGCATAAAATGCACCCTTAAAATGATTTTCATCGGACTAGTAATAGTCATGCTTAGTGTGGATTCTGTCTAAGGTCACATTGTACTGTTTGACAGTTTTGACCCCTGTGCTTTTTAAAGCTTCTAATATCTCCTTTCCCCCTGAATAGTATCTTACTTTCTTTTCCCTAGAGCTGTTTTCTGTACTACATCCAGATGAGTTATCCCTCCTTCCATCTGTCCAGCATTTCTCCTCTTTTTGTATTTGCCATGTTACTCAGTTAACATGTTTTCATATCCTTGTCTTACCAGTTAGGATCTTATTTAGTAAACCCAATTAAACCCTTTTTCCTGATGAGACATTTTCCAGTGGATCTTGACACACCCATGCTAGTTCATGTACATCTAAGCCTGCTTACAGACTTACCATCATAACTTTAGTATTTATTTTTAAGGCATGGTGCATTTTCAGTGGTTTAGTCTCCATTCGCCATGTCGTGTCTGAACTGGTTTTCTACCCCAAGTGTTGGGGTTTTGATTTTCTTGTTGACTGAATCCTCTCATTCATTTGTATGAACTCTCAGTTGACTAGCCACTGCTGGATGGGTTACTATGTTTTCTCACTTAAAGACTTATTTCAGTTGGGTTTTTAAATTTTTTAATTTTTGTGCATCATAAATAAATCAACAGTCATTTACCTTGACCACCCACTCTCTAGTAAACATTAAAATTTCTAGAATTTACATGTGGTAGCCTCTTTCGTATGGTGCAATAATTGTGCAGGGAACTTAACTGGGAATGAGACCTAGTAGATAAGACTGATAGTAAGTGTTGTCCTTGTGCTTCTCTCCCACCTGCTGGGAACTGTTTTTTCTGTTTTCCTATGTCCGTCCCTTTGTCCCTTCAACCTTTGCTTCCTGGACTGACCTAGTTGTTAAAACTGTGCCTCTCTATCTTTATGTTAGAAATAGATTGGAAAAAAATTGAGAATCACTGAAAATCAAGCAAAGCTATCTTCCTTGGCAGTTTACATGTTGAATGATTGTGTTTTGACTTCCTGATAAGTGTACAAAAGTCAGCGTCAGGGGCTGGAGAGATGGCTCAGTGGTTAAGAGCATTGGCTGCTTTTCCAAAGGTTCTGAGTTCAATTCCCAGCAACCACATGGTGGCTCACAACCATCTGTAATGGGGTCTGGTGCCCTCTTCTGGCCTGCAGACATACACACAGACAGAATATTGTATACATAATAAATAAATAAATACTTAAAAAAAAGTTGGTGTCAGTGACTTCATGTGAACAAGAGTAGTTAGGTAATAAAAACAGTTAATATCGCAAAAAACATTAAAAAGTGATTTCCTAAATATTTTAATCAAAATATATGGCTGTTTACTCACATTAACTGATACAGAGTTGTGGCTCTCAGCTGATGTCAGTGGAGACTGCCCTTTCATTCCTGGCTTCCCAGACCCAAATAATCACACAGAAACTATATTAATTTCAACACCATTTGGCCTATTAGCTCAGGCTTTTTATTAACTAATCTTACATCTTAAATTAACCCATTTCTATTAATCTGTGTATCACCATGAGGCTGTGACCTACCAGTAAGGTTCTGGCGTCTGTCTCCTTCAGCAGCTACATGGTGTCTCCCTGACTCTGCCTACTCTCCGGATATCTCTGCATTCAGTTTAGTTACCTTCCCCCCCAGCTCTATTCTACCCTGCCATAGGCCAAAGCAGCTTCTTTATTAACCAATAGTAATAAAACATATTCACAACATACAGAGTGGAATCCCAGATCAAACTGGGATGATTATACAGTGCTCTTACGTTATTTTGATCATCACTACTGGAGTAAAGGTGGTCTGATCACCCAGTGGGCAAACAGTCGCAGTGTCTGCCCATCCCAACAGAGAATTCTCTCATCTGAACTAACAGTGGTATCGGGGTCTAAACACTTGATCTTGGGCCACAGTCTAATATTGCTGGAATGTATAGATTGGCTCTGTATATCAGATTGTCTTGTACACACCATGTATTTATGATGTCAAGTTTGATTTTTATGTGTATGCCTCTTTGTCTGTGTACCTAGTACATGCATGTAGAAATTAGCTCGAAGCTGAAAAGGGTATCAGATCCCCTAGAACTGTAGTTACAGACAGTTGGACAGCTGTTATCTGCCATATGGGTGCTAGAACTGAACCTGGGTCTTATGTAAGAGCTGCCAGTGCTCTTGACCCTGGAACCATCTCTCCAGCCCTAAGATGAAGGGAGATCTTAAAGATACAACCTATGAGTCATATTTTAATGTCTTAACTTCCCCAAAGTCTCTTACAGTAGATCTCACATCTACTTTTCTTGTTTTCAGTAAACCATCTTAAATTGTACAAAAACATTTAACTATTTTTTTGTAATTTACTTTTTATATAAACAAGTGCTCAAATTTGTATTTTACCAGCTTTGATAATGTATAATTACATCCCCCACTGCAGGGCCAGCTGGGGTGTGCAGAGTAAGATCAGCCTGCCTTTGGCAAAGGGAGTATGCGAGGTGCTTGTTTTGTATAGGTCAGGGCATTTCAAAGGAACAACTGATAGAATTGTTAGAAATTTTTCCTAATGCGAGCTCTCTGCCGACGCAAAAATCCCAATCAAGCCAAATCACAACAAGCCAAATTAAAAAATATTCAGGTTTAATGGGATTTCTGCGCTCTCCGGTGGCCCCGAGGGGAAACCAGGAGGCCACTAACCTTGTGTGTGTGTGGGGGTGGGGCGGGCAGGGATGGTGTTTCTCCTTTGGGAGCTCACATAAATACCCTGTGGGAGTGGTCCTGACCCCTCCCCAGCATGCTGGGATTTGGAGTCCAGACCTATACAACTCTCAGGCCTGGGGGCTGGGATGGATGCGATACCAGTGTTGTGCCAGAGGCTTGGGGGATTCCTGGGGAGCTGCTGGTCTTCATTCTGTGTTGGAGGCCTGAAGAAGTTGGTTCTAATATCGTTGAAGGAATGTAGCCGCGACATGATGCGTGAGCTGGCCAGCAAGAGTGAAAGCAAACCTCAAAAGCTCCCTCCTCTGCATCTTTGGATCTGGGTGGGTCTGCTTGCTTCAGACAGTCTGATCAAGAAAGCCCTCACGGGTGTACCCAGTGGGTAGCACTTCAGCAGATTCCTGATCTGGTCAACTTGATTAGCTCCACACTCAGCCTCCCTTGTCAACTGCTTTAGGAGGAGTGCCTAGATAGCATGGTTATTGAATGGAGGTTAGCCAGGAGCTTATCAGTGAAAAATAAGGAACCAAACTGTTGCTGTAAATTGTTCTCAAAGTAAGTTCACCAATAAGTCTTTTCTTATCTAATGATCAAGCCCTCCCCCCCCAAAATAAGCATACAGTAATTTTAAACTGCAAGTGAATTGCTTTGCCCCAGATTGATAGGATTCATGAGGGTGTCGGGGAGGGAAAAGGACAGTGAAGTCACCAGTTATCTCTTTAAAAAAGAATAATGCTCTTTACTTTTGGTGATAGGAATGTTCAAGAATCTTTGATTATTCAAAGTAGCTAGGAGCTTTGTCTGCCTTAGAAGTTATTAAATTACTTATTTTCTGAAAATTGCAAGGAGAAAGACTAAATCCACGATTATCCAATTAAAGCAAACTATATTTGGGGGTGCACCTGGGACTGGCCAGTCTGACTGCCTCTCCCTAAGTCGGGATTTTAGAGAGCAGCCCCTGTTGGCTTCTTGAGGTCCCTTTTGTGGGAACGATAAAGTGTTACGGGGGGAAAGAGTTGGCTGTTGTCCAGGAAGGAACGACGGTGAGGATATACATCATGTGAATGAGGTCACACATTTAGTGCAGACTGGAAAACATGTTTTGCAGTTTACATGAGACCTAAGAAACAGGAACTTCTTCTTAATTACAAATAGAAACCTTAACTTGCAAGGACTTAACACAGGACAAACAGGAACTTACTTTTAATTGTCCTAACTGCAAACAGAGCCCTTAACCTACAAAGGATATTGTCCTGTTTTTGGTCTCACACTAGTTGCTTTTGTGAGGGTTTATTTATTTAGTTACTTCTTTTTCCTGGTGCTTGGGATGGAATCCAGTGCTAAGAACAGACTCTTGTCTTGAAGTATATTTAACTGTGCTTCACAGGGTGCTACTAACTGGCCTTGTATCCTATATGACAAGTCTGTTTTAAGCCCAGTCAAACGTCTATGGTTTTTTTTTTGTATTACCTTCATTTAGACCTTTGTATATTGAATACCACTAGCTAGTTTTCTGCCTTTTATCAAAGTATTTTTCTTTTCATTTATTTTTTTAAGACAGTACTTGACTATATATAGTCCATACTGCCCTCGAGCTCCCAGTCCTCCCAGCTCAACTGATTGTTGGAATTACAGATGTGTATTACTACTTCTGATTTTTATTTTAATATTGTCTCTCTCATCCTCCCTCCACCCCTCCTTTTTCCCCCCTCCCTCCCTCCCTCCCTTCCTTCCTGCTGGATATTGAACCCAAATCTTGTATGTATAAGCACATACTCTACCACTAAACTACAGTCCTAGTCCTTAATACAGTAAATACAGAACCAGCAGTGGATAGCTTGTGCCCTTTTGTGACTTACCACTTTGACTAGCATAAATTGTTGAAGTTCATCCATGTTGTAGCATATATTACTATTCCTTTCCTTTTTATTGCCTAATAATACTGCATTGTTTATAGATGTGAGTTCATTCAGTACCTGGTAGTTTGAAGACATTGAGAATAAAGTTTATGTGAGATTTGTCCACCATTGTCTTCATGTTTTCATTTCTCTTGGATGGATACCTAAAAGTGGTAGTTTTAGTTCCTATGTTGAATTTATGTTTAGCTTTTTAAGAAACTACTAAACTGTTTTATTTTATTATTGGGAGCTACTGAGTACCAGGCTCAGCACTCCCTCAGGGTTCCGAACAGGGAGGATGTCTACAAGTGAAAACTGGCTTGGAAAAGGGATCTGAGGGGTAGAACGAACTAACTCAGGTGCGATTTCCCTGCATATTTCTTTATTCCTTTGGGGAAGATAAAAGAAAGGAGAAGAACAAGAAGCATAAGGCATAAGGCAATGCATAAGGGTAAGGGCAAAGCACAAGGGGTTTATATAGGCACACAGACAAACTAATAATCCCGTCTGCGGTAACAATAGTACCAGGCATGCATTTTCACAGAGTCCCAAGAAACAAGAAACCGGTGGATCTGACAAGGAGGCACCTTATGTCCCAGAGGGGGCATGGCTGTGAAGTTCCCCAGAGGCCGGAAACACAGCTTTGGTAGTTATACTAACCTGCAGTCTTGATTTGCATTAGCATCTAGCTGGTTGAGTTAAAAAGAATCTCTTCAGTGGACCTTGCTTTTGACTCCTCAATTTTTCTCTCTGAATTTTTCTCTCTGAATCTAGGTATTTTTCCTGTCTAAACAGTTAATTTCCTGGGCTGTGATCTTGTGTTAGTTGAAACCAAGGTGAAGGGTAATACAGAATATTGGTAGTTTGTTTAGAGCAAAGGGCCAGTAGATTACAGCTTCCTGAGTCTGCTGTTAGAGCAGACATTCTGCCTCCTGTTTGAGGCTCCTTTCTTATCAGGGAGCACTGTCAATAAGAAAGTTTGTGGGGGACTATTTATGTAGATTTTGGCTATGAGAACAAGAACTTGACTGAGTGAATCCTTTTTACACAATGGTTTCATGGTATTGGGGGAGGTATCCCATTGCCCTGCAGGAAAAGTCAGGTTTATATACTGCCGGGGTACTATAGAAGGGAGAAATGTCATGATTTCACTAGATTTCTATGGAATTGACAGTGACTTATCCAAAGAACAGGTGGGCCTGTAACTCTGCAAAAAACGGGTTAGTCCAAGTGGATGTGTACGGATACACTTCCTGTGAATTGTCCAGTAGATCTGTCAGCTGTACATCTGGATACTGTATAATACTTGTGGGCTCACCACATTTTATTTTTAGTTTTTTTGAATCAAGGTCTCAATATGTAGCTCTGACTGTCTTGGAACTCACTATGTAGACAAGACTGAACTCGAACACACAGAGATCCCCCCTGCATCTGCCTCCAAGTCCTGGAATTAAAGGCGCGCACCACCACATCCAGCTTTTGCTTTATTTTCTCCTATTAGTGGTGAACCGGGTTACAGTTTCTCTGTCTGTGCTGTCACTTGTCTGTCTTTGTGTTTGGGTATTGGTTGCAGATTCTCCTGCATCCTTGCTGGAACTTGTCTGTTTATAATGCAGAGATGCAGCTCTTCCACACCCTTGCTGTGTTTGGGTATTGGTTGCAGATTCTCCTGCATCCTTGCTGGAACTTGTCTGTTTATAATGCAGAGATGCAGCTCTTCCACACCCTTGCTGTGTTTGGGTATTGGTTGCAGATTTTCCTGCATCCTTGCTGGAACTTGTCTGTTTATAATGCAGAGATGCAGCTCTTCCACACCCTTGCTGTGTTTGGGTATTGGTTGCAGATTTTCCTGCATCCTTGCTGGAACTTGTCTGTTTATAATGCAGAGATGCAGCTCTTCCACACCCTTGCTGTGTTTGGGTATTGGTTGCAGATTCTCCTGCATCCTTGCTGGAACTTGTCTGTTTATAATGCAGAGATGCAGCTCTTCCACACCCTTGCTGGCACTTGTCATCATCTCCCAATTTATTTGTGGCCATTCTTATGAGACTAATGTTAATATGGTTTTCGGATAGCTAGCTGATGATGGGCATCTTTTCAGAGATTTACACATACTTTTGGGTGAAATGTCTGCTCAGGTAATTGTTCATCTTATAGCTTCATCACCATTCTATGAATTGTAAGAGTTCTTTATGTTTTCAATGTATTTTTGTTCTTATAAACAGTTAATTCACATGTACTTTTTCTTCATCTCTGTTTTATTACTTTTCTCTCTTGCTCTCTTTTTTTCTTCCTTTCATGAATTTTTAAGGGGGTCTCTTTCAACTCTCAGTAAAATTGATGCTCATTTCAAAGATCAGAGAGGACAATGAATTGATAGGACCAATGACAAACTACCTTACCCTGTTCTTCAGTTTTTCTTCAAAAAGTACTTATATAGATTCTATCATGGTGGCCCGTATTCATGATCCCAGTACTCAAGAGGCAGAGGCAGGAGGATTCAGAGCTAGAGTCACCCTGATAAAAACACACATACACCCTGTCTAGAGCCAGCCTGAAACACACACACAAACATACAGAGACCCTGTGTAAATCAAAATAAAACAAAAGTAGTTACATAGTCCCGCATCTGCTTTCTTAATGCTACTAATGAAATCACAGTTTTAAGCTTTATGTCTCAGTAGCCGCTTCCACTGTACATTATCTTTTTGTCATTGTCGCTTGAACAGGTGCATAGATGGAACAACAGACACTGACTATCGTGTGTAAGCTAAAAGTATATTTACTGGACTACGGATATTGCTCAACTTGTAGAGTTCTTAGGAGGCAGGCATGAAACTCTAGGTTCTATATCCATTGTCACATAAATCTGGCATGGTGGCACCCTCTTGTCATCCCAGCATACAGGAGTTGGGGGCAGGAGCATCCGAAGTTCGTGATCATCTTGGCTATAGAGAGCATTTGAAGCCAGCCTGAGATACATGAGATGCTGTATCAAAGAAAAAAAAAAAGCAAATTTATTGCAGGATGTTAGGAATTTTCCAGAATTGTTAGCGAGACTACAGAACAAATCTCAAGAAATGGGAAGACTATGGGAGGCAGCTCCTGGCAGGATCTACAGCCAGAGCCACCCCATAGGTGTGGGGACACCAGTTCTCAGAGTCTGAGGCACATACATTTGCCTATACTTCATATTCAAAGGACATTGAGGTTTTGGAGTCATATTTTTTAAACTTCTTGATGTGAGACAGATTCTGTCTTACTTCAGTATTAAAAGAAATCCAGGTATTCATCCAACTTAAATTGTAAACAGAATGAAGTTCCATGGACCGCAGTTTCACATCTCGGTTTCAGGTCCTGCTTTATTTCCCTTCTCCTTCAGAGACAATATTGATTATTCTCACTTGTGTTTCCTGATGCAAGCTTCCAGCATCTGGTGGACACGCTTACTCATCCTCAAAACTTTTAAACAATGTCACTAAAGTCCACGAACAAGTTTCATTCTTCTAGTTTGATATCTCAGCAATTTTGTCGTTATTAACCCCTTTCTACTTCAAAGACTTCCTTCTCCCAGACCTCAAGTTTCTCAAAGCTCTACTCCAGCCCTGCCTTTTTTCTTTCTTTCTTTCTTTCTTTCTTTTTTTTTTTTTTTTGTTTTTTTAGACAGGGTTTCTCTGCAGCTTTTTTAGAGCCTGTCCTGGAACTAGCTCTTGTAGACCAGGCTGGCCTCGAACTCACAGAGATCCGCCTGCCTCTGCCTCCCGAGTGCTGGGATTAAAGGCGTGCGCCACCACTGCCCAGCTTTTCTTTCTTTCTTTTTTCTTTCTTTTTTTTTTTTGCCTGCCTTTTTTCTTATCCACACATACTTCTTACGCATACCCACCTATTCCCATTGTCTTATTTCCCAATAGTAGACTAGCCTAGGCCTCTGAACATCCAACTAAATGTTTCCTCTTAAGTGTTTCAAAGGCATCTGAGGTAGCACTTCTGAAATCATACTTGAGTTTCTCTTTTCTTGTACTATTGCTCTACAACAGTGGTTCTCAACCTTCCTGATGCTGCGAGCCTTTAATGCAGTTCCTCATGTTGTGGTGACCCCCAACCATAAAATTATTTTGTTGCTACTTCATAACCATATTTTTGCTACTTCTGTGAATTCTAATGTAAATATCTGATATGCAGGATAACTGATATGCAACCCCCAAAGGGGTCATGCATGACCCACAGGTTGAGAACCACTGTTCTACCAGAATGACACCAATGGTCAGCACCTGTTTCTGCAGGCAAACTGGTGTCCTTGACCCTTAACTCCTTCACATCTTGTCAGCTTTGTTTTCATGCAGCTCCTGGTTGTCACCATTTCTCCTTTCCTCCTACATGTCACATGGCCAAGCCACCATCAGCCATAGCCTGAAATAGTTATCCCACGGAAGAGTCGTGCGGATAATGTTATTCTTCAATTTTTAAACACCTGCCCTTAGGAGGAAGCCTGCACTATCTAATGTGCCTCTTATGCTCTCTGATCTCCAGAGTTCGTTACCTCTGTTTTCCTTCTTGGTTTTGATGTTTTAGCTTTATTGAACCTCTCAGCTGGCAAACCTCCTCCTACCTTAGTTGTCCCTCACATGTGGGAAGCGAGACAGACACTCAACCTACTTAACTGTTTATACAATACAAATTCTCACCATGTTTTTAAAATTTCCAACCCAGTCCCTTTTTCTGGTTTTTACATGGGAGGGGCTCTGCTTCTCAGGGGGTTGGGTATGTGAATGCTTGCTTCTACGGTTCTCCATCATGACACACTTGTGAACCAGCACAATAGGCGGGTGCAGAAGTGGAACAGCTGCAACAATGCAAAACAGCGCGGAAGCCTCTTTGACATCTTAGCCAAAGTAAGGCCTCAGCGGCAGTTGAGCTAAAAAGTGACTATCTGGTTTCATTGTAGTGAAAAATAATATTTTCTTTATTATTTCAGTGAGAAATTCCCTTTTTAAAGTGTATTCTACTTTGTTTGAGAACAATGTTGTGTGTGTAATATCTGTGCAAAGCAGAAGTGAACTAGTTTATAGAACCAGGTAGTGTGTGAGGAGTAAGACTGACAGTGAGAATCCTAGTGAACACAGCTTTCCTTTTTTCAAAGATGGAATTGGAAATTCTGCTGGAATGGAGTACGGGTCAGGGCACTGTCAGCTGGAAGTCACAAATGCTTTGGGAAATAACTTTATAATTCATTCATTCTAATGTAGCAGGAAAATCCAGAGCAGGACAAGCCTTTGGCAACAGCTGACCCAGCGGCACTGATGTCCTCTGTGGTCCTCTTTGCTGTTGAAGTTTTGCTCCTTTTGCCGTGGCTTACATTCTCAGCTCCCTGCAGCAGTGCTGTCGGATAGGACAGAATGAAAGGGGCAGGAGAGACAGTCCACTGCTCTTCCAGAAGACCAGGTTCCATGACCAGAGCCCACATGTTGGCTCACAGCCATCTGTAGCTCCAGTTTCAGGGGCTCTCTTGTCCTTCCAGGCCTCCATGGACACCAGGCACACAGTGGCACCGACATGCAGACAATCACTCATGCACAGAAAATAAAAATTTTAAAAAACCTTTTTAAAGGAAATGTAATAGGAGGCAACATTTTAAATTTAAACATTCTAGTGACTACATTTCGGCAAATAAAAAGAAACATTTAAAACTAAATTTAATAATGTCTTCCATTTAACTCAGCTGTCTAGCACATTACTGTTTCAGCATGTTCTTGGTGTAGAAATGAGTAGGGGATATTTTATATTCCTTTCTTACATTAAGTCTTCAGAATTAGTATTTTACCTTGAGAGCACATTTCCAGAGCACAGCAGCAGGGCACTTTGAGTGGCTTCTGGGGGAACCATTGGGACAATGGCACCATGAGTCCGTTTGGGAGCCATGTGGATGAGATGCCCTGAGTGAGGCAGTGCAAGCCAAGACCACTCTGGGAGGAGGGTGTTAAAGCCAAGGTTTCTCTTTGGGTTTTCTTCTAGAAGTTTCGTGATTTTGGATGTTATATTTAGGTGTGTGGTGTATTTTGAGTTAGTTTAAGCTTGAAATATTCCTCAAGGTTCTACTTTTTTAGATACAGATTTCTTGTGTTCTCTATTTGGGTATTGAAAACGCCATTCCATCCATCTTGAGTTGCCTTGGCACCATTTTTAAAAAAATTATTTATTATTTATACAATATTCTGTCTGTGTGTATGCCCTCAGGCCAGAAGAGGGCACCGGACCTCATTACAGATGGTTGTGAGCCACCATGTGGTTTCTGGGAATTGAACTCAGGACCTTTGGAAGAGCAGGCAGTGCCCTTAACCTCTGAGCCATCTCTCCAGCCCCGCCTTGGCACCTTTGACAGAGCTGTGATGGTCTTCTTTTGTGGAGCCACACAGAGTTCAGAATCAGCTTGCTGATATGTGTCACAAGCCCTTCAGGAATTCTGAGTGACACTGTGTCTCCTGACTGTTCTGTTTACTTAGAAGATCTTTGATCTTTTTCCCCTTGAATTTTTCATTTGTTGCTATACAGATTCTGAATCTATGTGTTAGATTTATAACAATATTTTATGGTTTGGTGTTATTGTAAATGCTACTTAATGTTAAAAAGATTTATTTATTTTGTCTTATCTATATGAATGCTTTGCCTTTATGTATGTATGTGTGCCACATGCATGGTGCATGAGTTGGTCATCCTTTGGAACTGGTGGTTGTGAGCTGGAAACCAAACCTGGGTCCTTTGTGATTGCAACAAGTGCTCTTTACCCACTGAACCACCTCTCCAGCCCTATAAATGGTACTTCTTAAGAAAAACAAGCAGCTGGGCGGTGGTATTGCACGCCTTTAATCCCAGCATTCAGGGAGGCAGAGGCAGAAGGACCTTTGTGAGGTCAAGGCCAGCCTAACCTTCAGAGTGAGTTCCAGGACAACCAAAGCTACACAGAAATTCTGTCTAAAAAAAAAAAAAAAAAAAAAAAAAAAAAAAAAAAAAAGGAAAGAGAAAGAAAAGCAAATCACTTAAATTCTACATCATTCCTAGTATGTAGAAATGCAGGGTTTTTTTTGCTGTTGTTTTTTATCTTTGAGTCTGGCAGCTTTGCTGAATTCATTTAATCAAAAAGTGGGGCTCCCTCCCTCCCTCTGTAGAAACCTTGAGTTTTTTCTATATCATAATTTTATCATCTATGGATAATTTTTTTTTTATATTGGCTAAGGTTTTGGGTATAGTGCTACTGAACAACTGTTAAAGCCACAAACTTTGTCCTGTTTCTGTAGTGATGAAAAGCAGTCCACCTTTCATTATTAAAGATGGTGTCAACTTCAGGGTTCCCATGTCCCTTATCAGTGACAGGGTGCCTACTTTGGTTCACTCCAACTTTTGGACATGACTGAGGTGATCAGCTTCATTAGGTGCTGTTTTTGTAGTTATTAATTCTTATTTAGTCTGCTGTGGTGATGGCTTGCATTGGTTTACTTTTAGATACACATATACCCTCCATGGTGTAGTATCTGCTCACATATTGCTAAGGCTCCTTCTCATCTCTCTTCATGAGGAATAATGCACTTACTTCACCCTGTAATTTAATTTTCTGTCTTCTTCACTAGGATAATTTTTGACCTTATTCAAACAGTTTTTTTTCCTTCTAGTTCAGGTTCCAAAATAAATAAAAGTTTTAATTAATTTTAATTAAATAATAAAATAAATAAATAAAAACTGGCATGTTTTCTCTCGGAATAGTTAATCAAGTTGTCAGTGAAACCATCCAGGCATGGAATTTTCTTTGTTAACATATTTTGTAAGTGCAAACCCAGTTTCTTAAGTAGCTATTTGACTATTTAGGCTATTTTTTTTTTTTGGTAATTTATGTATTCAAGGAGGTCTGTTTCATTTAAGTTTTGGGGTGTATGTGTGTGTGTCTGATAGAAATATCCCATTTGAGGTTTAGTGCTCCACAGTCACTTAGTCTCTGTGCTCAATTATCATTCTGCTTTGGCCTCCTAGGTGGTTATGACCACAAATGTATGTCACTGTGTGTGTTTGTGTGTGTGTGTGTGTGTGTGTGTGAATGCTCCTTTGAGCACAGTAAAGATTGATCACAGGACAAGCACTCTACCACTGAGCTGTCCCAGTCCTGATTTTCATCTTGTATTTATCATGTATTTGTGTATGTTCAATAATTCCGGGGCACTTAGGATTCATAGTGTTAACCAGAGTTGACATAAAGGGCCCTAGAACCTAGCAACTGTCAGTTAAGAGTCAAACCAAGAAGCCATCCATAGTAATCTCTAGCTCTTCTGCACCCTGATGTTCATCACTCAACAGGATGTGTTACTGGAGAATTGGGAAATTGCCCAGTACTTGGGTGATGCACCGTAAGGTTAGAAACACCTTTGCTAATGTACCTTCTGGACAGAACATGAAACAGATTAACAGAGAGAGCTATTAAGTAAGTTTATGAACTAACAATAAGAAAATAAAGTCCATTTTGAGAGAATAGCGAGGAGAGCTGATGAAAACAAGAACAGAGAACTGGCTACCCTGAGTCTCGACTGATTGTAACATTTATGAAAGTGGATATGATAATTTCTTTCTGCCCAGGATGACATAAGCCTTGGGTGTGAGAACGCACAGCATACGAAGGAATTCTCACTACTTTGGTTGCTGTTGATTTGGCTCTGTAGTCAAAGGCTGCTTGCTCTGTAGGACCCAGAACTAGGAATAGGTGCTTGAAACCGGAGAGAGCCAACTGTGTTTACAGCTGCAAGTGGACAGTCATAGCTTTTGTTAGCTTTAGGCCAGGACGGATTAATCCTTACTGTCAACACTTTATCCTTCAGGTCTGTAACTGGTTTAAAGTTCCGCCCTGGCTCTCCTTGAACCTAAAGGTTATAAGCCCCAGGCTGCATTTCTAGTTCCTTTGTAACCAAATGTTTGGGGCTTGATTGCCAAAAGGTTGGTGTTGGAAGGTGTTAAGCTGCCTCTGATAATCTGCCTCATCTCCCAATTCCTGTCTTCCCCACCAGAATTATGGGTCTGCCTCTACCTCACCCACATTAACAGACTCTTCCTCTATGCAGATGTGAATGAGTACCTTAAAATATGGAAATGCTTGAATGGTTGCTTTACCAAATATGACAGTGATTCTGTTGCTTAGCTAAAATGCCCTAGAACACAAGAAGCTACTTTTTAAAAATGAATTTATTTTTAAATTCTGTAAACTTGTGTGTGGGTATGTCTGTCAGTGGTTATGTGAACACGAATGCAGGTAGCTTCTGGAGCTGGAGTTACAGGTCATTGTGAGCCACCTGATAGGTGCTGGAATCGAACTCAGGTGCTCTATGAGAGTAGTACTTGCCCTCAACTGCAGAGCCAACTCTTCAGCCCAAGAAGCTACAATGTGATATCAGTAATTAGTATAATAAGGTAAAGAATTATTTAGTAGACCATTTCAAATGGGTAACGCTTAGCTTAGCACCTGAATAACAAGAAAGAACCAGGTGTGAAAAGCGTGAAAAGCACGTTCTAGGTAGATTGTGCACACCGCCTGTCTCTGAAACAGTAATGACCTTGATAAACAAGCTGCCGGGGCCCAGGGCAGAGTGAGCAAAGAATAGAGGCCAAATGTTGTAAGGCAGTGTATACATACCACAGTAAGGGACTAAATGTATTCTGTGTGGAGTGGAGCCCGCTACGGGTGGGACTTTAAGTAGGGGTCTGACATTTTCGAGTTAGGGATGAAAACTACCGTGGCTGCCCTTGAGAACTGCTGTTAAGCTCTGGTTCCTAAGTCCTGTACTTTCCTCCTCACGGCCCCGCCCAGGAGCTCCAGCAGACACTGTGCTTGTAGAAAGCTCCTGGATCCAACCACACAAGAAAGTGTTCAGTCTTCCATCATGATCGTGATCAAATTTTAGGTATTTGGTAAATCATTATTTTGAGGAAGTTTTTTTTTTTAGTGCATATTTTGCTGAGCTTTGTCATTGTCTTTAAATCATGAGTTGAAATTTTCTGTGTTTATTGAAATGGTCAGAGTTAGCTTGTTAATATGGTAAACCACATTGAGGGGTTTGGAATGTTAAACCATCTTATACTCATTGTATTAGTCAGGATTGCAGGGACCTTTTGTATCGCTGGGCTCAGCATGTCAGTTTATCATTTCCTAATATTTTATTAAGGCTCTCTGTACATGTTCCCAAGGGACACTAACACATGGATTGCTTTGCCCTTAATGTATTTGACTTGGTGTTACAGTGATACTAGCCCTGTCTGTTGAGTTGAAAAATGATTGCTTGCCTTCTGTTTTCTGAAATAGCTTATATGAATTGGCATTATTTCTAACTTAAATGCTTGGGAGAATTCACTGTGAAACCAAAAAGCTGAACAATAAAAAGAATTGATAAGTTTTATTTAATCAAAGCCTCTTCTTCTAAGAGCATGATTGAATAGCAGCAGCAAGGTCATATTACAAATGGATGTGTGTTGAGATAGGTGTGATTGCTAGCCTGGTTTTGTGGTGTGTCCTCCAGTGGAGTGTAGAAAGGTCAGTGCCGAGCTTGACTCAAGAGCCTCTTGTATGCAGTTCTAACTCTGACACTTGTGAAACATACTGTTAAATTACTGAAGGTTTTTTTTTTTTTTTGTCTTTCAAGCCTCAATTTTCTTTTTTTGTGAGATGGAAATACTAACATTGATAGCCAAATGAAGAAACAGACACTAATAGTATACAGTGTTATGGCTGTTAGTGTATTCTCATTAGTTATTGTCATTCATATGTGCTTAATCCTTAATAGTGTCCCTTTTTCAGAAAACAAACTAATATGTCTTAAGAAAAGTCTAAAATATTTTTTACTCTTTCAGTAGAAGTATAAATTCCAATTTAATCTTCTAATGACTGTGGAAATCAAAAAAGTGGGTATAGCCAAATTATTTTCATGCTCTCTTTAAGGAAAATGCAATCACACTATTGTCGCATGCGCTCTGTAGTTTATGTCTAGCTAGTTCTTATTACCAATGCTGGTTTTATGAGCAATCAAAATGCAGACACAGTAAATGACAGTGTCATTGTTACTGTGAAGGGTTAATATTATAACATTTTAAAGATATGCTGTATGTTATGTAATTGAACCAGAACAACAAACTAAACAATCATTAGTGTACTTTTTTGCCTGAAAACTTCCCCTTTTTAAGTTTTAATAGAATTTTACGAATCTACAAAGCATAAGTATCCACTATGAGAAATAAAAGATAGTTATGTGGTTCTCAAGAAATTATTAGACATTTTGAGCTACAAAGAGAATAATTTCATGTCAAATGAGAAAACTCTGAGGCTTCATAAACCCACTTGTCTTTGGCATAGAGAAAAATGATTATTTTAAGTATCTGAGAGTTATATAACAGACTCTGCCATGCATCACACATTTAAACTTTGTACAGTATAGATTTATTTCAGTCTGTGTGAGCTTTTGCTTGCATCCATGTATGTGCACGTGCATGCTTGGTGCCTTTGGCGGTCAGAAGAGAGAGTTATATCCTCTGGAACTGGAGCCGCAGTAAATAGTGTGAGCTGCCATATAGGTGCTGGAAACTCAACCCGGGTCCTCTGCAATAACAGCAAGTACTCCTAACTGCGAAGCCTTCTCTCCAGCCCAAGGATCTTGTCTTCTTTGATACATCAGTGAATCACAAAGTTATAAACAACAGCTCTGGAGATGAAACTCCATATTGATCTAGAACTATGGCTTTAGCAGAAGTGAGAACAGCACAACTCATTATTATACCTTTTTTCTTCCACTTGTCTCAATAGCTGTGTAGTGTGATTTTTTTTTACTTTTTACTTTTTATTTCATTATTTTTTTAAATTTTTTTTAAAGATTTATTATGTATACAACATTCTGTCTCGATGTATGCCCGCACACCAGAGGAGGGTGCCAGATCTCAGTACAGATGGTTGTGAGCCACCATGTGGTTGCTGGGAATTGAACTCAGGACCTCGGGAAGAACAGCCAGTGCTCTTAACCTCTGAGCCATCTCTCCAGCCCTATTTCAGTATTTTTTTAATGTTTGATATTTGCCTCAACATTTTTCAAACACCTTCATGTTTTCATTTGATGTTCAAATGCCCTACAACATAGGTAAGTTGGTTTTACAGCTACTTTAACATAGGAAAATTACAAGCAGAATAACAAGACCGAGATAGAATCCAACGATTCAGAACTCCTGGTTCAATGCTTGTTGAAATGGTATTTGCAGATCATTATTCATCTACTTACTCACTATTATGTAACAACCATGTTCCAGTAACTATCTTGACCAAGAGGAACAGGGACATACATGTTTTCTACCTTCCTAAAGCTTCAGTGTAGTGAGGATCATTATTTAAATAACCATTCAAACGCAAAGCTGCACTCCAATGAATACTGTATGAGAACTTAGAATGTGGAGGGTTGACCTTGGGAAATGATGAAGTGCAGGTCTGAGGGCTAGGTATCACATAAAGAAAGGAACTGTCAAGGCCAGACAAGGGAGGGCATCTTGTGCAGAACAGCCACCACTGCAGGAGAGGACATGCCAACTGCAAGAGACTTGAGGAAAAGCAGGAGTTGACATAGAGATCACAGTGTAGTGGATTCTCACCACCCACGGCTGAGAAAGGGTGTTTATTTTGATAAGTCCCCTGTGTCATGTAGGCATGTTCAAGTCTTAGTGGCTCCTGCTTTATTTTACCACTTGCTTCCTAGTTCGCCTAGAGTTTAGTTCACAAAACTAAGCAGTTAGGGAACTGCTAACTCCATTCACAAGTCATCAGATTAACTCGTTCGGGGAGGTCTATCCCTTTAGGGAATAAAGGAAGAATTCGCCAAGCTGGTGACCTTTGGCCTAGGTTTTATTAGTGCATTGAATTACCAAAGCAGCTACTCTATAAAGACACGAAGAGAGAGTGAAATGATACCCCTTGCTGCTTCAGGAGTGTAAATACTTTCTTTTGCTGTAGCCCTTGTATGTGGCATTTGTTTCTAGACTGTCATTCCCACACTGTCCTAACAGACAGAAGTCTGGTAGCTTGTAAAGTTTGTTTAGCTCAGTGCTTGTCCTGTTAGGTTAGAGGTGTGGACATCATTTTCTCTGTTGTGCAGAGAAAGGCAGCTGAGGCAGATTGATTTGTACATAGGCCATTTCAACACCACTCTTCACTTCCCAACCACCACAACCAAGACTCGACGTCAAAGCCGTTGTCTGGAATAGGGGAATTGATGGATTCTAGTGACATAGAACTCTGCTAATAATTTGAGACAGATGACAGCTACCTTGCCCTTAATGAAATGAAGGTAAATGGACAGTTAGAGGTATTCTCAGTGGAAACAGAAGTTGGCATGTGCAGAAGTAGAGGTGAGGTAAAATGTCTCTAGTGACACGTTATCTTAGTAGACATTAAACTCACCTTACCTACAATGGGGCATTTGAACACAAAATGAAAAGCCTGAAGGTACTTTGAAAGATACAGAAGTATATATCAAACACAAAATTATACTACATAGTTACTGAGGTAGGTAGAAGAAAAAGGGGGGGAGGGTATAATAATTGAGTTGTGTTGTTTTCACTTCTGTTAAGCTACGGTTTTATATCAACATGGAATTTCATCTCTGGAGCCTCTGAATCTTAGCCTTTCTAATCTTAGAAGCTCCTTTTCCTGCCTTTGTGTAAGACAGTATTGTTCATCTTCACATGAGTCCAAATTACCCGAGGATGGTCTTTGCTTTCTTTTCTTTTCTATGGTCTAGCACATGTTGTGGTTTTAGTGCAAACACCATCTGCATGCCTGACCATGAAGTGATTTTTTTTCTCAAAGCCTTCGCTAGGCTGCCCCTATGTGTTACCTCATCACAGTCACGGCACTTGAGTCTCCTCAAGGACAACCATGCCATGCCTGGAGTGTATGTTCAGAGCTTTAGCCTTCAGCATCAGGAGCCCCTCTTCGTGCTCAGTTTTGGTCTGCCTGTCTTGAAAAGATCCTTTATCTTTTGGATCTACCCTTTACTTATTCAGAGTGCACAGCAGTTCAAAGAAACATATGGCAAAGGATGCCATTTCTCTCATTGTCTTGTTTCCTAATCCTTTCTCCACCCCTAGGTTCCTGTTGAATCTGTGCTGTGAACTCCAAGGCAAAATGCCGATGTGGAGGGGGTGTTACTGTCCCACTCTTTCTGAATTTTGTTGTCTTGGAAGTACTGAGGCTTGAACCTAGGACCTGGTGAATGCTAGGAAAGCGTTCTATCTGTGAGCTGCCTCCAATGGGAAATTCTTACTAATACTTGGAATGAGCTCTGCCAGCTTGTGACATCTGCTTAAAAAAAAAATCCTTTAATAGGTATTCATTCATTTTCAGTTGGAAAATTCAAAAGGTACCTAAAGGTAGACTATTGAAGTCTCTTTACTACTTTTATCTCTCAGTTCTCCTCCCTAAGAAACATAGGATTACTGGTTTCTTCTAAACATTTCTAGAATTATTTGATGTGTGTATAGAAACAAGGCCATGTATGACCAATTTTCCTTACCTCTTCTTCCCCTACAACTGACAAAAATACTTTGTCCTTTCTTGTTCTTTTCAATTGAAATCTATTTCATAATGGCATGTAAGGACTTTAATTTTTATGGCTGTATTGTATGGTTATCCCGTAAGTTGTTTCTCTAGTCACCTTATGGTACCAATGTAGATTATTTCTGTGTTTTTTTTTTGTTTTTTTTTTTTTTTTTGTTTTTCGAGACAGGGTTTCTCTGTAGCTTTTTTAGAGCCTGTCCTGGAACTAGCTCTTGTAGACCAGGCTGGCCTCGAACTCACAGAGATCCGCCTGCTTCTGCCTCCCGAGTGCTGGGATTAAAGGCGTGCGCCACCACCGCCCGGCATCTGTTTTTTTGTTTTAAATTTTTTTTTTGGTTTTTCGAGACAGGGTTTCCCTGTAAGTTTCTAGAGCCTGTCCTGGATCTAGCTCTTATAGACCAGGCTGGCCTCGAACTCAGAGGGAGGCAGAGGTAGGCTGATTTTTTGTTTTTATAAATAGTGCTGCAAGGAATAACCATAACTGAACTCACCTTGCTGTGTGTGACTGTGTTTCTGGATTAATCTCCAGAACTGGAATTGCTGGTGGAAGGTTATCGGCGTTATCATTTTGGTCCCACTGCCCATTTTTTGTAATAACTCTGAAGGGGTTATTTGTTGTCACCATTGTATATTCCTAGACCCTGGTGTGTACTCTGGGCTGTCTTTTAAGTGAACTAGCTTTGTCACCATTGGATTTTGTTTGATGACTGTTCTAGCAATGCCTAGGCAACAGAAAATAAACCAGGGATATGAGAAAAGAGAAAAAATGGCTTTCTTTCACAGTGTAGGGGAGATAAATATCTCCTTCATTCTTCTTCAAACATTAGAACTAAACTAACATTATTTAGAGAAAGGCACACAAATTTTATTTGATAATTTGTTTTCCATGGGAACCCTCCCAAGAAGAATGAGGGCCCCAAGAAGTAATTAGTACCAAAGCTGGTTTAGACAATTAAAAAACTTTCAGTCGGGTGGTTAATCTTGGAAGAGTGACTAAGCAGATAAGATTAGTTGAACAGGGTTTGTTTATGTAGATTTCTTCCATCCTGGACTCCTGATAAGAATGTCTTCCTTCCTCCGGTACGGGGAGGGCACCTTTCTCACGGGAGTTCTCTCTCCTGCTCTCATGAAAGTGCCCTTCTTGAAGTGCTGCCTTCAGAGTGCTTTTAACTAAAATAACTCACATGAAAAGCCAGTGTGTTTGGTATGGCAGCGTTTTGCTAGGGACAGGACAATATAAAGCATTAGTTTTCTTTCCTGTTAGCTAAGCTCGGTGGTCTACAGTGGCAGGTACGTGTGTCTGGAGATGCTTAGGGATGCTGTTACTTGCCTGTGGGGACAGGTGCAGAGGATCTTGTTTATATCAAAACCCAAAGCATTGATATATATATATATATATATATATACATATATATATATATATATATGTTCTCAAAATTGTAGATACTGTGTAGGTTAAACAGTGTGCATCCACAGGATTGACTCAACTATACCCCAAAAGAAAAAATTGTTGAGAATTTAGGAGCCCAGGAAAGTGGCTCAGTTGGTAAAGTGCTTGCCACACAAGCATGAGGATCTGAGTTGGATTCCCAGCACGCACATGTAAATTCAGCAATGGTGGTGCACACCTAATTCCAGCCATTAATTAGGTGGAGAGAGACTACCCCTACAGCTTGCTGGCTAGCCAGTCAGTCCTAGTCAGTGAGAGACTGCCTCAAAATGATAAGGACGAGAACGATTGTGGAAGATACCCACAGCCAATATCTGGCCACTCCTGGCATCTGTACTCACACTTGCACGTTCAAAAAAATATTTGTCACAATTTAGTTTGAAGGAAGCCAGCTTTTGTGTGTGCAGAAGTTCTTTGGCCCTATCTTGGTCCTTAGATTTGTGCTTTGTGGAAGTTGTAATTACGCAGAAGAAAAAATACAAGACAAAATTGAGAAAGCAGTTATTTAGCTGCATTAATACAAGAGAAGAGAAGGTCTTAAATGGAACGGTAACATTGGAAGAACCTGCAATGGAGTATAATTGGCAACATTTGGTTTAGCACATGCGTGGTATGTGCAGTTCACCATATAAAGAGTAAGCTTTTCCAGCTGTGAATTTCAGTTTAAAATAATGACCTGTCATTATTCCCTTAAAAGCAGTATTTGTGAGTCTACCACCAGTTCATATGAGCATAAAATGAAGCATTTTTACAATCTTTCACGGAGGGTTTTCTAGTTTCTCTCCCTCTCCCTCTCTCTCTCCCCCCCCCCCCCCCCTCTCTCTCTCAGTTTTGAGTCAGGGTTTCTCTGTGTATCTTTTGCTGTCCTGGAACTTGCGCTGTAGAGCAAGCTGGCCTGGAACTCACAGAGATCCACCTGTCTCTGCCTCCCAAGTGCTGGGATTAAAGGCGTGTGCTGCCACACCTAGTGTCTAGCCCACATTTTGAAGTAAATTTAGTAAGATATAATTCATCTACTTAAGGTAAATTCACTTATGTTTAAAATTTTGTAACACCATTATCCACAATCCACAGAAGATACTCCTTTTAGATTATTTTCCTTTTTTAAAGACGCATTCTGTAGCCCTAGGTAGCCTAGGCTTCATAGTATCCTCCTACCCCAGCCAGGAGGCTGAGATACTGTTGTGAGTCACGTCTGCCTCTTGGAAGATACTTTGTTTTCTCTTTTGGTTTAAAATCTCTTCTGTGATGATTATACCTCTGCTTACTCTCTTATCTCCCCCTTTTCCTCTTTACAAGATCCTGTCCCACATTTATGCCCTTTTGTTTTGTGAGCACTGACGTTAACCACGATGTCTGTGTGTCCAAGGGCAGAACTATCCAGTGGAGCCTGGTGTGCTCACCTTTGGGTCCACAACTGAAAACAGTGACTGCTCCTCCCTCAGAATGCTTCAGTATTTAGTAGTTTAGTAAGGATGGTTAGGGCCCCATGAGCTCCTTCTTGATCCATACTTGGCTGTTGACAGGTTCAGTGCTGTGCAAACCTGGTAGATATTCTTAAGCATTGTATAAAATAGGTTTTTCACATTTTTATTTATAGATAAACACAAATAAGTAATAAAGACTGGAGTACATATTTAGCATATTTATTGTGCTGGTTAGAAATAATGTAAAGAATTTAACATTGATTTGAATCTGGAAATTATCTGAAAGATGAAAGAGTTCTTGTGGAGTTAGAGAGATGATGGCACAGTGGTAAGGAGCACTTAGCTGCTCAGTCAAGAGGAGCAGAGTGTGGTTCTTAGGCCCTACTTAGGGGGGCTTACAACCTCCTTAAGACCAGGTCCCAGGGAATCTGAAGCCCCCTTCTGGGCTTTTTAGGTACTCACAGACAGGCACACCTATACACATAAGTGAAAAACAATAAAAAATAAATCTCCAAAGAACTCTTTCCGTCTATAATTCATAGCACAAAGATTTTCTGAGAGCTGGTGTTGTATCTAGTCGCATACAATAAATAAAAAGACTATATTTGTATGGTGTTAGCTTATACTTGTTATAAAATTCTGGGCTCCTTGATCTTATCAGTAGATAACTGAAGGAAATAATTCAGAGTAAGGGGTCTGTAGTCCATGAAAACTATAACAGATAAAGACAAGATAAATTGTTACTATTTTGAAATAAATATATGCTCCTTTGGGATTGAAGGTGATGGAGGAACATAGAAAATAGGGATACTTAGCTCTGAACTCTTTTTTTTTTTTTTTTTAAACTGGATATTTAGAAAAACCAAGTATCCCCTATGGTGGTTGACTGAGAATAACCCATAGACTCAAATATTTGAATGCTTGATCTCCAGTTAGTGAAACTGTTTGGGAAGGATTAGGAAGCTTGACTTTGTTGGAGGAAGTGTGTCACTTTGAGGTTTCAAAAGTTCATGACAGGCCCAGTTAGCCCCTCTCTCTGCCTGGCCATTTTTGTTCAACATGTACTACTCCTGCCTGTCCTGCCTGTCCGCTGCCATGCTTCCCAACATGATGGGTCATGGGCTGTATTACCCTCTGGAATGGTGAACCCCAAATTAAATGCTTTCTTTTATAAGTTGCCTTGATCCTGGAGTTCCTTCACATCTATAGAAAAGTAACTAAGACACTCCCCATCTCAGCTACATAAACGTGGAAGCTGAATACTAACTCTGTAGGAAATAGAGTCAGCCCTCTATGGGGTACTGGGCAGCTCTCAGGAACACGCCTAATTTTGTAGTTATTGTGATTCTTTATTTCAAGTTATCTTTGCCAAGCTTTTTCCTTCCCTGTCTCTTTTTCTGTTTTTAAATGGGGGTTTGTATCGCCTAGGCTGGTCCTGAATTCTTGACTCTCAGCCTTCTGAATACCGCAATTACAGGTGTGTGCTATCCCGCTTGGCCAGCTCATCTTTTCCCTTGCAGTATGTGGAGAGCTCAATTCCCTGGTTTTCTGCCTTCTGTACTCAACAGTGCCAATGGATGCTGTGGCTCATCTAGGAAGGCTCTGTGTGTACTTTATCAGATTTTTTTGTTTTCATTATAAACTGAGGTGATTGGAAAATATGGTCTTCTCATTAGCATCAGTTAACTCAAGATGTTGTAATTTACCCTATTGTAGCTTAATGAATTCACTTTCTTTAATTTTGTAATTATTTTTGTGATTAAACATTAGGAAACTCCTGGATTGAGGGGAGTGCAAAAAGAAGGGGACATTTGGATCTTCCATAAGTCCAGGGTGATGAGCTTTGCTCTGGTAATTGTCACTTTATTCTGCCTGTGAGGCTTCCGATGAGTGAGTGAGCAATAGATAGGGATTGATTCCCTGAATAAACTATTATATTGTACTGTCGGAATATTCCAGATATATGCCAAACAGAAACAGATTCTGTTTTAGGTCAGAGGAGAGTCTCTTTTAAAAGATCAGCCACTTGTAAAGTTATCGATCACGATGGCAGGGATTCTGCCCTCATGGTTTTCAGTTTTTCTACTGTAGGGAACTCCGGAGACAGTTATGGGTTAAACGGCATGAAGCTGTTTTGTTTCTAAATTCTAGTTTAGTGTTCTAGCTACCCCAGGGGCCTCTGATCTTAACACAGTTTGATTCTAGTGTAGTGTAGATGTGGATTATAAGTCGCTGGCCCTGGGAACATACACTGTTCATCTTTCAAGAACAAAACTCAATTTATTTCTATAATGTATAATTAATACACGCTTTTAATTGCCTGAAAAAATGGTCAGTTACATATTTTAAATTTTAGTATTAGAGTCTTTGTGCTTTCCAAGTTAGAAATTTAATACCATCTTATGTGAATGAGAGTTGAAAATAGGTATTTTTACTGGGCGGTGGTGGTGCTTGCCTTTAATCCCAGCAGGTGGATCTCTGTGAGTTGGAGGTGAGCCTGGTCTACAGAGTTGAGTTCCAGGACAGCCAAGGCTGCACAGAGAAACCTGTCTTGAAACACCCCGTCCTCCCCACAAAAGAAAGAGAATAGGCGTTTTCTTTCATGTCTGCACTAAACAAAGATTTGCTTACTGCTCGTCAAGTCAGCACACAGTTAAGGAATGAGCCTGCAACAGCTGATAGGAAACAGACCTTGCTGTGGAGCTCCTGTTTTAGTGTAGAAGAGGGTTACATGTCGCATGCTGTAACAGCAGATAGAAGAGCACTGTAACGGGCATTGGCTGTCATTCTGGTTGGCAGGGAGCTGCTGTATTTCAGAAGGACAAGAAGAGCTGATTGGCTACAGCAGGTATTCACTATGAGAGATGGGAAGTAGAGGTTAGAGACTAGTTTGGGATCATTTAAGGCATCTGGCCCAATATCTGATATGCATTCCTTTGAAATGTTTGTATCTTACGTGCTATCAAATTTGCCTTTAATGATGAGTTTTGTTAAGTATTCAGCTTGGAATTATTGATATTGTAACACACACACACACACACACCTACCTATATATCATGCATCATATTTGAATCCAGGGCCTTGAGCATGCTAGGTAAACACACGATGACTAAACTACATCATCAGACCCTTGAGAGGTATTTTTGATAATACTAGGCTCAACTTTCCTTTATACCCAGGCAACATTATATGTCACCTATGATACATGACATTGGGTTATTGTATAGTTTTCATTGTCTTTTAAACCATAGTTTCCAAGTAAGGGAGCAGTTTAAAAATCCTGGACTCGACTGGGCGTGGTGGCACACACCTTTAGTTTCAGAATTCAGGAGGCAGAGGCATGCGGATCTCTGTGAGTTTGAGGACAGCCTAGTCTACATGGTCTACAAAATGAGTTCCAGGACAGCCAGAGTTGTTACATGGAGAAACCTTGTCTTAAAAAAAAAAAAATCTTGTAGCCCCTCCTACCTCAACTTTGAGCACAGTGGGTCCTAGGTTAACTGGGATTTTCTCCTGTAAAAGGTGTTCATGCGTTTCTGATGCACAACTGCTCTAGCCTGACATGGAGAGACTATTCTGCATGCTATCACCAACTTTTACAGTGATTCAGTAAGAATGGAATGGGGTTGTGTGTATCTTAACGGTACCAAGCCCATGGAATTGAGACACCCTGAGATCTCCATACAAGGGACTTGGATGTATTGTTAGACAGTAGCTGCTCCATACATGGAATTTGAATGTATGTGTACCTGAAAGCAAAGCAGAGCATAGAGCTTCATTAGAAACAATGAAGTCACAAAGAAGTGACCTCTCTGGTGATGATGTCCTGAAGGTGCTGATGGATTCTGGTCAATATTAGCTCTATATGTACAGGGAGAGGGGGCAGGCTCAACTCTGACTAGGGGTAAATGTTCCTTGAAGTTACATGCATAGTTGAGTTTCCAGATACATGCTATAATAATACGGCAAATTATAAAGCATACAGGTAATTTCTAATGACCAAATTAGCCATGTTTTTAATGGTAATCAAGACCAATAATCTCTGTAGTATTAGACTGTCATAGAGATTGTGACAGCTTATGTGGCAATTCTGGGACTCTTCTGATGTGTGTATCAATACACCTGGGATTATCATGAGGTTACAAGTGGCCTAAGACTCCGTGCCGGGAGCCATATAGATGAGGATCTTTCCTTTCTTCTTTCTGTTAATAAATATGTGCCTTTTATGTTCCAAGTACTGCTTTAAGAGCAGGTGTAGCTACTAGGCAATAGTGACACAACATCAGGTAGTTAGACGTACTTGGTATATGATTAGAAAAAAAGCAATATGTGATTGTTTTGCTTTTTAAATAAAAATGGAGGTTTAGAGAAGAAAGCTGAAAAAAAGTGTAATTGTACCCTGGGTGTTTGGTCATGACTGTGCAGAAAAACTATACATTATCTAAAAATATACACAAAAAGACTCATGGGTGGTGCACAGTATCTAAAGTGAGTTTCTAGGACCTGGGAACCTGGTTCCCTGACGCTGCTGCTGAGAACCAGCTCTCAGCAGGTCAGGACCTGAAGAGGAGCTGCAGAGTCAGCAGCTAATCACACACCTGTCTCACACAACAGAATACCTCTCCAGCATGTCAGGGTCTCTTTTATTTTTCCCTTACCCCTCTCTCTTGATGTTTTTCTTCTACATACAGCTGCATACACACACAGGAGACTTTTCTGAGGGCCAAAGCTTAGTTCTTCATGTTCCTTTTCTACTCTGTTCTTTCTCTGGTTTCTACCCTGATGTTCCTTCTTCCCTGCTCTTCTCCTTCTATATCTTTCCTGATGTTTTCTTTTTATCTCTTCCCTGATGTATTTCTTCTACATCTTTCTTTTTTTCTTTCTTATTTTTTCCCATACAGCTTATGTACCCCAGCAAAATTTGAAAAAAAATAATAAATATAAAATATAAAAATTACAATATGGTTATATTCTATTTTTCTCCAAGTGAATGCTTATAATGAATACAAGAAAAAACAGCTTGTTTCTTATTTCCCTTACATGATTAAACATTTATTAATTTGTGAAAAATAAATTATTCCCAAAGACCCACATAAAGTCATGTCTAAGTAACTTGTTATAGATTAACAGAGTGTAAGCAAGCAAGGTGTTTTCCTCAGTTAGTTCTTTTACCGGCAGGCTGCATTTTGCTGTTACAAAGAAAGGATCAATCGTTTTATTATTTATCTCTAAAAGTAATATTATAAAAATAATACACAAATCTAAACTTTGTATATATAAAACAATCAGTTATTTCTGCTTTTAATTTTCAAGGTACACACAATTATCAACAGGTTCTTTTTTTATTATATCAGGAAGCTGGAGGCAGAAATGGGGACACAAGAATTAATCATCCCCTTTGATCACCAACCCATCTTTAGCAAGAAAGGCACGTCACTTACTAATACTGAACTAACTGGGCTGCCTTTGTTCGTGTTCCTTGACCTCCATGAATCCCTCAATCAACTGTTTAAAAGTGTGCCTTTCTTAACTTTAATTGTTTTCCAAGATTTTTCTACAGTCAAAGCCATTAACAGAAACATCTTAATCTAACTTTACTAACAATCTACATATCTAAATTCTTTCTAAGGATGGTGGTTGAATCATTATCTGCTCCAGGAGCAATGCCTGGAAAAAAGTCACTCACTATTTTTTTAGTTCCTAGTGAGGGGATTAGAAATCCCCGTAGAGTTTTCATACAACTCATAGATTGGAGGGACATGGTGACCTCGAGGGCAGTAAGCAGACGAGTGGCTTCAATAACAGCATGAAGTCCCCCGGGACATTTCGTCCTTGGGGCTCTGCCTCTCCAAGCCTCACCCAGTGTGAGTAAGCTGACCCGCCAGGTCATATCAGTGAGTTCCAACTATTTGCTCTTCCATTGACATGGACCTCCAAAGCTGCCCTCATTACTCTATAGAAGTCTTGGGTTGGGTCTGAGGAGCTGTTGCTCCTAGGGAAGCTCTACCACCATACTGAAAAAAAAAAAAAAAAAAAAAAAATAGGTCCTGCAAGGATAAATAGGATAGGAATGCCCAGCTGGAAGCTGGCAAATGTTATGCTGATATTTTAACGTTGTGTGAGAAGGGGAAAAAAAGGACAGAAAATTTAGTGTCTGTCAAGCCAGGTGAGTTGAAGTGAGAAGAAATAACCTTAGATCTAGAAAAGCAAAAATCTTTTATCAGTAAAATCTCTCCTCCATGAAGTTTTTCCCAGCCTGGGAATGTAGAAGCAGCAGGGGTATCTGCAAGGCTATAAGATCTTGACAGGTAGGGTGTGTAATAATTCTTACAGAGTAAACAAATCTCTATGGTATGTGATACGCCTGTTTAATCATGAATGCTGAACATGCTCAGGCATCACATTGAAGTATTTGCTCCAGAGAAACATACAGAATGATAATGGCACTCATAACCCTACAGTTTGAAGATGAAGCCCTGTATTCTGTAAGAAAAGCTGATTGACCTTGGGCAGCTAGTGTCTTAATGTTCCTCAGGTGATTGTGAACTTCAATAAATTGGTTCACATAAGCCTTCGCCCAGTGAATCTGGCTGAGAGAATAGCCATTAAATTTATAGTCCTGAAACTACTGGAGGAATTATTTGAGAAATTAGTATTAGTATTTATATCTTATGGTGGTTGTGGTAGGAAGGCACACAGGGTCTCAGCCTAGTCCGGAACTCACTTTGTGACTCAGGCAGGTCTTCCCAGGTGCTGGGATGGATGGCATGAGTCACTCTGGACAGTCTAGTCTTCTCCTTCTCTTCCTCCCTCTTTTTCTTTCTTCCTTTTTTTTTAACGCTTTGGAGCTGAGGACCAAACCAAAGGCCTTGCACTTAGTAGGCAAGCACTCTACCACTGAGCTAAATCCCCAGACCCCAAGCCCTAATATTCTAACCATGGTGTGTTTTAAATTTCTGTATGTGTGAATCTGTCTTCTCACATGTCACCAACCATTCTTCACCCCACATTTACCATCTGCCTCTCAGATAGATCTAAATATAGAAGGCAGTATTTATCTGGAACTATTCAAGGGAAATGTTTGACGTGAGTGAAACACCTCTGATTCATGTCCTAAAGCATAAGCTTTTAATTGTTTTGTCTTTAACAAAAAAGTTGATTCAGGCTGGGTTTGTGCTGTGGTGGAGTGGGGCCTAGCATGTTTGAGCCCCAGGTTCTGTCCTAAACTTTGTCTTTAGCCTCTTGTTGGCTAACTCTCACATCTTGATTTACAAACCCGTTTTCTATTAATCTGTATATTACCACGAGGTTTGTGGCTTATCCGAGAAGATTTAGCATGTCTGATTCTGGGGGGCTCCATGGCAGTTCTCTCACTCTGTTTCTTTCTCCCAGAATCAGTTTTGTCTCTCTGCACTACCTAGTTCTGCCCTACAACTAGGCCAAGGTAGTTTAAAGAAACTTACCAATGAAAGCCACACACAAACAGAAGAACTCCTGCACCAGGCCAGGGTGGGAGGGCACTGTGGTGTCTGCTTGTTAACTGTCCAAACTGTGGTGTGGGGGCAATAAGCAGTTTAGTTCCAGACTCTGTGTTTGCAAAATTTCCATAACTTTTTCTTCATCTCTGTCTCTGTATGTTTGTGTGTGTGCTTGTGTGTATGTGAGTAGGTGTGAAGGCCAGGGGCGAGTGTCAAGTGTCTTCCTCATTTGCTCTCCCCTTAGTTTTTGAAGACAGGTCTTCACTGAACCTGGAGCTCACTGATTAGCTAGCCTGGCTGGCCAGCAGGCCCCAGAGGGCCTCCCATCTCCACTTCTCCAGAGCACTTCTGTGCCTGGCCAGTTTTAACTAATTAATTATTTATTTTTATTGGTAAATTATTTTTTGCTTTGCTTTTAATTAATTTGTTGTTTTATTTTTAACGTGTGTGCTGGGAATCCAGCTGTTCTTCATGCTTATGCGGCCAGCACTTTACCCTGAGCTGCCTCCGCAGCCCCATTCTTTGTTTTATCGAGACAGGATCTCTCTATGCAGCTCTTACCTGACCTGGCATTTCTGGGTAAACCAGGTTGGCCTTGAATTTGCAGTGATCTCTGTCTTTACTTCCTGGGTGCTAGGATTAAAGTCCTGTACCACCATTCTGGCTTAGGTTTTTTGTTTTGTTGTTGTTTTTATTATTTGTTTATGTATTACTGTGTGTCTATTGGTGCATGGTGAAGGAAGGGTGGCAGTCTCATCTGTCTGTGACCACATTCTGTTGTTGGTTCTCTTTTACTTTTTTGTGGGTTTGGAGCACTGAACTCAGCTCACCAAGCTAGCACAGCAAATGTCTTTACCAGTTGAGCCTACGGGATAGCCTAGGCCAGTCTCTAACTCGTTTTCTCCTGCCTCAACCTCCAGCATATCCTGCTGACCTTTTTAAGTTTGCAATTAAAAAAGAAAATTAGTCAGATATATAGTTAAAAAAATCAACATGAAACTCAATAGTATTTAACCCTGGGCAGAAATACTGAGAGCTATCAGATCGGTTTTTGCTTGGGCACTGTTATTATTTGCTTTAGCAAGCTATTGAAGACCTGTTTCTGGCCTTTGTTAAAATGTGTAGAAGGTCTAGCATCTTCAAAATTTTGTCATTAGATGTGTTGCTGTGTTATTGTTTTTCTGCCTGGAGTATATATTTTTATATATAATGTAAGAAGCAATTTTGTTACTTTTGCTGAGAAATGCAATCAGTGGTATTTTCAAAAGTAGATTTTTATATGTACTTTACACTTATTTTAAAGACAGGTATTTGTGTTTTAATCAGAAAGAAAGTTAGCTATGACAGTAACTTCATTAACACTGTATTATAGAGTAGGTGGCTGCACAGAAGTTCTGACTTTACTTTGCACCCACCTGGGGCGTCAGTCATAGGTAGACACTTGGGTCTTGCTTAAAGTAATTAAATGATGATGAGTATTTCATGGGTATTTCGGTGTGAGTCTTTCATGTCAACATTTTTACTAATTGACTTCTGATTTGTATCTTAATTTGCAATTTATGGAAATAGTTGTTTCTATCTACAGATTAAAGTTTGAAATGCCGATAAATTCAGTATTTGGTGTTTGATTCCTAAACCAGGAGAAACAGAGAGAGAGACAGAGAGAGAGAGAGAGAGAGAGAGAGAGAAGAGAGAGAATATTGATTTGAATCAATATTGATTTGCTAGCCTTACTCTGTCACTCATGTGTGCTGTGTTAGTCATCTGAGTCAGAAGAATATTTATCTCTTTTTAAGTTGGTAGTAATAGCTACTACCAGTGCTAGTTTCTGAAGTGCTTCATCACTCCCTCTTAAAACTTAAAAACTAAAAACATTCTTGAGTATACTTGTGATAGTTGAGACTCAGAGAAATTGAGTCTACCTAGCAGCAAGATAAGCATTACCCCAGGACCCACCTGCAGCTAAGCTGTGCTGGGGCATGCTTTGTTATAAGAGTCTTCCTACGTGCCTGGTACCGTGGCAAAGATGGCTGGAGCTCAGTGCCGCCCTGGCATGGACGAGGGTCAAGGCTTACTCTCTGGTTAAGGGTTTGTTGAATGCCATTAGAATGTGTGCATCTCATTGCAAGTTTAGATCCACTTCTGTGGGTGGTTCCCGATAGCAAGTTAAATTCGGTGATTTTTTTTTATTGCTCCCTCCCCAAGGAAATCATTTGGAAAACTATTAATGTCATTTTTCTGTGCTTTTTGTTTTTTAAGTTTTGCTCCAATTCAAAATTCCAAAATAATTTTGTGAAAAAAGATTAGTAGATATTAATTCTTAATACTCCAAAGTTGCATAATTAAACTTTTTGTTCAATGCTGAGTTACATAACTGTTTCTCAATTTCTGTCTTTATTCCACAGAATGGTAAATAAGGCTGGCCGTCTCTGGAAAGGCCACTGATCCGCCTCATGTAAAGTATGCTCAGTTCCTTCCCAGTGGTGTAAGTATCCTTCTCGGTTCTAATGTTAGCTGGTTAGGACTGTGACTCAGATCTGATGACAAATGCTTTCAGAATTCAAAGAACTCGTTTAAATGGCATTTATTTCTTTATGTGTGGGGCGGTCCTTCAATTGCTTTGGCTTGTGTGTGGAGGTCAGGACAGGTTGGTGGGTAGTACTCTCCTTCTTCCATGTGGGATCAAATGCAGGTTTAACGGCAAGCACTTTTACCCATCTTGCCAGCCCATGGTGAAAGAAATTCGTAGAAAACTATTCAAATGGTGTATGTCTTTGACATCAAGGTAAACAAGTGTAATCATATGGTGAGGAATGAGGTTTCAGACCTGTGAGGTTTTTGTTTTTTCTTTTTTACCATTTTTACTTTCAACATTGTATTTTGACATTTTCCATTTAAACATAAAGTTTTTGTATTTATTTTTTTTAAAAAAAAATATTTTATTTTAATTATGTACATGTGTGGGCATGCACTAGTGAGTGCAAGTGCCCCAGGAAGCCAGAGGCTTCAGAATTGGAGTTACAAGTGATTGTTAGCAGTTCCCTGTAAGTGTTAGGGACCAAGCTCAGGTCTTCTACAAGAATAGTAAGTAGTCTCACTTAACTGCTGGGCCTCCTCTCCGGCCCCATCATTATTTTTAACTGTTTAATAGCTGAGAAGCTGGTAAGCTAGGTGGCTACGTGTTGGCAAAAGCTCCAGTTGCATTCTTAGCAATAAGCAGAATATACAAAGCATGCTCTCTTAATGCTTGATTTGCGTGCAAACTCCTAAGGACATCGTAGCCACTTCTCTTCCCTACTGCAAATGGTAACGTAGTTCTGCCTCTTATCTAATGTAGCTGCTAGCTGTTCTTTGGAGTCAAGGCAGAGAGATACAAATAGAGATGGTGGTGTTGTGTCAAGAATGTTTTTGTGCTGGAATATGAACTGTAACCACCAGTTCATATAAAATAGGCCTCAGAATAAAAGTATTCCGGGAATTTCAGAAATTAGAGAAGATAAAGGGCCTATTAGCTCATTAAGTGCATCTTTAGCGTCTAGTGCAGAGTGCCTTGAGCCTACGTAATTTCTAAAATTTGGTGGAGTCTGTTTCACTTAAATTTCTTCTGTTTTGGTTGACAGTTCTATAATCTAATAAGTAGACATTAAGATTGGTTTTCTTTATTATTTAGGTTTCTCTTTGAAGCCCCCTCCATCCCCCAACACACACATACATTGATTCTGTGATTTAGTGCAAAGTCTCTGGAGAAGATCCAGATGACAGAACTGTCGCCTGAGTTTCTGCGAGTAGCTGTGCCCTAGGAAAGGCACTTTATCTTTGGGACTTTGCCCTCCCCACCCACCCTTGCCTGCTTGCTGCTTTCTTTGTCTTTTTCTGTTCCTTTTCTTTTTCTTCCCCACCCTTGTTTTTGGAGACTGGAGTCTCACTGTGTCTAAAATAGCCTGGAACTTGCTGTATGCCTCAGATTGGCCTTAAACTCAACAAACATTTGGTCATCCTCCCGAGTGCTGGGACTGTAGGTGTATACCACCACATCTGGCTCTTTGACAGCAAATGAAAATAAAGAGATGATGAAAATATAGGTTCACAAATCACACAGTTCATTGGCACACAAAGAAAAGCCTCCGCTTGGTTCACAGTTCTTTTTTTGGGGGGTGGGGGTTTCAAGACAGGGTTTCTCTTTGTAACAGTCCTAGCTGTCCTGGAACTAGCTCTTGTAGACCAGGCTGGCCTCAAACTCAGAGATCTGCCTGCCTATGTCTCCCGAGTGCTGGGATTAAAGGCAGTCACCATTGTCTGACCCTATTTTGTGTTTTGAGACAGGGTCTTGTGTAGCTCAGACAACCCTCAAAACTTGCTACATGGCCAAGGATAACCCTGAACTCCTAATCTCCCTGTCTCAGCCTCCTAAAGTTTCTGAGGAGTGAGTCAGTAACATGAACAAACCTCAGAGGACTGTACTTAACGTACAGTTTTGGTACATCTTGACCACACAGTGAGTTCCTAAATTTTTGAAGCTTATGTGTTCAGTTAGTGCAGTACTGGTTTCTATGGGAGGTAAAGCCTATGACCCAGGTGTACCTTTAGGGGAGTGACAACGTCTGTTGATACTCACCGTAGAGATCTGCAAGATCACGAAGAGGACACATGGAGGTCACCTTGATTGACTGCTGCATACTTAGCCCCAAACAGAACATCTATGCCATCCCCTCCAAGGCCTTGCTAGGCCCAGAACGTTGAAGAGAGAAAGCAGGACTGTGGGACCCACAGGACAGAGGAGTGCAGTGGGAATGCTCCCTTCTGTGACGTGAATGCAGTAGCCAGTGCATTGTATACACATTGTCACAATTTTTAAAAGAATTCATTCAATTAAAATAGAAAACAAAATTAAGGAACGTATTGCCAAATGAAAGCAGCAATAAGATTTTTTTTTCCCTGTGGGATTTTTTTCATTTGTTTTCTTTTGTTTCTTTTTCAGCACGTGATGCTGGAGGGCAGTGCTGATAGCAGCAGGTGAAGTTGCAAAGCTTTCAAACTTTCAAACTTAAATGTTTTGAAAGCTAGTAGTTCTAGTCAGCAACTTTCTACAGGGTCTGGGGAGCTGTAATGTAACATTTCTAAAAGAAGGGAGAGTTCTCAAGTGAATGGGTGTTAACTCCAGATTCTCATGTACAGAACTCTGATGAGACTTAATATTCTCTGGCCTGTACTCTCAGTACTCGGGACACAAAGGCCGAAGAAGCATGTGTTCGAATCCAGCCTGAGCTACATAGCAAGACTCTATCTCAGACATGTCAAAACAACAAAGTACTTTACCCTCCAAGAGTAAAAGGAGGAGCTTCATGAGCTGCATCCTCAGATGATGGACATCAACTCTGCTTTATCTTATAAACATATTTGTCATGTATGGCAGTATTTGCAATCGTTTTAAAGCTGCATAACAGATTACCCTCCAAGCTGCACAAAATGGAACTCAATCAGTGCAAATTTAAAAGAATACTAAGCTTGATTGACACACTGGAATGGAATATAACTGTACATTTCACAAAATCTTTTTATTATGAAGACCATTTATAGGTGGTCTGTAGTCATAGGCTGTTCTTAGGCTTTAGTCGGTTTACCTAATAATTTGAACTAAAGAATCATTTTTACACTGCAATGAGGCTCAGTTCACTGTAAACATTATTTCTTACTTACCCTTACATTCATTTTCTTTTTTGAAGCCACATATTTGATAGAGGTAAGAAGAGAGGAAGCAATGTTATATAATAGTAGTAGGTAGGGCCTGAAATGTCTGAATCATCCTACAGTGACCACATAAAGCAAAATGGGTCTGCCTAGTTATTCTGGACAAGATAAAAAGAGCAGAAATGGCCAGGCATGTGACACACGCCTTTATCCCAGCACTCGAGAGGCAGAGGCAAGCGGATCTCTGTGAGTTCCAGGCCAGCCTGGTCTACAAGAGCTAGTTTCCAGGACAGGGTTGCAAAGCTACAGAGAAACCCTGTTTCAAAAAACAAACAGCAACAACAACAAAAAACAACCAGCAGAAATGATCTGTGAGAAAACTTTTGTTCGTCTAAAAAGTTAACTATTGATGCTTTGCAATTCATGTCATTTTTGACCCTGGTGATTTCAATGCTATTAATCGTTTCTTAATGCTTAGCTGAACTCTTCTGTTGTCTGTCTTTGGAATATCACTTATAAAGGTATATCCCAAGCTGTGTGGCTTGTCTATAAAAGGTTTTAGGTGTTACTGCAAAATATGGTCAATATCTCAAGATGTACTGCGGTCTCACAGTATCAGTTTAGGAGTTGAGCTGTAAGTCCTGAACTGAATTGTTCTTTTCTAGTTTAATCTTTGTCTATCATATTCGATTGTCAAAATTCTTAAATTATTTTCAATTAGTGTTAGCTGGAGCCTACATTCAAATTAGTAATTTAAAGCAAAACTGCCCCTTATCCTGTAAGTGATGTCTGTGCATCAGAAAAGTAATTTAACTCCTCAATGTCATCTTTTGTCATGTGAGGATCGCTGGCATTCTGGTCCTAGATGACCTTTAAAGGTCATTTGCTGCTGTTGTTTTATGAAACTGTGCTTCCACTAGGTAAATCATGAGGAGTACAAATGGAATATGGCATAGTATATCCCGTCATGTGTATTGACGCGCTGGCATCTTATTCTCAGTGTCCACAAGAGCTTCTAATCATTTGTGTGTGTTTGTGTTTTCTTGTTATGTGCATGATGTGATCCTACTCAGGATGCTGTTGTCCTTTTCTAAGTCACTTCTTTCAAGCCTGGCACTGTGACCTCTGCGTTAGCTCCCTTGGCAGTTGGGGGCTGTTTCTTGGTACAAATTACAGATATCCATTTAAACACGGTGAAGTGTAAAGGGAAGTTGATTGTTTCAACACCAAATAAGAGAGAGCAGAATTGTAAGAAGCTTAATAATTACAGGGCAACAATAGGATGCTGCAGGGCTTTTCCCTTGTTCTCTGCATTTTTTGGTTATCTGCTCTATTCTTCCATCAGCTCCTGCTTCGCGAAAGTATTCCTATGACTTAGCACAGTTACACTTACTGTCCCTCTTACCATAGTCTAAGTAGACTGTTTTGAAGAGATCCTAGTTTATATTCCTGTGATTGTCTGTTCACCAGAAGTTGATTTCTGTGAAGAGCTGACCCAAGAACATGTGCTTAGGAATGATTAGGTGTTCTGGGTAATCAAGGTAATAGGTGGGCCCTATTGCTCGCCTTATGATGGATGATACCAGAATAAAAGTGGTTTTCTGTTGTTAATGGATTCTAAATGGTGTAAAGTATTTCAGATACTGTGAATTCTTGCTCATAGATAGTGTTGTGTCATATAGGGGAGGCTTGAAGAACTGCACATGACTTGTGATCTACACTGACTGAACAGGATAGGAAATATGGTTAACTTTCCTGCATCTAGATAAATAGTTTTTAAAGTTAGACATCTAAGGGAAGAACAGTTTGTGAAATACTTTGATTAGATGAAGACTGAAGGTACCAAAACAGGGCTTTTATTTTAAAGGGAAAGTACCTATGAAGATGAAAAAGTAATTATGAGGGGAAACTAGAATTTGCCACTATTTAAAAAAAAAAAAAAAAAAATGGAGCCAGAAGAGGTAGCTTCTGTGGCTCAGAGTACAAACTGCTCTTAAAGAGTGCTTGAATTTTATTTTAAGACAGGTCTCACTAAGTTACAGGATGGCCTTGAAACTTAGTCTGCTGCCACACCGTGGGCTGTGAAGTTGTTATCTTTGTACCACCAGGCTGGCCTAAGACTTTATGAAAGGGTACAAAAGTATCCTAAGCCCCAGTTTCCTTAACAGTTCATACTGTAACATTAAAAACAAAACAATAAGTCGTATCCTACCACAGAGACTTGCTGTGAGGATTACGTGAGGTCATACTATATGAAATTGCTGCCCAATTTCTTATTTCAATTGGATGTTTCTACAGTACTGTCCAGGGGTTGAAGAAATAGTAAGCTCTCAATAAGGCTTAGGGGACTGCCTAGAGCACATTTGTCCTTTAATGGATAAGAAAATGTCTGACCTCTGTTTCTCTTAGTAATTATTTATTTCAAGGCTATTCCATGCCACATATCCTATCTGTGAGTAGAAAATACAGATTAGAATAGAGATGGGTTATCATTTTCAAAATACTGAATTCAAAATCAGATTTTAGGGTCAGAGAGAGATGGGTCAGCAGTTGAGAGGCACTTTGGAAGGTGTTTGCAGAAGACCTGGGTTGGGTTTTCAGTCCCACATGATAGCTTACAAACTTTTTGTAACTCCAGCTCCAGGACATTCATTGCCTTCTTCTGGGCTGCTTCCTATTACTGCATGCATGTGGTGCCCATACATACATGCAGACTGACACTCAATACAAAATAATAGACAAATACATAAATCTTTTGAAAAGTCAGCTATTATTTTAAAAAGTAATTCAAATAGAGAATGTTTTTATGATGTAGCTAGTGTCTTAAAATACCAAGTTTCTCTCTAAGAAAACATTTTCTAGTGTTCTACAGTGTCTTATGCTAGTTTAGGTGGAAACATGTAGAACCAATTTTCGAGATATGACTAGCTCCAGTTGGCTGTACATATGAGGAATCCATTCAGAGAGCATGTCGCAGAGATGAGAAGCTCATGAGACTGCTAAGCTAAGAAAAGAAGTAGAAGCAGTGCTTGGTGTGTTGTTATATTTGTATAACCAAGTGTTTGTGTAGTCACTAGCATTTACTTAGACAAATCAAGCGAAACAGTTTTCACTGAATGACCTAACAGTTCTTTGTCAGTTTTGCTGATATTTGGAAAAGCAAGATAACACAGACTTTTCCACCAATTTCCCATTAATATGCTAATATGCATCAATATATTTTGAGATTGAAAAAAAAACTGTACATTACCACATAGTCTAAGCCTGATGCACTGTATGTTGTAGGAGGCTGCTTGTTTGTTCCCAGCTGCTCAGCCCCAAAATAATTACAGAGAAACTGTATTAAATCACTGCTTGGCCTATTAGCTCTAATTTCTTATTGGCTAGCTCTTACATCTTAATTTAACCCATTTCTATTAATCTGCGTATTGACACGTGGCTTACTGGCAAGGTTCCATCCGGTGTCTGTCTCTGGCAGGGGCTACATGACTGCTACATGACTCTCGCCCTTCTTTCTCCCAGCATTCAGTTTAGTCCCGTCCCCTCTCCTTGTCCCCCCCCCCCGCCCGCCTAGCTCTATTCTGCTAAACCACTGGCCAAAACAGCTTCTTTATTCATTAACCAATAAAAGCAACACATATACAGAAGGACCTCCCACACCAACTATATGTACTTTACCTGATGAATTGACATTTTAACATAATAAACATTTTGTTTCCAAATTCTGGTTGGTTACCAAAACTGAAAAACATAATTTTTATTCCATTATAAATTAGGTTTTATGTTACAACTGGTACACTCCTACTAAACTCAGAATTTGTAGCAATACAAACCAAAGCAAAAGAAAGTCTATTAGGACTCATGTCTTTTTATTTTCTTTCTTTCTTTGTTGTTGTGTTTGTGTATGTGTGTTATTAATATGTGTATGAAGGCGTGCAGAGGCCACAAGTGGACATTAGGTGTCTTCATCAGTTGCTCTCTACTTTATTTTGAGACAGGGACTCTCACTAAAACCACAGCTCATTGACTAGTTTGACTGGCTGGTGGTCAGCAAGCCCCAAAGATCTGATCTCTACCTCTCCAGTGCTAGAACTGTTATGTGCTGCTGCTCTCAGCTTTTGCATTGGTGCATAAGGCTGAACGTAGGCACTACTGCTTACACAACAAACATGCCACTTGACTGAGCCTCTCCCTGTCCCTTAGGATTTATATTCAATGAACTGGTGCTGAGATCAAACCTCTTCTGCTGAGGATTCTTGATGGTGAAATGTTTTTGTTAGTTGACAATAAAGGCACTTCTTCATTTTTATCCTTTTCTCCCCCCCAGTTTGCTGGAAACCATGTCTCACTATACAGATGAACCCAGATTTACCATAGAACAGATAGATCTGCTCCAACGTCTCCGGCGCACGGGGATGACGAAACATGAAATTCTCCATGCATTAGAAACTTTGGACCGTCTTGATCAAGAGCATAGTGATAAGTTTGGAAGGAGATCCAGCTACGGGGGAAGCTCCTATGGGAACAGTACCAACAATGTTCCAGCATCTTCCCTCTACAAGCCACAGCTTCCACGCAAGACCCAGCACCGGAATGTCCCCATCGCCCAGCAACAGTTATGATACCTCCCCACAGCCTTGCACTACCAATCAAAATGGGAGGGAGAAACAACGACCGATTGTCCACATCCAATGGGAAGATGTCGCCATCTCGCTACCATGCAAACAGCATGGGTCAGAGGTCATATAGCTTTGAAGCCTCAGAAGAGGATCTAGATGTAGATGATAAAGTGGAGGAGTTAATGAGGTTAGTTACTTTGCCTATTCTGAATTCCCCCAAAAGAAATACGTTTTTAAGACTGTTTTTAAATAATAGCTTGTATTTCAAAAACTGAACAATAAGAACAATGGTTTCTCCCTCCCTTCTTTGGAAATGAAAGTAAAACGTGAAATTGTGGTTTTAGATCAAACTTTTTTTCTCTACTTCAGCCCTTTTGCCACATGACAAGGCTTTTCTGGTTTTCTTGATTGTTCAAGGGCTTTCTCTATTTATGGTGTTAGCAGATAAGTTTCTGACTGATAGTTTATTTAATTCAGTCCTTACTCCTTCATTGTAACTATTTTTCTGAGTGGTAAGATAGAGTTACCATGATGTGGAATACATGCACTCCTCATGTTTCTTTGCATCATTTCAATCAGTGCAACAATTTGGACAACTGTTGGGTCAGAAATAATTTTCAGTAAGAAGCATAGATACCATCCTGCCCCTGAAAGTAGTAGATGCAACACCCACATGTACTCCATACCTCATCAGTTGCCAAGTTAGCATGTGCACTTAGAGTTTAAGCACACGTGCGCGCGCGCGCACACACAGTGAAGCCTACTTTCAGCTGAAGTAATATGGACTTTGTAGCAGACCTGGTTCACTTTGAGGGTAACACACATGTGTTTTCTATCCTATGTCCAGAACTAGGAACTTCCTGAAGCACATGGTGTGGGCTTGGTATGTTAGCTGAGTAGATAAATTTAGCCTAAACCATAAGGGTATTCTGTTTTGAAATAAGGATATGGAGCTAGTTCAGGGGATAAAGGTGTTTGCTGCCAAGCCAGAAGACTTGAGTTCCATCCCTAGAACCCACACAATGGAAGGAAAGAACCAATTCCTGAAAGTTGTCCTCTGACTACGAGCATGCCATGACATAAGGTACTCCTGTACATACACATATAGTCAGTAAGTTAGTAATTTTTAATTTTTTAAAATAAAATAAATAAAAATTTAAAAATAAAATAGAAATATACACATTTTATTTTTAATTTACTTATTTTTTTTTTTTTATTTTTCCTAGTTAACGAACCAAAAAAGGCATATGTTTAACCTGGTTAAGAATATAAGCTGGGTATGGTCACTTATGCCTGTAACTCCAACATTTGGAAGGTCAAGGCAGGAAGATTGCTTGAGTTCAAGGCTAGCGTGGTAACTTCCAGGCCTGTCTTGCCTACAGAGCATTGATCTTTCTTCCCAATAAGCATCAGAAGAAAAGCAGTACAGATGAGGCCGACTTTGGCAAGTGTAGTGATGCCTCGGGGTGCAGCGCACCATTTCAGAGGCTTCACGTTCTACACTAAGTGGTTAAAATTAGCGAGCTTTTACAAACAGAAATGCCAAAAGCATTTTTTTCAGGATATTTAGGTTGCTGTGTAAAAATGATTGCTTTGTGCTGGAGAGAGGAACTCATTGGTTAAGAGCACTTGTTCTTGCAGAGAACCCGAGTTTGGTTCCTAGCACCCACTTGGTAGTTCACCACCATATATAACTCTCTTTCTAGGAGCTACGAAATCTTCTGACCTCTGCTCAGTGGTACACATGCATGCATGCAAGCAAAACACTCATATGCCTATAATAATCTAAATTAAACATAAAAGGCGAGAGGCTGCAGAAAAATTAGTTATAGTTGATAATGAACAGAATTGTAGACTTGTCAGAAGTAAAAACAAAAGTTGTAACTAAGTTTTAACTGGTCCTGAAGATTTTCTGACATCAGGACGAATGGCGGTGGCTTGACAGTGCTGTGTGAAGTTCCATCCTCTGGCACCTCAGTGAGGGGACAGCCTTTGGCACATGGCCCTCGGTACTGAGATTGTTTTCAGGGTAAGAGGGTTGCCACACGCATGGGACGGTGAGGTACACGTAACGAAGAATATCATCCCTCATCGACAGTGAGTGTTAGCAAGCTTTTAGTACTCTGAAATACAAAAGATCAATGGGGCTATTGGTTCCACTTCAACTATTAACACAGGTGCCCAAGGCTCTCTGTTGCTGGTGACGTTCTTAGTGCTCAAGATTGAAACCCAGGGCTTTGTCTTCCACTGAGCCACATCCTTGGCCCTAGATGGTTTTAGGAATTAGCATCTATCATCATTATTTGAAAGGAGAACCTTTTGGCAATTAGTTCCTTTATTCATATGAAGGTTCATGAGATTTTAATTATCCCGCGTAGAGAATATAGTAAAATAGCATTTATTTGTTCAGGTGCTAGCTCGTTCTTGTTTGTGCATGTTCACTTGGGTACAGTCTCATGGGAATAACGTGTGTTTTCAATCTGTGTGCTCTTAATCGTGTAGTTATTAGGATGCTTTCTTCTTCCCTTCCTCTGCTTCTTGCTCAGAACAGCTCCTCTGACGTTTAGTTGGCTAGGCCCTCTAGACCTCTGGTCCCCTCCCTGTCCTCCACAGTTGAGCTTCCCCCACCCAGCTCTACTCAGGTGCCCTTCTCACTGTTCTCAAGTTTGCTCAAGTCCTTCTTAGGACTCAGGGAAACGTTGACTGAATGGCTGCTCACATGATGTTTGCAGTCCCGACAACCGTGCTGGGTGCTTGATCAGAGAACCTGAATTCATGAAAATTAATACTTTGCTCAGAAAAGTTTGATTATTGGGCAACTGAGCCTAAATTATATCCCATGTCTTTATTATTATTTTGTTGCTCGTATATTTTATCACTGACATTATTTATGCCTTTAGATTACATGACGCTTTATATTATAAATTATATTTATAATTATAATTTTTCTAAACAGTGTGAATGGCCTTTCTGGGCTTAGCCCTGCTCCTTCCCTGACATGTTATCTGCTACTTCACATCAGTCACTTACTATAAATAATGAATTCTTATTGTTGAGATATTAGAGAAATTTTCAAACTATAGCTCTTTCTGGGTATTCTGTGTCTGTCTAGTGATACACTGTCCTTCCTGTTTGCTAAACACTGACATGACAGTGACCTGGAATTGGTGGGCTCTAGTAGGAAGGATGGATACCTGAGGGCCTTCCTGCCTCCTGTGCTGTGTGTAAAATCCACCTCTTACTTGCCCACAGCACCAGCCTGTAGGTACTCCACCCTAAGACATGCTTTGCAGATTTTGTTAATTCAGTGAATCTATATTACAGTATATAATTTGGAAGTATATAATGGAGATTTTTTTTTGTGTGTGTGTAACTTCATCAGGTTATAACTGTATCCTTGATCATTTGTTCAAGAGTCAGACATTTTCTTTTCTAGTTTTGAATTGAGATCAAAAAATGAAGAAGAAAGCCACACTAGCATGTAAATTCTCAGTAAATGGTTGCATGTGCCAACAGTGAAAGCCAACTCATTTTACATTAGGACATCTTAAAAGGCCCATTAGTATGTAAGTACATGCATAGGAATGTATGGCTTCATCCACTAATAGGATACAGCAGTGTTTCCCTGCAGTCATGTATGCGTTATGAGATAATGTAAATGAGGCTTATTGGGATTAATAATGTTATACGTTAAGTATTGTGCTCTATACCATTATATACCTCATTTTGTTCATTTTGTTAGTATTTTATACAAAATTCTGCAGGTTCATACAAACTTGGTTATGTATATGCCTGACACTAAAACATAGGCCGAGCATCCTTGAGCCATGGTGTTTTAAAATTCAAAACTTCTGAGCACTCTGGTTCACAAGTGAAAAATAATAGAACACATTCCTAGACACAGTTATTTAAAATACTATCTAAGGTTACATTTAGTTTCTCTATATAATTATGTGAAACATAGTTGAATTTTGTGTTTATACTTGGGCTCTGCCCCTAAGATATTCATTATAAATATGAAAATAGTCCCAGATTTTAAAAAGAAAATCTGGAAAGGCTTCTGGTCCGGCGTGCTTCAGTGGGAGATCTCAACCTGTATTTCCTTGTGCAGGCAGGATGCTCGTGCTCTGTAGGAAGGTGACACCACTGAGTGGTGGTGCGCTCTCCCTCCATCTTCTGCATATAGAACAGCTCTCCCTGTAATGTTCTCTCTTAAAATTGTGCTTTGTATCTGCACAGGGAGAAAGTCGTGAGTGTCTTTCAACTGTGAAATACACTGTGTCGGCTTCATCTTGGGGTGACTTTGAGCTAGCTCCCTTTATAACATCCAGAAGAATGCTGAGGGTGTGTTAACTCGGAGTATGAGTCATCCTAAAGCGTATTATTTTTAAAATATGAGCCCTTTAATATGCTTTCTTCCAGAAAACAAATCAGTGTCATTTCGAATCACCATAAATAACCTCTCCATCCTGATTTGGAAAACATAAACGTACTTGAAAATAAGAATTTAAAGCTGTTGTATAAATTATTTAGATCAGGTTTTCCATTTTGCAGCCTTTAATCTCTAGAAAGTTTTCACTCATTGAACAAATTAAGTTTTATTATATGAAAAATCCATGCTGACTATGACAGAATCTTTGTACTAAAGAACTTTCCAGGCTAGTAGAATAGATGGGCTATAGAATTGTTAAGTGATAGCTTTGTTCAGAGATCTTTCTTTGTAAGCTATGATGATCAGAGAGAACTTACCTAGATAGATGACAGTTACATCATATCTTCTTAATCTGAAAGCCAGGTGTGGCGGTAGCCCTCTGGAATATGAGTACTTAGGAGGTGGAGGCAGGAGGCTTGCTGTGAGTTCAAAAGCAGCCTCGGCTCTGTAGCAAGACCATGCTCAAAACAAAACAAAGTAAGGAGCATTAGAATCAGGACAGGGTGGTGGTGCCACTAGATCCCAGCACTCCAGAGGCCGAGGCAGCAAAACCTCTGGTTCATAGTGATCCTGGGTTAGACCCCTGCCTCATACTCCTATTCTCAGATACAGACACATATATGATTTTTGAAAGTGTTTTGTCAAAAAGGCATTCCTGATGAAATCTTATATATAATATATATATATATATATATATATATATATATATATATATATTAGAAAGGGTTAATGGTGATGTTAACTAGTTTAAAAGGAAGGCAGTAGTCAGTGGTGGTTCCCATTCTGCTGAGAAGTCCACCAGATGAACAGTGCAGCGGTTTGAGAACAGCAGCAGGAAGACATGGCATGCACTTCAGGTGCCTCAGCTGAGACCAAGTGCTTGCTTAATTGGAAGTAAAAAGTGAAACCAGAGAAATAACTAGCTTGTTCTTTAATTCACTAAGACTCCAGGAGTGGACAGCCTTGAGGTATGTGAGATACTTGGTGCAGTGGGAGAAAGGATTCATTCTATTTAGGCAAAGTGTCAGACTGCCAACAAAAGGAGGAAATACGGAATAGAGGGAGAGAGAGAGAAAGGGGTGGGGAGGGAGGGAGGGAGAGAGAGAGAGAGAAAGAGAGAGAGAGAGAGAGAGAGAGAGAGAGAGAGAGAGAGAGAGAGAGAGAGAGAGAGAGAGAGAGAGAGCTGTGTAAGTGATCTTTCACGCTAGCAAATAGGTGATTCTGCAAGGTAGAATGGCAGTTACAGGAGCAGGCGAAGACAACAAAGAGCCAAGCCAGCCTAGTAGAATGAACTGGACAGTGAAGGCAAACAATGTTACTGTTTTTGCAAATACCTAGTGAACCCAAGCAAACAGGCGTTCTTCTAAAGTGACTTTAGACTAAGCACTTTGTCCATGGTGCTTTGAGGCGCCTGGTCTGAGATGTTAACTTCAGTCTGACAGTTACAGTTGACCATTTGGTTCTTCTTTTCTATGGATCCTGTCTGACTGTTTTATAGAAATAATAGTTTGTGTTTATATGGTACATTTACAATTTCAGAACTTTCTACTTCAAAGAGAGTTCCTCTGCACATATTATATGCATGTATGTGTATGTATATATATATTGTATTTATATCATTCAGTTTTTTATTTCATTGCTTGGAAGAACATTTTAAAGGCTCCCCAACCCCCGATGTTAGAGATTGAACACAGGGTCTTGTACACGCTGGGGACGCGTACTGCCACATGCTATATCCATGACCTCTGAAAATCCAACAGGAATGGAGGAGAGGAAGGGGACCAGTGAGAGTGAAGAAGGGATGAGGATGGGTCATGGCAGCCAGGGACTGGATCAAAGTGCATTATACACGTGTGATAATGCCATAGTGAGACCCATTATTTTGCACAATTAATATACACTATGGAAACGCAAATCTTTGGAATGAGTGTGTTAATGTTCTTGTTTTCACAAAGGGTGAAGCTAGAGCACAACCTTATTAAGTGGCTTTCCTTCGCATGTTTTTGTCTTTTAAGAAGTGGAGGGGCTGGAGATTGAGACCAGGGTGGGTCTTATGATGCTAGCCAGGCATTTAGGCTTTTAGCCACACCCCAATCTGTTTTTTTTAATTGTTTTTCAAAAAGTATCTATGGTAAAGCAGTGAAGAATGTCTGTTTAACCTTACTGTGAATACTGTAGAAACCTGCATAATATATAATAATGGATTCTTAGAGGTGGAGAATGGATTGCTGCTTTCTGAACACTGGGGACGCCTGTCTTGCTGCAGTCCTTTAATAATGCCATACTGCAAGGCTGTGAGTAATTTAGGCTGCTTACATAGTTGAGTTTACCTGTTCTATATGATTTAGTGTCTGCTCTAGGTGCATTTGATTTAAAATGAGTTGGTTTAAATTATTAGTCAAGAAAATACCATTTGCTCATTTTGCTTATAAAAGTACATTTTTAAATTTAATCTGGACAATTATTCTCAAATATAGTTTCATTTTCCAAGATCATTTGGTATGTTGAAATGCAATAGTTTATATAAAAAAATTCAACTTAATTTTGTAGTTATGTCAGAAGACAAATTATTTGGTTTGTGTACAAGAGCCGTCTGAAATAGCTACTGCTAAAGTCGTCTCTTGCTCATAATTGGTCCAGAGTCCAGAGACAGGCATTTTGAAAGAAATGTAGTCAGCATGTAGATTGGAATCTAATAAGTTTGTGAAATTTTAAATATTACATTAGGCAGCTAAATTTTTGTTGTCTTGTTACTGCTTGACTGTGATTTCCAATCAGCAACTCAGGGATGTTATAGAGCTACATATTGGATACTCAATATCCCATCTCTACTCTTTTTCAAAATTCACCAAAGCAGGGACATGGCCCAGATAGTGCTGTGCCTGCTGCACAGAAATGAGGAACTAAGTTCATGTCTTCAACACCCACATAAAAAAATCAGGCAGTGGTGGCCTGTGCCTTTAGCCCTGAGGGGAATCCCTGCAGCTCATTGGCCAGCCAGTTAAGCAAACTAGTGAGCGCTGAGCTCTGGGCTCAGAGAGAAGCAGAGACACTCACACGTGTACAGGCTACGAGTGAGTACAGCTGCACAGAGAGCATGGCACCCCCAACAGAGTGCATGACACTTCCAGGTGAGGGGACTGAAAGACCTGTTTACTTGAAATTTCAGGTTGGTATCATGTTCTGATAGGATACTTCTGTTTCTTCTCCAATCTGCAGTGAGACTTGAGCCCTATGAAATTTGTGGTTTGTTCACAAAACAGTTTTTAAAAGTTTATGATGTCTTTGTCTTAGATCAAGGGTCAAAGGTTTTACTGTGAATAGCTAGTGGTTAATGTTTTAGACTTTGCCAAGAGGCAAAATCAAAGGTATAGTATAGACACACTATACAAGAGAGAAAGCTGGGGATGGCAGCACACAGCTACACACCTAGCACTCAGGAAGCTGAGACTAGGGTGATCTGTAAATTCAAAGGCCAGCATGAGCTAATAGACCGTGTCTCAGAGAGAAGGAGAGAGATATGGCCACAGCCTTTCTTAGAACTTGTAATCTTAGCATCAGGAGACCGAGATGGGAGGATTGCCTTGTGTTGAGCACCACCTGGACTAAATAGTTTCAGGCTCACCTAGTGAGTGAGTTCCAGTCAGGCAGTGGTGGTGCATGCATTTAATCCCAGCACACAGGAGGCAGAGGTAGGAGAATAGTTCAAAGCCAGCCTGGTCTGTAGAGTGGGTTCCAGTACAGCCAAGGCTACACTGAGAAATGATGAGGGGGGGGGGGGGGGGGGGGGAGGGGGGAGAGAGGGGAAGAGAGAGAGAAGAGAGAGGGAGAGAGAGGACTGTCCCTACATCAAAAAGTGAAAAAAAATTCAATATGGAATCATAGTAGTTGTATATGGTACGGGGAGTTTATACAATGTTTGTAAAAAATAAAAGGAAGAATGATTTTTTTAAAAAATTATTTGCAAAGGTCCATCTGAGGAAGATTATTAGTTTGTGATTTATAGGAGGGCAGATGGCAGCCGACTGACTTGAGCTGAGTTCCTTAATCTGTTGAGCTTGTGTAGATAAGATACCATGATTCTTCAGTTTTCATCTGAACAAGAAACAGTGTTCTGGTTTTATAGTCTTTAGGCTCCAATTTAATTTTTATTTATTGTTTGTTTTGGTGAAAGAATGAGTTGTTCTTTGTTATTCTTATGGATGTCTGGTTTATGAAAGCATGCTGACTTTCTAAATAGTTTTTAATGGACCAAGAGTATATACTACCAAGGTTGAATAGTATAGTTTTTAGTATTAACTATTTTGTGTATTTATTACATGTAATATGAAATTAATAATTACTTTTAATATGAAACTGTTACTGTTTCAAATCATCCCACATTCTTGGGGGAGGGACTTATGCAGAAGGGAGGGAGAAGAAGCAGCTAAGGGTATTTTCAGTTGTAAAAATGGTGTTTATTTCTGCCCCTGAAGTATTTCCAAGATTTTAAGATGAGTGTCACTTCTACAGTTCCTCCATTAACCTGCAAACCCACAATGTACTTTCAGCTGATTTTCAATGCTGTTGCTTTTTATTTTTCCAGGACTTCTATGTATGATTTATTCCCCAATATTGAGACCATACATACTGCATATGGCAACCTTATTCCTAATTTAGATCATACACAACATGCAATTAATGGTCCTCCCACATGAGACTTGTATCCACAGTGGCATTCACTGAGGTGTCTGTCTGATGGTGTGATGTTTCAGGACTGGAGTATTTGGTGTTTCTTGGTTTGTTGTAATTTCATATTTTCACCTAAGTTTAGTCTGTTCCCCTTTTATTTTTGTGTCCTTCCTTTCTGTGTTCTCCCCACCTCTCTGCTTCACCTTTCTTTTAGCAAAGATGAGGATTTCTACCTTCAACATACATTGTTGGTCTTGTCTTCTGTTTTTGTTAGGAGGGACAGCAGTGTGATAAAAGAGGAAATCAAAGCCTTTCTTGCCAATCGGAGGATTTCCCAAGCAGTTGTTGCACAGGTAACAGGTAAGAGCCGGAGAGCCCTTTATTCTAGAATCATGTCTCGTCTCTGCGGTCTGTGCAGGTGTTGGACTATCGCTTATATTTCCGTGCTGCAGCCCTGTCGGCTTGGGCATGGTGACGGAAGCCTGGGATTTAAACCAGTGTCTCTGATAGCACGGACATGCTCCAGTCATTTTTCTTTTTAAACTTGTGTTAGTAAATTTTGTAACGTCAATAATAAGAAAAAAATTCCCTATTTTATAATTGAAACAGGGATGTCGTTTCCTCTTGATTATGATAGCGCCTGTGACACATGCACACCAGCTGCTGTCTGTGTCTTTATTTTTAAAAATTTGCAGTCCTCTCAGTTAAATCTAGGACTTTACCAGTAAAAAGTGACTCATGAGGAAAACGCAAGTCTTTGTTTTCCTTTTTTGTTTGGGGGTTTGTTGTTGGGACTTTGTTATGTTGTTGTTTGTTTTTTGTCTTTTCTTGAGACAGGGTGGCATGCATGCAGTTGAGGCTGGCCTCAAACTCTGTGGCTATTAATGACCTCTTGCAGCTGGGATATATGCACCCCCCCCATCCCCTACTGAAAACTGTGTCTTTTGAATGACCTTTTCTGTATGTGAAAACTTTCCTCACACCCCTCTTGGGAAGATGAGAGTCCCCATTGTCCTGTTGTTGTTGTTGTTGTTGTTTCTATCCCATACCACTCTCCACCCTGACATGTGATGTATATGTATCATTTTGGAACTCTTGAATCTGGGTGTAGGTATGCCATCACTGTTCATGTGTGCCCGTCCTTAGTTATGAAGTCCTAGAGGAACCAGAAGTTCTAACACATTGACATTTGCTGTGTTACTATGCTTTCTGCACTGACAGTGCAAGAACTGCCATCACCACCCCTTTTGCTCACAGTTGCGACCTTACGCCTTGGGCGTCTTAAGCCCTTGCCTCAGTTTTCATGCTTTGCGGTCACAGGTCGGCACCTGAGCCCCTCCAGCTCTGATGCTCCTTCTGTGGTGGAAACGCTGGTACATACTGAAGTAAATATTCTTAAGAGGTTGTTCCTGCTTAGTAATTTATTTAAAAATGTAACTTCAGAGTTAAAAGTACTAATTTCATTCCCTGTACCTATGTCAGCCAACCCTTTATGATATGTATGCATACATGCAAGGGTATATATTTTACCAGTAATATTCTTTTATAAACAATGTCTTTGTTACTGGTAAAAAGACTTTTAAACATGTCCTCTCTATAGAAGTTTTAATGGTAAAGAAAGGTGTGTGAATTTAATTATTTAAGTCTTTAGGTATTCACCAGTGGGATGTGTAAGATAAAATATTAATCTTTATCTTAAAAAAACTAAGTTACAGTGCTTAACACACTATGAGGGCAAGTCGTGTGGGTGTTACTGAAACTCATGATGTTTATGCCATGATGGGGATCTTGTCTTTTTATGCCTTTACTTTAGCCTCTAGGATTATAAGCAATATACGTCCTAGTTTGCAAACCTGGGTGTGTGGGGGAGGGAGCTAGATGAATTTGTAACATGATAGAATCGCAAGGTTGTTTTTGTTCAGAAGAGAATATTTCTGAGTATTGAATATACTGAATCTTGAATCATCTTAGGCGTGAGTGTGTGTGTGTCTCTGTGTGTGTAGGACAGAAGACAGCTTGAGTAAATCAGTTCTCTCCTTCTACTATGTGAATCCTGGGATCAAACTCACCTTGCCAGGTTTATGACAAATTCCCTTACCCTCTGAGCCAGCCCTTGTCTTGGACTTGTTGGATGAGTATCCAACATTGTTGCAAATCATAAAAAGATACCTTTAAAGGTCTTCCTTATGCCAGACATGGTGGCATATCTAAAAGCATTGTTTCATAATGAGTTAAACACAGTATATCAAATATTTCCATTTTAGAAAGGGAAACTGAAAGATGTTTTACATCTTGCTATTCAAAATACAGTCCAGGGAATAGCAGTTTTGGCATTAGCTGAAAACTTGTTAGACATATAGGAATACACGATGGCACCTCTAAATCTGCTGAAGTAGAATTTACATTTCAGCTAGATCCCGTACGTGATTTAAGTTGGAGAAGGACTGTTCTAGGAAACTGGAAAGCTTTGCAAACATGAGTTCCAGTTGGTAGGCGTTGATTATCATTGCCTCGTTCAATAATACCATCCCCCATTTGGGAAAGGAGGAGCTGAGATACACTTAGACATTTGTTACCTGTTGTGCACATGGCCTTCCTTTCACCACCATAATGATGGGATATTGTTAAAAATATCTTCCCCATTTCAGCCTCAAAGAGGTTTTCCTCTTTGTTTTTCTTCCAAAGGATTGGGTTCACATTTCTGTGAACCTACCTTTGGCTCTTCATTGTCTAAAACAAGAAATTTTAAAAAAGCATTTATTTTTGTGTGTGTTCCTGCATGAGTGTCACAGTGTATGTGTTTGGGTGAGAGTTTCTTTTTTCTTCTACCATGTGTGTTCCAGGGATTGAACTCAGGTCATAAGCCTTGGCAGCAAGAACCTTTATCCACTGAGCCATTCTGCCAGTCCAGGAAATTCTTATAATGCAACCCCCACATCCATTTTTATTGCCATCTTCTATTATGTATATTCACACAGCTGAATTTAACAACTTGCAGTTTTTAGAGTCCTGTTCATTTGCATACTCCCAAATTCTTGGTTTACCAGAAGGCCTTTACACCCCGCCCCCCCAGCATAACTCTGTCCATTCCTACTAACTGCATCTCCTTCTGTTAGGGTGGCATTCTGACATTCTGACTTTGGTTTAATCATCACCTGAGTGATACAGTTTCTTCAGAGGGTCTGTCACTGTCCTTTTACCTGGAACATTTCCCACCTACCTTGCCACCTGATAGATCTAGCTGAAGCACAAAGGAGCTGGGTGTGTTTAGCTCAAACCACACATCAAAAGGTACACTGAGGCACTGTTTCAGGGATGATTGCTTGCTCAACAGTCCCATACATTTTTGTGGGTAAGAAAGTTGCAGAACGCAGGGCGGTGGTGGCGCACGCCTTTAATCCCAGCACTCGGGAGGCAGAGGCAGGCGGATCTCTGAGTTCGAGGCCAGCCTGGTCTACAAGAGCTAGTTCCAGGACAGGCTCTAGAAACTACAGGGAAACCCTGTCTCGAAAAAAAACCCAAAAAACAAAAAAATTAAAGAAAGTTGCAGGATTTTTTTTTTTTTTTTTTTTTTTTTTTTTTTTTTTGCTATTTTGTTTTAATCTACAAAACGGGAGAATGAGGAAATTAATAAGCAGGCTTATCTACTTTTTATCTATTGGGTCACTCACTGAGTTGTGCTTCTCAGCCCGTGTCCCAGCCTGTCCAGCCAGGAAGCTAACAGAAACAGCACTTCTCATGTCTGGGAAGAACAATGAGTTAGTGATTGACCCACTCGGGAGGGTGAGCCTGGTTTAGGAAGCCTTCCCATCCCTGGAATATCTGGTCATTACTTAGACATGCTTTTCTGTTGTTCTATAGCAGATTCTCTAAAAGTCATTTGAGTTCAACTCTAATATGTGAAATCAACCTTAAGATAAAAATCAGAGCGGATGGTGCCTAACAACAGAAAATGCTAAATAAAAAAGTGTAGCAAGGTGCAAAATTCCAACACATGTGCTGTTCCAGAAGTAAATGCAGAGGCTGCTTTTTATAGATCTGGAGGGCTTCTATAATAAGATAAACAAGAAGTGCAGGGGTGGGGTCTGTATAAATAATATCCTGCTGATAGGAGAAATGACAGTGTAAACAGGATATAATAACAGTGCCTGCCGAATTCCCAGCATGTTATTTGTAGATTCCGTCACAGTCGCAGCTGCTCCCACCATGGGTGGATTTTTACCTCTGCAAGAGGTCGGCCAAGATTCTAGCTTCTCACTAACAATGATAGGGTGGTGAGCATAGCCTTGGCTTTGTAATAAACACTTGCATTTTATATTCACTGTTAGTAAAATGTTTTCTTAGGCTGTTTAAGAATTTCTAAAACAAAAAAAAATTTAATGACCTCTGGGAAAAATTGGGCACACACAGAATAAATGAGTAAATATACAAAAGTTGATGAGTATTATCAGCCAAAGAAATAAACTAATTGGTGTCATGTCTTCTGGAAAAAAAATGAATGCATGGGAGAAGAAAAAGTTAGCATCTCTGAATTTTAAGAACTTTATTATAATTGTGTTGAATTGTTGGGGTAAGCAGACACTGAGTTCATTCTTTCTGTCATTTAATCATCTTGTGACCCACAACCTCATTTTCCTTACTTATAAGATGTGGGACTTTAACTCAATAATTGTTCTCTTAGTCATTGTAACAAAATGTCATAAACGGGGTAGTATACAAACATAGAGATGTATTTCTCATGGTTCTGGGGTCCAGGAAACCCTGAGCTAATGCAGGTTTCATGCCTGGGGACTGCCTGCTTTTCTGACTCGTACACTACTCGTTCTTGCTGGGTCTTCTCATGGTGGAAGGGGTGAAGGTGCTGATCCTGTTCGTGAAGGTCTGCCCTCGTGACTTGAGTCCTCCCAAAGGCCCCCCACATGTGAAGCATCACCTTACAAGCAAGGATCTCCATAAAAGGCTTGAGGTGGGGCACAGACATCCTCACTATAGCAGCTCCACTTTTCCCCCACTTGTCCAGTTCTACCTGGCTCTTTAAACTGCAAGTACATTTGGCACTTGTATCTACTTAGATCTAGCAATTTCACTTCCAGCTACAGTCATACCACTTGCCTTGTTATATATCTCTAAAGTGAAGAAAGAAAATATTATATACGAGTCAGCAATTTTACAATCGCAAAAAAATTGTATTGCTCTTTTTTTTTAATCACAGAACTTTAGACCAGGTGTTATAAACCAACTAAGATATCAGTTTACATTTTTAAAACTAAACTTTATTGTCTAGAGCAGTTTTTAGTTCACAACAAGATTGAACAGAAAGTTGAGAGACTTCCAAAATATCTTCTGGTCCACCATGCGTACCCAGTCACTGTCACTGCCCACGGTGTCCCATTGGTTGCAGTCAGCGAACCTATGCTGATGTCATATGCTAGGAACTAGCACCCCTAGTTGACAGTAGGCCTCCTCTTGGTATTGTACATGCCATTGGGGTTTTGACAGAGGTCAACAGTGTATTCCACAATTAAAATACCACACAGGATGATATCACAGCTGTCAAGGTTATCTGTGCCCTGCCTGTTTGTTCCTTGTTCTCCCTAAGTACTGCAATCATGCCTCTCTGCCAAAGGGTCTTGTCATTGGAGTCAAGTCTTGATAGCGCCCACCTGGGTTCTTTAGTGACTAACTGCTCCTCTGTGTCACTTCATAGCTCAAGCACTCGTTTTCTTCTACTGATGAGTAATATCTGGTTGTCTGGATGCCACGCCTTACCAGTTTCCTACTAGCAGATCTTGTCAATTATGAATAAAGTTGATATTAAAAAGTAGAATTTATATATAAATTAGAATAGCAGTGTTTCTAGAGCCTAAATCAGACTGTAGAATTGTTCTGTTATAATAGTCAGAAATAATTCATTTGCTCATCTGACAAGACTTTATCAGAATTTCACTGACTTTTAAGTAGATATCCAGTTTGAAAACTGTCTGTTATCTGTCTACACAAGCAGGCTTTGAGGTGGGAGATAATGGCTGTCTCCAAATTAAATGTTTGGAGCTGTAGTTTCCCACTCGTTCTGAGCAGGCTCTCTCTATAGTGTTAGAAGTGTTTTGTGTCATGTATTTGGGGCTTTCTCTTGTTTTACAGCTCTTGGAGACTGATTTTTATTCTATCTTCCTCTTCAAATTTTGGATAAGCTGTTTGCTTGTAAAACCAGCACGTGTGGGCACACCATTTTCCTGCATGGGAAGAAACCCACCTCTGACGTGCAGTGCCCGTATTTTCTCGCTCTGGTGGTGGCTGAGAAGCTCAAGTGCAGAGAGCTCCTGAGGAGGCTGTTTTAAACTAGCCTGTGTAGTCGCTGCAGTGTATGTGTTCCTCTGGGCTTCCGTAGTCTCAAGCGCAGTGTGGAGGGTTACACGTTTCCATGCTGAAGTTAGGTTGGTTGCCAATCTTACAGTGAGAACCATCTTCTCTATTTGAAACTTAAATCAGAAACCGCATTAAACTGCTTCACATGCCCATTAGGCTTGCCAGAGACTGCTGAAGGTGATGCACCGCTGTGCTTTCCAGCACACTCTGCAGTTCTCATTTCTGTTTCTTTCATCACCAACTAACAAACAAACCTGTGCATAAAATGTAATGTCCCTTTGTGAGATAAATAATTTCTTGCCAGAATATAATTTTACTTTTTCTTACCATTAAGTACTAGTGAACTGAGGTGGTGGGGTGGGAGCAACGACGGCTTCCTGAGCAAAGGCTCTCATTCCCCAAGCCTAATGACTGAGATCCATCCGTGGAGCTCCCTTGGTGGAAGGGGAGAGGGAACTCCTGAAAGTTGTCCTCAGACTGCCGCGTGCATGAGTACAGGCAAGACAGCAGTGCACGTTTAGGAAAGAAAAAGAAACAACAACAGAAGAAACCTAAGCCTGGTGACACATGACTATAATCCCAGCACTAAGAAAGTAGAGGCCATGTAGTATCAGGAATTCAGAATTATCCTTGGTCGAACTCAAGATCAGCCTGAATTATGTGAGGTCAGGCCCTAAACAAACAATAAATACTTAAAAAACAAAACAGGAATAAATGTCCGAATGGGGATACCAGTGTCCTAGGAAGCAAGTCAGGAGGCACTTCCTGTGAGATGGTAGGTAGTTCACCCAAGGCTAAGCTGTACCCACATGACTACTGTCTCTAGGTCTCCCGGGCAGAGGTGTGGATAGTGTCCTGCTTTTGAGCCTGTTCATTTAAAGGGCCTATCCCAGATAATATTACCAAAGACTTGTCGTTTTTCATGACGAACTTGTAGAAGCCAATGTTTTTAATTCTGTATTTAAAAAGCCGGAAGAGTCTTGCTATGTCATCCTGGCTAGCTTTGAATTTACTATGTAGCTCAGTGTTGTCTCCAACCCTACATCCTCCAGCCTTAACTCTTTAAATGCTGTGACTTTATAAGTATGTGGTACCATGGTCTTTTTTCGGGGGTTGGGGGTGGGGGTTGAGACAGGATTTCTCTGTGTAACAGCCCTGGCTGTCCTGGAGCTCACTGTGTAGACCACTCTGGCTTGAACTCACAGAGGCACGCGTTGCCACCACCCAGCTATAACAGGTCTATTCTCATGTCTTTGTTTGTTTGTTTGAAGTAAGACAATTTTTATTTTAATGTTTTGAGTTTGCGTCCTTTTAAAAACTAGAATATGTTATTTTCTATTTGTTTTCTTTTGACAGTTTTTAACAGAAAGATTGCCTTTTACTCCCAGTCTCTTCCACTGCTTAGATGACTTTTGAAGGCTGTTACACGCATTTCCTTTGATTTTCCCAGGAGATAGAGTGTCTTTGAAATATTTGTGTGTGTGATAATCTCAAGACTAATATCTCTTAATCTTTGTTGGTCTGTGTGTTGAGTCTCTGGTTTGGCCTTATCATTAGGCAAGTGACTGCCGTGAGTTCTAGAGCCAGTTGTTCTGCTTGGTAGCAATATGTACCCTCTAGGCCAAACCTCTTTTTAAGAGTCCTTATTTTTAGTTGTAACTGATGTGACACTTACCAAGTGCTGGATGCTGTGCTAACTGCTGTATATAATTGAGAAACAGGTGTGAAGTTCCACAGTTACAGATGAGAAAACCAAGGCAGGGAGGTGGCTGGCTGACCCATCGGGTAGCTTCTTGTTGAATGTAGTCAGGGTTCCTAAGCTTAGGCAGGTCAATGCAGGCAGGATGTGTGTAGTCTGAGATGAAACTGCAGCTGTGTAGGGCCTGGGTTAGTTTATCACCTGCTTTCCAGAGAGTAACTTGTTCTGTCCCATACCCAGTAAGGGGCTGAATCAGGATTTTGAATCCAGGCTCTGCTTAGTTCTGACCAGCATCCATTGCCCATTTATCTTTGTCCAGATTGACTTTATGAAGCTAGGCTACTCAAATATGTTGATCAGTTTTATAGTCCTAAACTGTATAACATGAACATAGAGAAAGCATAAATTAAAAAATAAATTTACCCCCCTCTTTTGATGGCAGTTGGAGCGGCACTGCTCTCATGAATTGAGTTGGGAGTAGATGGTAGTTTGTTTTTTCCTTAAAATTTTGTTCACTGTGTTTGATTATAGACCTGGTTGACATACCATTATGGCACACACTTTCCTTAGGACTCTTTATCTCTGCAGAGATAAGCTCCACGTCAACTCATGCTTTAATAATTGAGTCATCTTTTTCTTGGTCAGTGCATCTGACTGAAGGTATTTACAACTTAAGTTTCCATCAAGTACTGCCTTGATTCCTTCATTACAAAAGTTTGTATATGTTGGGTTCTTTGCTTCTAATAATCTCAAAGTATTTTATAATTTCCTTATGGTTTCTTCCTTGACTCATTGGTTAGGAAAGTGTTGTTTAATTTCCATATGTTATTGAATTTCCTAAGGTTTTTTCCTTCTGTTTTCTCATTGAACTCAGGATCTTGTGCATATTAGGCATGCACTCCACCACTGTTCCTTATTCCAGATTTCATGGCAATTGGAGAACACACCTGTTTATTCCTTCTGGAAATAGTGTCATCCCTTCTGGATACTGTCACATGTACACTCCCCCTGTAGTTTGAGGACTGAGAGATATGTCCTTCCCTAAAGGAAAGTTAAAGTCACCTTGGTAAACATTTGAGAGCGATGTGTTTTCATCACGTGTTGGGTAGAATGTTAGGCTTTGTTTCCTGTTCATGCGTTGTTTCCTTATTGCTCTCTTAATTATTTTACTTCTGGAATGTGGGGTTATTGGTATCACCATTTATTAGCCTTACCCATTTCTCCCTTCAGTTCTCATAAGTTTTTTGAAGTTCTGTTTTGTGTATGTGTTTTTAGTTGTATCTTCTTATGCACTGACTGTGTGTTTGTGTTCAAGGCAGTCTCGCTATGTAACTCAGGCTTACTTGGAACACTTGACCGTCTTGTCTTGACATCTAAAGTTCCAGGATTATAGGCATATGCTACATGGCCAGCTCTGTAAATTCTCTCAGCATTGAGGATGCCTTTGTTTTTTTCTATGGTTTTAAGATTTACATTACGGTTTATTTTGTCTGATGGTGGCTGCTTTCTACATGATCTGCCTTTTCCAGTCTTGCTTCCAATTTATTTGTCTTTGAATATGAAACCTGTGTCATACAGACAGCATATAGTTGAGCATATATTTATTTTTCTCTCATACAGTACATCCAACTGCAGCTTCCCTTCCCTCCACTCTTCCCATTGCCCCCACCTCTCCTTTCCCCGAGATATCCCCCCCCCCCCCCCCCCCCCGGAAAAAGGCAGGCCTCCCAGTATATCAATCAGCCAAGCATGATCAGTAAGACCAGGCACAAACCCTCCCATCAAGGCTGGGCGAGGCAACCCACTGTAGACAGAGACTGATTATTTGTTTCCCAGCTGCCCAGACCCAAATAATCACAGAGAAACTATATTAATTGCAACACTGTTTGGCCTATTAGCTCAAGATTCTTATTACTAACACTTACATCTTAAATTAACCCATCTTTATTAATCCGTGTATTGCCATGAGGCTATGGCCTACCAGTAAGGTTCTGGTGGTGGTGTCTTTCTTCTTCAGTAGCTACATGGTGTCTCTTTGACTCTTTCTCTCTCTCTCTCTCTCTCTCTCTCTCTCTCTCTCTCTCTCTCTCTCTCTTTCTCTTTCTCTTTCTCTCTCTCCCATATATATATTCTGATTTCCCACCTGGCTTTACTCTGCTAAGCCATTGGCCCAAAGAGCTTTATTCATCAACCAATAAACCAATAAAAGCAACTCATATGCAGAAGGACATCCCACATCAACCCACTAGAAGGAAAAGAGTCTAACTCCAACTGTAAGGAGTTTCTCCAAAATACCAAGGCAACAACTATAACATACATGTCAAGGCCCTAGTGTAGACCTATGCAGACTCCAAAATTGCCACTTCAGTCTCTGTGAAACCGCAGGAGCTCTGCTTAGTTGATTACATAGGCAGTGTTCTCCTAGTGTCCTTAACTCCTATGGCTCCCTCTCTTCTATAGGGTTCTCTGAGCTCCAAGAGAAAGGACCCAATGGAGACCTTCAACCTGGGCACGCTTTCCTTCCTTCTCTTTCTCGCTTTATTGATTTTATTTATTTATTTATTTATTTATTTATTTATTTATTTATCTATTTATCTATTTATTATTTTTGTTAGCCTTATTTGGTTCTATCCTAGGTCTCTGGGCTCTATAACCTCTACTTTTGGGTCATCCAGACAGTGTTGGGCATGGGTTCCTTCTCTTGTCACAGGCCTCAAATTAGACTAGTCATTGGTTGGCCCCCTTCCACAAGTTCTTTGCCACCATTGCTCCAGCACACCTTTCAGGAAGGACAGACTATAAGTAGAAAGTTGTGTGACTGGGTTGGTATCCCACTTCCACCACTTGAGCTTTGCCTGGTTACAGAAAATGGACACACAGTTCAGGTTCCATATTCTCTATTATTAGGAGTCCCCACTAAGGACTATTTTTTTTTTTTTTTTTTAGATAGTAGAATGACTATACCAGCTTGCTTCTTAGGTCCATTTGCTTGTAAAGTCTTTTTCCAACCCTTTACTCTGAGGTAATGCCATCTTTGATGTTGAGGTATTTTTTTGTATGCAGCAGAAGAATGGATCTTGTTTTCACATCCACTCTATTAGTCTATATCTTTTTATTGGGGGAACTAAGTCCATTGATATTGAGAGATAACAATGCCCAGTGGTTGTTAATTCCTGTTATTTTAGTGGTGGTGGGGGTGGATGGGTGGGTGGGTGGGTGGGTGGGTGGATGTGCTTTCCTTCTTTTAGTTTTGGTGATGTGCAGTTATTTATTTCCTTTATTTTCATGAATATAGTTAACCTCCTTGGGTTGGACTTTTCCTTCCAGTACCTTCTCTAGGACTGGCTTTGTAATTTGACTTTATCATGTAGTATAAAATGTTATCTACCTATGGTGGTTGAAAATTTTGTTGGTTGTAGTCTCGGCAGGCATCTCTGGTCTCTTAAAATCTGCAGGACAGGCCCTTCTAACTTTTTAGAGTCTCCATTGAGAAGTTGGGTGTAATTCTAATAGGTCTGACTTCTTATGTTACTTGCTCTTTTTCTCCTTATAGCTTTTAATATTCTTTTTTTGTTCTATTTCGTGTTTTAGTTATTATGTGGTGAGGGGACTTTCTTTTCTGCTCCAATCTATTTGGTGTTCTGTAAGTTTCTCATACCTTTATAGACATCTCCTTCTCTAAGTTAGTGAAATTTTCTTGTATGATTTTGTTGAAAATATTTTCTGGGTCTTTGAGCTGGGTTTCTTCTCTTTCTTCTATTCCTATTAATCTTAAATTTGATCTTTTCATAGTGTCTCAGATTACCTCAATGCTTTGTGTCAAGAATTTTTTAGATTTACCATTTTCTTTGATTGATGTATCTGTTTTTTCTATCATGCCTGAGATTCTCTCTTCTGTCTCCTGTATTCTGTTGGTGAAGCTTGCCTCTGTAGTTCCTGTTAGTTTACCTAGATTTTTTATTTCCAGGATTCCCTTAATTTGCATTTTCCTTTTGCTTCTATTTCCATTTTTAGTCTTAAACAGTTTTTTTTTACATTTCCTTCAACTATATTTTCTTGGTTTTTTGTATTTGTTTTTGTTTTTTTGAGACAGGGTTTCTTTGTGTAGCCTTGTCCTAGAACTCACTCTGTAGACCAGGCTGACCTCAAACTCACAAAAGGTCCACCTGCCTCTGCCTCTTAAGTGCTGGGATTAAAGGCGTGCACCACCACCCCTAGGCTTTTTTTTTTGGTTTTCTTTAACAGATTTATTCATCTCCTTTTAAGGGCTTCCATCATCTTTATAACGTTTTAAGGTCCTTTTTTGTGCGTCAGGACTATTCAGAGCTTGCTGTGGTAGGAGAGCTGGACTCTGGTGGTGACATATTGCCTTGGCTCTTGTTGATTCTGTTCTTACTGGTGTTTAGATGTCTGGGTTTGGGGTGATTATAGGTCTAGGTGCTGATTTCTGAGTTTGTCTTTGTTGGATGGGTGTTTTGTTCCTTGGTTTCTCTTTCCTCACTGATGGTCATTGTGGCCTGTAATTGAGTGGGGGGTCTGCACCCAAGTTGGGGTCTGGTACATGGCTACAAGAAGGGGTGCAGGGATTAAGGTAAGGGTGGGAGGGCACTGAGAGAATGGGAGAGGTCTGCAGGCAGGTGACCTTCCTGGAGTTCTGGTGGCTAGTGTGGCCTCTGGTTGAGCAGACCATACTTGAATATATAGTGGTTTTTTTTTATCTGTTCTGCCGGCTTCTGTCTTCTTTTAGAATATTTAATTCATTAAGATTTAATGTAATTTAATGATAGACAAGATTTGTATCTACCCTGTTCTCTGTACATCTTGTGCCTTTTAGTTCCTTTTTTATTGCTTCCTCTTTTTGTTAAGTGAATATTTTCTAGTGTATAAGTTTAAATACCTTGTTATTCGTTACATGGTTTGAGTTATTTTTTTTTTGGCAGTTGCACTAAAGATTACTACTGGTGTATTAATCTATAATAATCTAGTCCAGATAAATATCAACCTAATTTCAATACAACTTTGGTCTTGCATAGCTTCATTTTCTTCTTGTTTTGTGCCATTGTTGTCATACACATTGTATACTAATTAATACATGTATTCATTAACTTAAATATGTAACTATTGTGTTACATTTTTCTTTTCAATAAAATTGGAGCACAGGGGACTTAGGACTAAAATACTTTTGTCTTTCTGTTTATGGATGCAGTTTTCTTTCTCATCTGTGTTTGCTTGCTGCCACTTGCTCCATCACAACAGCAGCAGGGGGGCATAACGAAGCAATGCCACTCACCTCAGGAAACTAGGAAGCAGGGAGACCACAGGACTGGGGACATAGACCCTTCCAGTGTGTACTCTTAGGGACCTTATTCCTCCAAGTAGGCCTCACCTCTCAAAAGCCATCCGCTGGAGACATTTTTAGATGCATCCTGTAGCACCATTACTTTCTCTGTCTTAAGTGTATCCACGCTCCTGTCTAATGGCCTCTCTTTATACCTCAGTGTGTCCTTTGTATATTCCTTTCAGGAAAGTACTGTCACGTTACCTTTGTCCCGTGGGCAGTGTCCTAAGTCTCCTTCCATGGCTTCTCTGAGACGCCTACTTTTAGCCCTAGTGAGCTTGCTTTCTACGTAATGTTTCTTTTATTTCCATCTTTTTATCCTTGATTTTGAAACATTTTTATTACAGTTTTGTTTATTTTATATGCATGGGCAGAGGCACATGAGTGCCATGGGCCATAGGTAGAGATCAGAAGGCAACTTGTGAGAATCGGTTCTCTCCTTCCAACATGTGGATACCATGGATTGAACTCCGGATACCAGACTTGGAGGTACCTTTATGTGCTGAGACATCTTACTAGCCTTCTTTTGAGATTTGAGAGATTTATGGTGTTCGTAGGTGTGGATTTTTGGCTAACATACTTGAAGGTCACTGGGTACCTTTAAAATGTTAAGGTTTTTCATTCAGTTTTCAGTGATTTTAGTCATTAATTTTCTCAGTGTTCTTTTTTAACTTTTGTGTATCCTAAGAGTCTCGTGTGTATTGGGTATGTGTATGTCTGTGCAGCTTTGCTCCAGGGTGCTCGTTCCCGTCTCCTGTTCCCCATAATGTCATCTCAGGTGACCTTTGCAGTGCTGAGACGACCACCTCACTACTTCCTGTTTGCTGTGGAACCTTGCCGGTGAACTTTTCATTTATAATTTTAAACTCTAGAATTTCTGTCTGGTTCTTCCATATAATTATTGTCTCTCTTAATAGTTTTTGTAGGCTAAGACATTTTTCTCATCCTTTCCTGTTGTTCTTTTGACTTTTAGCTCTCTTCATATATTTAAAACCGTTTGTATAATTGGGAAATGAGTCCTCATCGTCTCAGTTTCTGTATGGACAATTTTTTCTGTTCTTGAATTGTGTTTTGTTACGTTGTGTTGTTTGGTTTTTGATTGATTGGAGAGTTGTCTCACTCTGTGGCCTTGGTTGGCTTTGAACACTTGGTAATCCTTCTGCCACTGCCACGTGTTGGGATTACGGCATGAGTCACCTCGGCCAGCTTCCGGGTCACTTTTTATTGACAGTGGGTTTGTTTGTTTGTTTGTTGTGTTTTTAAGACTTCCTTCCATTGTGTGTGGGAGTGGTGTGTGCCTGGTGCCGTGGAGGGTGGAAGAGTTAAAGATGATTGTGAGCTGCCTTGTAGGTGCTAAGAACCAAACCTGCACAGTAGCCTTCCGTAATTTGCACAGCTTTGGAAAGGGTAGCTTTGAGAATGGTGGTCGGTGCTTTTCCAGAAGCTGTCTTGCTTTATTTCCTTTCACAGAGGCTTGTTGTGGTAGAGATTCTTGCTATACTATTTCCACTGACTTTACTTGAACAGGTCCTAAAGGAACAGTGACTCCAATTTTGTCCCTGTAACAATGTCCTCCACATATGAAACTGGTGCACAGACACTCAAGCCAATAAGGCCAGGCTAATACAGCATCAATCAGCTTGTACTGGTAAGAACTCCGCGGTGAGATTGTGGCCACCAAGAGTTAAGGCAAAATTTTTAAATTGAGTGGAACACAGAACCAAGAAGAGGCAAGAAGAAATCTGTATTTTTCAGTCCCACCATGATCACATACACATTTCTCAAAACTCATTCTATACATAGGAATTTGTTCTCTTTGTAGAATATACCTTAGTTTATAACAGACATACAGGGTTTTAAAATTGGAAAACTGGGAGATGAGAAAAATCTCAAATCCAGTTAAACCCAGGTCTGAGTAAGCAACAGTGGGAAGTCTGGGTCAGGACAGAATGAACACGCTGACTGCAGGTCAGAAGTTGGTGTGAAGGTCACAGAGCCAAAGTGTTTGTCTTAATCATCTATTGCTGCATAAACCTTTATCCTAGAATTTATTAGCATCCTGAGATATAAGCCTTTAGTATTCCAGACAGCAATATAGGTCAGAAATACAGGAGCAGCTTAGCCAGGTTATTTAAGCTTAAGCGTAAAAATTGAATCTGACACCCTCTTTTAGCTTCCATGGGCACCAACCACACTTGTGGGTACACATCATTCTACACACAATAGAAATAAATAAGTCTTTTTTAAAAATTGTCGATAAAAAGTGACCCCGAAACTGGTCATGGTGGCTCATGCCCTAATCCCAGCACTCAGGAGGCAGAGGCAGAGGCAGAGGCAGAAAGATTACCAAGTGTTCAAAGCCAACCAAGGCTACACAGTGAGATACTGTCTCCAATCAATCGGAATCCAAACAACAAAAGATAATACAAATGAAAGAAGTCCATACAAAACATAGCAAGAGGGCTTATGAGGTTGCTGTCACCTGGGTTACATGAGGGTTAGACGTATAGTGTAGAAGATGGAGAACATTCCAAGACGTGGAGCAAAGGTAAGTCACTTAATATGTGTAGAATCGTAAATTGTATGCTCTTTAAAACTATATATATATATATATATATATATATATGTATGTATGTATGTATAAGTTTATGTTACATGTATTGAGAAAGTCTTATGCATTCATACCAAATAAACAAGGATGACTCTAAGGTAGAAAGTAAGAAAGTGGTAGGAAAGAACTGTTTTCCTCTGTGTGTTCAACACACTTGAATTTTTATAGAGAATCATGTTTTGCTTAGAAATTGAATCGGGAGCTTGGTAGTGACACTCACTTATATAATCTATCACTCAGTAGGGTTAAGTCGGAAGATTATTTGTGTGGGCAGGCTTGAGACACATAGTAACTTCCAGGCCAGCCTGGGCTATCTAGTGAGACTCTGACTCAAATATAACAAAACATATTTAAACATCTGATTGTGTTGTGAAAGTGAATTAGAGAAATGGTAGCAGTTCTGCAGGAGGAAATCGCTGAGATGTGCAGTGGTCTAATTTAAGAGGAGCATTCATGGGGATTTTATATTTTGTGGTTCTGGGATGACATATTCATGTCATCAGTTACTTCAGTTGTCCCGGTTAAGATTCCAAAATGCAGGAATGATGACTAGAAGGAGGAGATCTGGCAAGAGTTCGGGAAGAGAGTAGGTAAGACTGAGCTCACTCACAGGAAGACAGGTAGATGAGTGGAGTGGAGAGGAGCTAGGTTGCTGTGTGGTCTGTGAGACGTTCTCGTTGACGGTGCCTCGCTGGTGCTTTTCAAGAACAGGCTGTGCCCCAAGAGTCTCTTGCATTTACATTTTAAGGCATTATTGTTGATAGTTATGATGGTCAAAGGCAGGAGCTTAAATGTGGAATCCCAGGGACCACTAATGTGTAGGGAGCTAACATAGCACCTGGAGTCAGAGATGCTCTTTTCTGGAGGAGCTGCATCCCTCATTCCAAGGATGATGATATGAATGGCCGGTAGTGTCATATTCCATAAATTTGGCAGGACACAAAACATGGAATGGTAGGGTGCAGCATTAAGATTTAGGAGACTGGGTTATGGTTGAGAGCCCCCTAGTGGAAGGGAGTGGGTGTTTAAGCACCTGGAAGCAGCCAATACAGCTCAAGTTCAGAAAGTATTGTGAATGGGGCCTCAAGACTGTTTCCACCTCCTTTGGATATAATAAGTTATATATAAATTTGTCTTTACTTCTGCCCCACCAGAGGTAGAAAAGAGGATTTTGAAGAGCTGAAACTTTTACAGAGATTTTCTTCTACAGCAGGGAAGGGAGTGTCAGGGAATTTTTCTCTCCAGGGAAGTAGCAGAGCTGACAGGCAGTGAAGAGAAGCTGCTGGGACCTGAATGCCCAGTCCCACCGAGCTTTCCAACCAGCCCTTGAGAAAAATAATTTCCAAGTGTGACCTTTGCTGTTTAGCCGTCTGTTCGCAGTGCCCCTTCTGGAAATGGCTGACTGTACTGGTTTATTTCCTGCATTGTTGTCTGAGTCTGAGGTGGGTCAGGAGGACAGCTTGTATTACTTGCCCCTCCCTTTGTTTTATTAAATTCATAATTACAAAGAGAGAAACTTGTGTGACATGTTTTTAAGTCAGTCACATAAATTGCAGACAAAGGGCAAAAGTGGCCTTTTTATAAGTCTTCATTCACTTTAATTACAGTATTTCTAAAAGAATCAACAAGAAACTATAATATTCAGTGTCGAATTCCAGAAATTGCAACATTTATAGAAAGATTAAGGAAGCTGTAGAAAGCCGGGCGGTGGTGGCACATGCCTTTAATCCCAGCACTCGGGAGGCAGAGGCAGGCGGATCCCTGTGAGTTCGAGGCCAGCCTGGTCTACAAGAGCTAGTTCCAGGACAGGCTTTAAAAAAAAAAAAGCTACAGAGAAACCCTGTCTCGAAAAACCAAAAAAAAAAAAAAAAAAAAGAAAGGAAGCTGTAGAAGTAGAAATGTAGGAAAGTTTACAATTTAAGATTTATAGTGTGTGCCTGTAAGCTTTTGATTATATAGACATAAATGTGGTACATAACATATAAGATTATATTTTCATAAAAGTATGTACTTCCTGATTTGTATCAAGTGTATATTACATACTAATATATATTCTATCTACTTTTTAAATTTCAGAAATTTGTGAGGATCTTTTTAAAATTGAAGTATGTTCAGTAGGTGACAACTTGATGACTTTTATGAAGTACAGGCACCTACCTTCCACATCAGTAAAGAGCATCACTGGCTACCACATAGACTTTCATTCTCAACCTTTCTTTTCCTACATGGGTACCAGTATTTGCATCCCTATGGATAGTATAGTGTATGGTTTTTGTGTCTGGTGTTTGGGAAGCAGCTTTGTTTCTGTGAGGACTGCCCACATGGGTACATATACGAGTAGTTTATCCTTCTCCTGTGCTATAGCAGTATGAAGTAGAGGACACAGATATCATAGTATTTGCATTCTGCAGCTGATGGCTGTTTAGCTTTTGAACCATGGCTGCTATGTGTAATGTTCATTTTTGAGGCTTCTGGTGCATGTCTTTTGAGTATGTTTGTGCTGGATAAGTACTCATTTCTATGGGCTGTATATCCAGAATTTACCTTTTGTGGAAATTGTTAATTTGTTTCTGAAAATAGCCCTGCCATATATGATTCCCATGGCTGTACTAACACTAAGTATAATGGCTTATTGTTAAGTTAGTTTTGGTTTTTGATTTTTTTTTTTTGGTAGCTTTTAAAAAGCATTAAATTTAGCCGGTCAGTGGTGGCGCACGCTTTTAATTCCCAGCACTCGGGAGACAGAGGGAGATGGATCTCTGTGAGTCAAGGCCAGCTTGGTCTACAAGAGCTAGTTCCAGGACAGGCTCCAAAACTACAAAGAAACCCTGTCTCGAAAAACCACCAAAAAAGAAAAGAAAAATTTAAATACATGGCAATATTTTGTAATGAAAATAAGTATATTGTAACTGATATCCTTTTGATGGGCTATTGCCACCTTTGCCACAGCATGAACAAATAGTTCTCCTACCTTGTGAGCTCTTTGGTTAATTCTGTGTGTGTTCTAATGTGAGGAAAATTTAATATTGGAGCAAGCTAACAGATCTCATACTTTTTCTTAACAATTTTTTTTAACTTCCCTGTTTTTTTACCTATGTGACAACAGTAGGAAATCCATTTGAATGGTTTTATTTGGTTGGCAAGAAAATGGATTTTGATTTCATGGACAGGGTTTCTCCGTGTAGCCCTGGTTGTCCTGGAACTCACTCCATAGACCAAACTGGCCTCGAGCTCACAGAATTCTGTCTGCCTCTGCCTTCCAAGTGCTGGGATTAAAGGCATAAGCCACCACTGCCCAGCCATTTTCTTCATGCTTATTTTAAGGGTAGTATAAAAAAGATACCATGGTGCCTGAAGCTAGATTTTGCTGAAAATATTGCCAAACACTGCTAATTTAATTGTCCAGAATAATCAACAGCACTAGCTGCCAGAACAGACATTGCATGGACTCTCTACCACAGGGAACCATCTCTGGGGATTACTTGGAAGCATTTTCAAAAAGAGAATCTTGTCCTTTGGAAAAGAAAGATGGTAGATGAGTGAGATGACTCTTTGGGTAAAGGTACTTGATACCAAGCCCGACAACCCCCATGTTGTTCAGTCCTGAAACCCCAGTGATAGAGAAGAACTGACTTCCACATGTTGTCCTCTGACCTTGTGCACTGGACACACTCACCTACACACAAGTGTTAAGACAAAGAGTAAAAGTTTTTAGTCAGAGAACTTTCCTTCATAATGTTCCTTTTACCTTCTCCCCCCATGTTCTCAATAGTTATCTTCTAACAGGAGTTGTTAAGTGTCTGAAAATCCTGAGGTCTTGCTTTTAGTTAACATTTGATAATGCCATGGTAGCCCTGCATCCTCTTGAACACCATAGCTTTAGACTGCTGTTGGCACAGTGGTGTTTGGCAATGTCCCATTGCCACAGTAGGTATCTTAACCCTTTGGAGCAATGGTTCTCAACCTTCCTAATACTGTGACCCCCAACCATAAAATTTTTTCATTGCTACTTCATAACTGTAATTTTGCTACCATTATGAATCATGAAATATTTGAAGCAGGATATTGGGAGTCGCAACCCATAGGTTAAGAACCACTGCTTTTGGAGACTTTGAGAATTTTCAAACTTTATCATAGCCAGATGATCTTTTGGAAATGCCTCCTTCCTTCCTTCCTTCCTTCCTTCCTTCCTTCCTTCCTTCCTTCCTTCCTTCCTTCCTTCCTTCCAGATTTCTCTGATTTTTGCCAGTTGTGTATTGGATTTTTAAGAATATAATGACCAGAATGAGTGTGTGATTCTTGAATGTTTTGGAACATTTTGGCTTTCATATGTGCAAATCATCCACCTCTCTCTCGCTGACAAGAAGCTCTTAGCAATAGCAGAGAACTACTGTTGGGTAGTTTGTTGTTTTGAAAGGAAGTCATCTGGAAACTGCTTTTAGCTACTGAACTTTCTTGAGAGGTCACACTGTAACCCAAGTCCACAAGTCTGCCAACTCTTGCTCCTCTCTACTAATGGAGATGGGTCTAAGATGCTTCAGTGAATTAGCAAGTAGCCCGAAAGCTTATTGAAGACAGTGTGTTCAATGACCTTTCCCTTCCTAGCCTCTAAATCTTTTTATTAGTGTCAATAATGAGAAATAAAACTTGCTGACTAGATCGTTCTGTCTCACAGTATCTGCTGGAGTGTCTCATTCTTAAACAGATGTAGAGTGTAGATCTGACAAGTAGTGTTTCTTGGGCATCATCTTGATATCTCATGGTTACGAACTCAGTTTGTAGATGAATTCTGGACGATACTTTAAAGTCTTTGTTGACATAATGTTTGACTTATAGATAATTTCTGCGTGTGTCCTTGTCATGGTGGTCAGGATAGTATTACGGAGTTTCCTCGAGTTGTCGCTTCCTTACACAGTCATGTAGAATCAGCACTGAGAAACTAAAACCAGCAGAGTCAACCTCATTGACTTGACTGATTCCAGAGCCCCATCAAAAGCTGTTTTCTTTCCCTGTAGGTATCAGTCAGAGCCGGATCTCTCATTGGCTGTTGCAGCAGGGGTCAGACCTGAGTGAACAGAAGAAAAGAGCATTTTACCGATGGTATCAACTTGAGAAGACAAACCCTGGTAAGTATTTCTTTTTATTTATGTGCCTAAATGAAAAGCATCTAATTATTTCATTGAATCCATGTGCTAATTTGTCTAGAGAAACTGTTTCATGCTTTAGTGTCTTTCTTTATGTGAGTAGGCAACTCTAAAACCTAAACCGTGGTTGTCATTGTGCTTAGGTTTCTGTTTCCTAGGCCACTTGACCTCCTCCTCTCAGCCCCCTCTTGATTTCCCGATTAGGAGATTTTCTGTGCACAGTTTGGAAGAATGGCCATAGTATCAGTGGCTGACTCTCTTTTCAGCTGTGAAATTTACCTTTTTTCAATTTTTGGAAAAACATTATGTTAATTGGTGTGTATTTAATATTTTTAATGAGTTCATTCTTTACCATTACTAATGGTTTTGTGTCTTTAATGCCTGTGACCTGGGTAATAAATACATTGTGGAATTTTAAGGAAAAACTGTTCACATAACTCCCAGGAACAGCACTAGACTAGAAAATAGGATGAAATCTTAAGGGTAAAGATTATGAAAGTTTTGTTGTCTGGAGTTGCCAAGAATAGGCAACATTTAATCCCAAGATACTCTTAACAAGTGATAGATCAAGAAAAATATGATGTCACGGGAGTGGCTGTCTTGGGCTGCATGTTGCGAAGGTGATGATAATGAGCCTCATCTCAAGTACACTGTTGCCATTGAGATGCCTTCCGCAGTCCTCTGCATAAAGCCCGCAGGCACACCAGGCGAGATGTTACATTCAGCAGCACTAGCTCTGAGCTGCAGATACAGAGCACTGCATGGAAGTGACTTTTAGGGTGTGTATACGTTAAGTTTTGTTAGTTTTTCTCAACAATTACATTCTCAACCAAAATGCCCTGGTAAGACGAAGCAAAACAGAAAGTATCAATCAATACAAAGAATTTCTAGAATCTCTTCTCCCCCATTTTCTCTTTTGAAGTGTTATAGATATACAGACATTTTAAAAGACCAACAAGGTATTTAGTTACCTTATTGGATACAAAAATTATAAGCATTTTGCTATTTGCCCATAATTTTTAAGATTTATTTGTATGTCATGTTCTAATAATCAGGGTAGTTTCCTATAAAAACTACAATCTCCATTATTGTGCCTAAGAAAATGAATATTTCCACAATTGTTTAGTCTTTTATCATGTCTCTGTGTTATAAAAGTATCTTATAAAGCTTAATACCTGTTTTCTCTCTCTGTGTCTTTTAATAAGCAGTTTCAGTTTTAGGTCAGCAAATTAGGATGCTTCTCTAGCCTCTTAAATTGCCCAAACTTTTTATTTTTTAATGATATAAACTTTGGGGGGGGGAGGGCTTTTCAAGACAGGGTTTCTCTGTGTAGCCTTGGCTGCTCTGGAACTTGTTCTGTAGACTGGGCTGACCTCCAGCTCACAGAGATCTTAGGGCTGGAATTAAAGGTGTGCGCCACCACTGCCTGGCTAAAGTAGGCTTTGATTTTGTTTAAAGGATGATATTTCTTCTTCTGTGGGTACTTTAGAGTTGCTGTTATCTCTAAATACAGTGTTACACCTAAGCTGGGTTCTCTTCTCTCTGCCCGTTAAATAGTTACTTGGAGGAGTACCTCACATTCATCTTTGCAAGACACTGGAATCATCTGACTGAGAACTGGTTAAATTTTCTACAGGACAGTATCATAGGACTGTATGGTTATTTTTAGTGTGTTTTGTTTGAATTATATTTGCATGCAGTGAAATAGCATTCAGAAGTTAAAAATGTAAGATACGAAACAATATTATTTATTCAAAGAATATGCACACACACACACAGGCAGTTTAGATGTCTGTTAAGTATGGAAGTTGTCAGGAATTCTCACTTAGGAAATGATAAGAGGAGTTCTGAAGAGGGGCACTGGTAATAAGGGGAGAAGTAGAAAGACGTATTTATATACCCTCTGGGTCTTTGTTTATTTTGCAATGCTTGGGATTGAACCCAGGGCCTTGTGCATGCAAGGCAGGCATTTAGCATTGAACTGTGACCCTTCTTTGACTTTCTGAATTTTAGACCATGTAGTCTGTGTTTGGAAAATGCATATAATGTGTAATGGAAGGAGGGAGGGGAAAAGAGATGTGAAAATCAATTTGTTTACATTACAGTAGCAAGAGAAGAGCTCAGTTCCTGAGATGTGGTCCCACAGCTTATCTGAAGCAGTTTAGAGAAAATAAGCTATGGGTAGGCTTATTAGCAGATGGTTGCTGTTACCACGCTCTATCCTCGGCCCAGCAGACAGGTCATCAGGAGAAATGTAACTAGCATTATGTTCTCACATGCATTCTGAGAAGAATGTAAAATTAAGGCAAACCACAAAATGAAAAGCTGACTTTTTTTGTTTCTGATACTGAACTATCCGGCAAACAAACAGCTATGTTTGTAGATTCTTCGCCTACTCTTGACCGTAACAAGACTTCTGGTTGCATTCCTTGAGTGAAGTTCTCCTTTCAACCTCCTATCGATTTGGATTTTTTTCTTTAAAATTTTTTTTATTGATTTTATTGAGTTATACATTTTTCTCTGCTCCCCTTCCTTCCTCCCCCTTCCTCCTTCTACCCTTTCCCATGATCCCCCTGCTCCCAATTTACTCAGGATATCTTGTCATTTTCTACTTCCCATGTAGATTGGATCCATGCATATCTCTCTTAGGGTCCTCATTGTTATCTAGGTTCTCTGGGATTGTGAATTGTAGACTGGTTTCCTTTTCTTTTAGACAAAAGCCACTTATTTGTGAGTACATATGATATTTGTCTTTCCATTTGGATTTTTTTATAAGGACTCTTTTGACAAAGTTCTTTTTACATGAACTCAGCAAGGAAAAAATAGAGTTATTTTGACTGATAATCCAATACCTATAGATACAATGTAATAATCAGATAAATAGACCCATAATCAGAATTTCCTAGCACATTATAAAGCCTGCTAAGACTTCTCAATAAAGCAAATTAATGGAAACTAATCACGTTCACTTTATGTTGTTTCTTATGACAACATTTACTAGAAAATGCTTGTTTTCTTAAAGAACAGAGTTTAAATTCAGTGTGTTTGCTGTGAGAAAAATTCCTTTATTCAAATTAAGCTCCATTGTCTTCTCTTGCCTGAATTAACCATTACTATGGCAGGCAGGGTTTGTGGGTCACCTGCAGGCTTGAGATACTGATCCTTCAGACTTCACATTAAAAAGTCTGATGGGACGCTTGTGCATAATACATATGAAGTCCATGTCAGATCAGAAGAAAACACCCATTCTGCGCATGTAGCATGCCAGAGCTCCAGGAAATGTGTGTATGACATGGAAGAAGATGAGAAAGACTTGGGAGAACCCATTTACCATTTCCTTGGATGGAGTACTAATGACCTTCTTCTACTAGCTGATTAACAGGGGCTCATCCAATTCTAACCTGGTACATAAGATAATCATATCTACAGGAGAACACTCACAGAAACCTTAAAATCTAATAGTAAATTATAAAAGTGGTTTTTGTAAGCGGAAACTGCTTGTTCTTTCCTGGCTGCTCAGACCCGAATAATCACACAGAAACTATAATAATTGCACTGTTTGGCCTATTAGCTCAGGCTTCTTATTGGCTAGCTCTTACATCTTAAATTAACCCATTTCTGTTATTTTATATTTTACCTCGATGCCTGTGGTTTGTTACCTCTTACTTCTTGGGCAGCTCCATAGCATCTGCCTCCTTCAGCAGTTACATGGCATCTCTCTGACTCCACCTACTCTCTGTATCCCTTCCAGCCTGGCTATATTTTGCCCTGCCATAGACCAAAGCAGCTTTATTCATTAACCAATAAAAGCAACACATATACAGAAGGACATCCCACATCATCTCCCCTTTTCTTTCTAATTAAAATGGAAGGTTTTAACTTTAACATAATAAAATTATATATACACAACAATTATCAAACAAGAATTATAGTATTTCGTCCATTTACATTTGGCAAAATAAGGAAAATATTCTATCATCATCTATCCTATCTTTGTGAGTGTAAAGTTTTACATCTAATAACTATCTGTCTTCAACTCTTTAAAGACCTCAGAAGGATATATTACCTAACTAAACAGGAAGTGCATTGTAAGTAACCCCCAAAGTTCTAGAATTCAAAGAGACATCTTGCTGCCTGGACAGTCACCCAAAGTTCTTCCTTAACATTGGGACATCCATCTTCAGCCTACAGGCTCATAGTATCCAGCAGACTTTTCCATGAAGCAGGAAATTTGAAGATCTGTCCTGCCTTGTAATGATACAGTCCATCAGTTGCTTTCTTCTGTGTCCTGCAAAATGTCTGACAGTCTCTTTCATGAAGCAGGAACCCTGAAGGACCATCCCATCTTTTGGAAAGCTCAGCGGTCACTTTTCTGTGGGTCCTGCATATCCAGTTCATATGTCATACCATCAATCAGTCTAGGCAAGATCAGTTTCTTACCGAAATGGTTAGCCATGTCACATTTAAGGCAAATTCCATAGCAAGTTTTTTCAATGCTCATCAACCTCTTGAAAGTAATTAGTGCTGCCAGAAGCAGACATGTATCACTGTCAAGAAAAGTCTAAGTTCTTAAAACATTTTAAATGCCATATTCTGTAGGTCTTTGAAGTGCTGAAGATTATCTAACTGAAATATATCTCTGTATATCTAGAAAACCTAACTAACATGACTACAAGTTTGACTATTATAAATGACTATTAATCTATAATTTTTAATTATACATTACATTTTTGATTGTGCTGTATAAACATAATACCTTTAACAAGAATAGAAGTACACATACAACAAAATTGACCTTAAATTTGTATCAGTAAACCAAAGTCCATACCAGTGTAAAGTATTCATTTCTATATCTTATCCCCCTTTAAATGAAAACAAATATTTATAAACAATCATTTTGGAAATATGTTGGTTTTTTTTGTTTTGTTTTTTTTTTCCTCCAAACAGCTTTGTGCTGTTTCTTGGGCAAAGTTTTTTTAGGGTTCACAGAGACCATTCAGGGGGGTCTTGTTCCATCAAACCACATTAGTCTGGAAGGAATCCATAGGTTCTCATCTTCTGTGGAAAACAAAAGCAGAACATCTTTTCCAAAGTAACATGTCCTTAGACCCAAATTTTGAAGTCAAGATACCTTTATGTTGGTTTAACTTAGCCACCCCCAGAATCAAATGTCTCTCTGCAGTAACAATTTCAAAGAAAACACAGTAATATACATAATCCATATTCCTTGTGTATATTCCATCGTTTTGTGGCTTATTTTTTCTTTACTCCTTTAATGTATATTTGTCTGTATTCTTTTATATTTTACTGTCTCTTTAAAGATTTTGTTTTATTTTTAAGACCATTTACTTCTTTTTATAACTGTGTATATTCTTTTTTCTCTCTTCCAAGCCTACATACATTTTTTAAACACACTGTGCCTCGTTTAGTTGTCTTTTATGTCTGAATCTGTCCTATTGTGTATTTGAAATCCTTATCTCACAAGGAGCATTTTAAAATGGTTAGCAGTGTGGTTGCCCCAGCCTTGGATGCTGACTCTGCCTCTCTTGGCCTTTCAGTATGGTAGAGGTACGTTCACCTCCTCTGCAAGCCATTTTCACTTCCCCAGCTCCAGGGACACAGTGGGTCTATGTTGCCATTAAGCAAGTTGTAACACTCTGCTCACAAAACCCACTTAAGTGTTCCATAGTCAGACCTCCTGAAAGAGCCAGAGCCATTTGTGCCAGCGTGAACCAGGAAACTGATTTTTAAATGAGTCACACATCTGTTTGCAAACAGAGCCTATCTGAAAAAAATGCAGCTACCCAGAAGCTGTGCTTGGCTCTCATTTTTGTAGGCCTAGAAGCCCTTTTCTTAGGCTTTCTTAGGCTTTATGTGGTTGTATGTTGCCGAACGTAAGCGGAGACTGCTTGTTTGTTCCTGGCTGCCCAGACCAAACAATTACACAGAAACTATATTCATTACAACACTGTTTGGCCTGTTAGCTCATACTTCTTATTGGCTAGCTCTTATATCTTAAATTAACCCATTTCTATTATTTTTATTTTACCTTGAGGCTCATAGTTTGTTACCTCTTGCCTCTTGGGCATCTCTGTGTTGTCTGCCTCCTTTAGCAGCTACATGGTGTCTCCCTGACTCCACCTACTCTCTCTCTGTATTTCTTCCAGCCTGGCTGTTCTGTCCTGCCATCGGCCAAAGCAGCTTTATTAATTAACCAATAAAAGCAACACATATACAAAAGGACACTCCACATCAAAATTTTGTTTTAATGTGAACTAAGATGTATTGTCAAAAACTGTTACTATAAAGAAGTAAGTCACACATAAGTGAGTCCCTGGACCTTTCTCCAGCCCAGATTTCCCGTATCACTACAGGGAAGTTTTAAGGGTTGTACTCACTATTCCCACATCTAGTTTCTATGCATTGTTCTGTCAAATTCAATAATGTTCATCATATTCTTGTATAATTCATTGCTCCCTGTCTGTCTGAACCAAAACAAAGTAGATAGACTTTGCTTTCTAGAAGTAATCAGTATTTATTCCAGAATGCTTTGTGTGCTATTTTTCTTGTTTTTTCCTTTTATCGTGTGTGTGTGTGTGTGAGAGAGAGAGAGAGAGAGAGAGAGAGAGAGAGAGAGAGGGAGAGAGAGAGAGAGAGAGTATAGGGGTACACATATATGTGGGTATATGTGCACCTGAGGGTCTGAGTATGGGGAAATGTGTTACAGATATAACGGGAAGCCAGGCTATACTTAGAGCTGCAATAGGACAGCTCCGTCCTGAAGGACAGGTGTTCTGACTATGGGGAAGCCAGGCTACCTGAAGCTGGGGTGCGGTGGGGGATGGTCTCTCCACAGGATATAGCAACCCTGTTCTTCTCCTAGAGAGCTGCTACAGCTGAGCTCTGCTCTGTTTCCTTAAGGGAACAAAAGTCCTAGCAGAGCTGTCTGCTTCTTCTCTGGCCCAAGGTGTTACTTCTTTTGCTAACACTACTAAAGGAGAAGCCCCTACAACAAGGTTTTTCATCTCAGTCCGCTAAGGGATGTCCAAGCCAGGTTCTTCTATTCTGCGCAGGCGAATCTCTTGAGAAAGAGATTTATTTGATAAGGAGGAATCTAGGAGAATGGCTGCCTCTGCCAGGGAGGGATAAATGGTGGCCCCTAACTGAACAGGCAGAGTGGCTTATAGTGCTTCTTAGGGGTGGAGTTTTCCCAGGGAGAAGAGGGGTTTGTTAGTTTTTCCCTGCTCAGGAATTGGTTAGTTTAGTTTGTCAGGGGCAGAGATGGGTCTGATTTCATGGCCAAACTGTTTCTTTCACTTATCTTTTTTAGCTTTTTGACTCTAATCTTAGGACCAGGGCATGTTTCTTTTCACTGGCTCTGATTCTAGGGACAAAGTGTGTTTCTTTGGCATTGGTTTCAGAGTCTGGGCACATGTCTTTAGTCCTGGGTTCAGGGATAAGTATGTTTCTTTCCCTGGCCCAGGTCTCAGCTCCAGGGTGTGTTTTTTTCACTGGGTCTGAGTTCAGAGTCAGGGTGCTTAGTGATTGGTTTCCTGCTCCTGTTTTCCCTTTTCCCTACACTGAGGCTAGATGTCAAGAACCATCATCCTCAGTCTCTCCTCCACTGTATTCACTGAGGCAAACTCTCTCAGCCAAATCCTGAGCGCACAGATATGGGTAATCTTGCTATCTGACTTGCTCTGGGGACCCCAGCTACAGTTCCCAGGCTGGGTTACAGGTAACTAGCTACAATGCCTTCCTGGCTTCTTGTGCTGTTTTGAATGACTGCTACAATGAAAAAGAAATGGGACAAGGGGAAAAAAGCCCTCAATGTGTTATTTTAAAATTAAGAATATTTACAGGTTTAAAATTGCTCAGTTTTAGCCTTCTGTATAGAAATAGTCTTAATTTCTTTCAAAGTCACCATGTTATTATTTTCTTCTCTCGGTTTTATCTCTCTTTTCCTCCCTCCTTTTTCTTCTTTTCTGACAAACTTTATTTTAATCTAAATTTTTTATAGGAAGTTTAGACAATGCAGAATATTTTTAAATCATTGATACCATTAACAGTAAATTCCAACAACAAGAGCTCATCATTGGCTGTCTACCTCCTTCAGCCTCTCAGGATCCTGTTCTTTGTTAACTTCCATGCCTGCACCACGTTGCCCACCTATAAGAACACGTCACAGTTCTAGCAGCACATGCTGGAGCTCACTGATTTGTTCTCTCCCCCCGACTTTCCACTCTGAATTCCTTCATAGCTTCACCAGATCAAGCCTAGGGTAAGAGAACCCATGGCCTTATTTATTCAATTTCTGCCTTCATCTTGACTGGTTGTAATGTTAAGTAGTTTGGCTGCTTTGGACATTTTCTTTCGAAACAAAATTTGTATTATTTTAATTAGGTAGATTCTTACCCTAGACTTTTGCCGTGCTGTAATCCTTGTTTGCTTTAGGAAAAATTGGAGACTTTGCATCAGGCCCAGATTATTTTGACAAACCTTTAAATATTTATTTATTTATTTGTGTATGTATGTGCGTGAATGTTTTGCCTGCATGTATGTCCATACACCATTTACAAGCATGGTGTCCACAGAGGCCAGAAGAGGTCATTAGCTCTCTCTCTCTCTCTCTCTCTCTCTCTCTCTCTCTCTCTCTCTCTCTCTCTCTCTCTCTCTCTCTCTCAATTATAAACTGATTGGCCTAGTGTCTCAGGCTCTTCTTATTAACTCTTTCTTACATCATACATTAACCCATTATTCTTGTCTGTGCTAGCCATGTGGTTTGGTACCTTATTAGACCAGGCAGTCACATCTTGCTTATTCTTCATCTAGGTCATGACTGCAGACTGCAGAATCCTCTTCCCAGAATTCTCATTGCCCTACCTCTACTTCCTACCTGGTCGCCCCGCCTATACTTCCTGCCTGGCTATTGGCCAATCATCATTTTATTAAAAAATAATACAAGTGACAGGATAAAAGACCATTGTCCCACAACACTCCTCCCCCCCTTTTTTTCAAAACAAGAATTCTAAATCGAATCTCCCTTGTTTAGCTTTCTTCTGACCATTATCTGTAACAACTTGTAACCAACATTCTAAAAAAGACAAACATCCATAATCCATTTTTGGAGGATGTGAGTGTAGTTTTCTAGGCTACTTCCTGCTGATTGGGGGAACTGATAATCTTATGGGAACCTAAAGAAAATTTAGAATTATGATCAAGTCCTGACTGGCGTATCCTATGAGGCTTGATCATTTCAGTCAGCAGTCTTTGAACTGTTCTGGATGTAGAACTCAGACATCTGGTCCAACTGCTTTTATTGGAGATTTCTCGGGGGGGGGGGGGGGTCTTCCTTGATCAAACCTGATTTTTCTTAGCTCAGAATGAAATCACAGCCTCTCATTTCCTGTGGAAAAAAGTCAAATCTCTTTTCCAAAGTAACATACCTTTTGACTTCAATTTTGAAGTCAAAGTATTTTCAAAATATCTATCTTGGATTAATTCATCAGCATTTATAAACAAATATCTTTTAGCAGCTGTTGCTCCATCCTCAGCATTCAAACAATTCAAAGAGAGCATAATAACATACAGATTCTCTGTATGTTTTTCATCTTTACGTGGCTTTATTTTTAAACTTTATTTCTTTTATTTTTATTTTAATTTTTAGCTTTTTGAGACTTTTTTTTTTTTCTCTGTGTTTCTTTGTCCTGGAACTCACTCTGTCGACCAGGCTGTCCTTGAACTCAGAGAGCTCTGCCTGCCTCTGCCTCCCAAGTGCTGGGATTAAGGGTGTGTGCCACCACACCCAACTACTCTCTTTTTTCTTTTTTTTTATTTTAAGGAATTTATTCTTTTTCTTTTCTATGTATATTTTTAAACACACTGTATACTGTTTAGAGTTTTTTTTTTGTCTGAAAGTATCTTTACTGTATCTCTTTTTCTGAATACATGATTCTTTAATTTGCTAAGCGATGTGGCTAGGATTAAATCCCTGGCTTTGACAGCTGGATCCAGCCTATTCCTTAGCTTTTGAGATTCCAGCCTCACGGCAGAGGTACTGGACAGAACCATGTTTATTGCCAGAACTCTATAGCATTTCAAGGTCCCTGCCACCACCAAAAAGCATGCGGTCAGCTTTTCATCAACACCATTCAAGTGTTTCGTGGCAGGACCTCTTAAAAGAGCTGCAAGGTTTGGCAGCTAAAGCTGAATCAGTAAGCCTCTCTTAAATGAGAGTGCTTGTCTCTAGCAAGCAGAGCCCACCTGAGAAAATGCTGCTATCAGTAAGCCATGCTTAACTCTATTCTTTTCTGTCAAGAATTATTTCCCAAGCTTTCTCAGGCTTTATGTGGATGCAGTTGTCCACATGGGTACCATTCTGTTGACCAAGGTTTCTGTCCTGCCCAGTCCTGCAGCTGTTTAGTCCCAAATAAGTACACCAAGGTCTACATTAATTATAAACTAATTGGCCTAGCATCTCAGGCTCTTATTAACTCTTTTTGACATCGTACATTAACCCATTATTCTTGTCTGTGCTAGCCATGTGTCACATCTTGCTTCCTCTGCGTCTGGGTCATGACTGCAGACTGCAGAAGCCTCTTCCCATTAGTTCTCTTAGAACTGAAGTTAAAGACAGTTGAGAGTCATCAGGTGGCTGCTGGGAATCAAACCTGGGTCCTCTAGAAGAGCAGCCAGAGCACGTACTTGCTATATCCCCAAGCCCTTTCCTCAAACCCATTGGCTATAGTATAAAAGATTTAAGCTTACTGGTAATAATAAAAGAGATTCAAACCTACTGGCCTTCATACAAACGAATCACACTCATTGTCTGCATGGGAAAACTTACAAACTTAACTATATGTAAATTAAAATAAAAATATATACCATAATTAAAGATACAGCAAATGACAAATGAATAATTACAGCTATATAACTGGTAATTGATGTATCTCCACTCAGATAAAATCTATAGCTCAATGACAACAGGACCATAAACTGACAAAAGTTAGATAATAGGCAATAAACAAGAAGGAGCTCATCTTTACTATTAGTGAGGTATTTTATCTTAAAGGTATTTTTTTTCTGCCAGATTGGTACATTTTGATATGTAATATGCTTAGTGTTGGAGAATATGATGAAATAACAGCTGGAGATGGTTGTGATGACTTGTATTAATTATCTGCTCTGATACGAACCATGCTACATTTTTTTCAGCTTTGCACAACAAAGATTTATTTTCTGTTTCTATAGACCAGGAATCCAGGAGCAGCGTCCTCATGAGCTTTTAGTCAAGCCGTCAGCCAGGGCTGTAGTCACTGGAACTAGATGGTCCACTTGCAAGGCCACTCACATGGATGTTGGCTGTCCCTGTTCCTTACTGTCTCATGGCCAGAGACAGCAGTTCCTCAAGAGCCCCATCATCCATTTCACCTAGCAACTTCTCCCTTGAGCAAGTGATCTGAGAAAGAAAGCAAAGAAAGATGCCCTAGTGTCTCAGTCTCGACGAAACATGCTGTTGCTTACACATGAGTACAGAATGGGAAAGCACCCCACAAAAGCACAGCTGCCAGGAGGCAAGGAAGGACTCATGAGCCCTTGGGACTGACTATCAACATGCCTTTGTTGGGACTGAATGTCTGGGTATTTATTTCTGTCAGCTTGGTATAGAAGGATCCATATAATGTATATTGTGGCGTAGTGTACAAGATAGCCTTTTCCCTCCCTTGTCTGGTGCTCGGGTAGAATGGCAAAGGCACCTGGAGATGAGGTGGATATCTTTCATTCTTTTCAGACTTCCACATGGCTACTGTGTGTGGTTGATTTTACTTCTTAAAGCACAGCATCCCAGGAGATGTAGAGAGCAGGTGCAGGGCTCACTGTGATCTAGCCTTGGGGTTTCTCCATGTCATAGATGAGCCCAAATCGAAGAACACAATGACGGGGAGGCATGGTTTACTGTGAAGATCCATATTTAGACCTGCCCTGGGCAGTTATGGTTGTGAGAGATGATGCTGACCTGTTGTAAACCTTCAATACATATAAAAAGAACATTTTATCCTGGATTTATTTTTAATATAAAATTAATAAAATTTGTGTAGTACTGGCTCTATAATATGTGGAGAGGAATAAAATTAAAAATGAGATGAGATATTTTAGCTTCCAGTTTGAAGAAGAGATTTACTAAGAAGGGAGAGACAGACGATATGTTTAAAAGAAGAATCTAGATTGTTTAAACCATTGGTCTCCATCCAAGAAAATACAAATAAAGATGTTGCTGTTAGGAAAGGAGTTTAGCTGGGACCACTTTTGTGTACCTGTGGTTCCAACTACTTGGGAGGCTAAGACCAGAAAAACTAGTGAGGCCAGGAGCTAAAGGCCAGCCCTAGCAAAATAGAATGCTCCTGTCTCAGGAAGGGTGTGTGTATATTCAAATAGAGACATTATCCATGGTGTTATTTGATGATATGATAGAAAATAGTTCCTATCGTGAAGAAACATGTTCATTGTGTGAGATTAACATGTTTTCTTATGTACATAAACCCTTTCAATTCCAACTTGCCTTTCTAGGACAATACTAAGAGTTCTGATAAGCTGGGCTTGATGAAGCATGCCCATACTTCCAACACTGAGAGATGGAGGTAGGCATTCTGTGCTGCCTTACTCCTGTCTCAGAAGAAAGAGAGAAAAGGAGTTTGGTAAACTACAGCCAAAGGGAACTTCTTGGAGGCTTTAATCAGAAGAGTGATATAACTATAATTGTGTTTGGGAAAGATGAATTTAGCAGTGCAAGGAGTAAAAGAGGAAGGGGAGGCAGAGACTTGCCATGGCAGCATGCCAAGCTCTATGCACATCTGTGAGCTACGTCCATAGAAGCCAGAGACAGTGTGGCTTCTGATTTGAGGCTAGCCTCAAGTCTAGAACGAACCACAGGAAAAGACATGTGATAAGTCGAGAATTAGTGAATTATAACTCGCTGAAGCTATTTGAAGATAGCTGGTCTAAATTAGTGAACCCTCTCAGATCAAAGTTGTTCTGTCAGAGGTGAAGAATATAGTATTGGTAGGTGGTAGACCTGTAGGGTCTGGATCCTGCTCACTAACTGCTTGTGAAATACCTTCTTACTTTCTTTGCTGCTGTATTTTACACTTTTCTTTTTGAAACAAGGTCTCATGTAGCTGAGACTAACCTTAACTCCTGATCTTCCTGCCTCTGACTTCCAAGTCGTAGGATTACAGATGTGTACCACATCTGGCCTTGTGAAGAAATTTCAAAAAAGGCTCAACAAGGAAAGTCCAGTGCTTTTTATGAAGAAATAGGTCTCATGCTTTGTGTGAAATGCATTGAAGGAGCTAACAGACACATGAGCTGATGGAAAGGTGGCAGTTAGGATGACTTTTGCAGGCTCTTGAAGGAAGAGGCTTTTACTGTTTCAGGTTTTTTCTTTTGGTCATTTTTGTTTTATGTGTGTAGGTGTTTTGCTGGTATGTATGTCTGTGAATCATATGTGTACGGTGCCTGAAGAGACCAGAAGAGGGTATTGGATACCCTGGAACTGGAGTTACAGATGGTTGTTAGCTGCCATTTAGGTGCTGGGAATTGAACCTGTGTCCTCTGGAAGAGCAGTCAGTGCTTTTAACCACCAAGCAATCTCTACAGCTTTTTGATCGTGTTTTTAAAAATAACAATATTAAATATATTGGCCTTCAAGTCTCAGTACCAAGAAGCTTATACTCAGACCTCATTGTCTTGTTTTCATGGTATCCTTGTACTACTGATTTTTTTTTAATTGCAAGATATATGCTAAAAATGTTTTGTTTATTCCAGGGGCTACGTTAAGTATGAGACCAGCCCCTATTCCAATAGAGGATCCTGAATGGAGACAAACACCTCCTCCAGTCTCTGCCACACCTGGAACCTTCCGACTCCGGCGGGGGAGTAGATTTACCTGGAGAAAGGAGTGCCTAGCTGTTATGGAAAGGTACTTCTCCTATTGCTGGGAAACGCTTCCCAGACCAGTTTCATTTACAACAAGTAATCTGAGGTTCAGATTCTAGCTCTACGAATATTATAGACTTCCAGAATTGTTGAAATAGGAGAACTCACAAAGCTGGTTTTAGCATTTATCGGCCTATTTGACTTATATACAATTTAATTTCCTCATCGGTAGCATAACAGTATTTAGAGTTAATATTTTTAAATATATCTTTCTATTGTTTTGAAAAAACACTGTGAAGTCTTTATTTTCATCAGTGTTGAACTGTAAAGGACAGCTCTGAGACTCACTTTTTTGCAACAGGGGGATGACTCAAAAGATGGGTCTCCAAAGGTTTAAACTTTAACAAAACCTGATCCATATCTGGTTTCAACACTTTTGGCAGTTTCATTTTCCCCATCTTTTATAACACATTGCTGTATTTAGTATATATTCTAATTGTCCTTTAAGTACCCTTCCACACACACTCTTTGCATGAGTGATATCTATATGACTCTGACTTGGTGGAGAGGTTGACAGACAGGCAGCAGGGTCAATCTTACCTAATCTGACCGCCAGTGTGGCATCCTGGAAAGAACACTTGATGAAGATTCAGAAGTACCAAAACCTGATCAGGTTCTGATCAGGTCAGAGACCGACACTGTATCTTTTTTGTCTCTAAAATGGAAATGTCGGTACCAGCAATATGTTACTCAGGACATTTGCCCTCTCTTTCACCTACTGCACTGCTGTTTCCCAGTACATCGACATCACTGCCTGATGAGGACAAGCTTCACAGTGTTGAAGTTCAAATGATATAAGTGAAGAGGATAGGCAGCCACAGTGGGACTGTCGGTTACCCGTGGCTGTGCAGTTCTCTCATAACCGTGAACCTGTTTCTTCCCGATTGACTGAAGTGAGCAGGGGAGACTCGTGCTCTGGAAATCTGACTGCAGCCTGCTCCTTTTCCCTCATCTGGAAGTCTGATTCTTTCTGAAAGTTTGTTTCAAATTTTCCATACAGAAGATGGGAATGAAAATAATGCCTACCTTAAATTATTCACAGCATTATATATTTTCCTCTGGGTACATGATAAATTTTGATATTATTCTGTGCCTACTATGGGTTCTAATTATACTGATAAGAGTCAGTTAAATTTTTCATTAAGATATTAAAGTGCATTTATTACATAAAGTCAATATGAGAATGGATTAAACATTGAGACCATGAAAACAGTGGATTACATTCTCTGTATGTTTTAGGAGTCGAACCTCAGGGACTCAGAGACTAGGTTTCCTTTACTTCTAAATTTTTCTTTCAAGGTAGCAACATCTATCCATGGATCACACTGACTAACTTTAGACAAAAAGATATACAGCATTTTATCTTTTTGTAAGGTTCCTATTTAGTTCTAACATTTTTTATCTCAATTTTAATTAATATCTTCACCTAGGACTTAGTTTCTTCTGGCTTCATTTCATCTTAACCTGGCACAGCTAGAGAAGGTGTGGCTCAGGCCTGAGTTCTCAGAAATGCTGAAAGCCTTTCAAAGCACTGAGTATCAATTGTCTAAATGATCTGCGTCCTCCAAAAATGGAGATTTGTATTCTCAGAAGTGGAAGATGAAATCTCCTAGCCTTAGAGTAGCGTATCACACTTTTTGGCTAGACTGAATGTTTGAATAAATACATAGCACCACCAAGTAAGCCTTATTCAAATATGTTGGTATAGAATAAAAGTAAAGACTATTTCATTCCTCACTCCATACAGGAAGATAAATTTTAAATCAATTAGGAAAGTGAATTCATAATACATAGAAGAAGGAAACATAGGGTATCTCTTCATAGAAGAAATCTGGAGATGGGAGAGATGTTTCCTAACTGAGCCTCCTAATCAAAAAGCAGAAAGGAAATGATGGATAGATATAAATGAACAGAACTGCTGTGATTAAACTAAGCAAAGTAGTAAAATAAATTGGAATAAAATATTTGCAACTTTTATCGCTCTTAATATGTAAAGAATTCCTAATGAGATAAGACCAACAGCTCTACAGAAAGATGACTAAAGGGAGTGGCACATAAATAAAGATGACTAAGGGAGTGGCACAGAAATAATGCAGAAGCCTTTTAAGCACATACAAAAGTCCTAAAGTTGTTGTCATTCTTGTTTAGTTTTCTTGAGACAGTCTCACTTTAGCCCTGGCAAGCCTTCAACACATGGCAGTCCTCCGGTGCCAGCCTCCAGGTGCTGAATTTACAGGTGTAAACCACTGCATCCTAGCCAAGATACTAACCTTGAGTCAAGTGATTCAAATTCAAACTCCATTGAGATACCATTCTTCTCACCTGTCACATGGGCAAAAATCACCAGGTTTGTTCAAGTTTTCTCTTGATTAGGCTCTAGAGAAATGGCATTCTGATCGATTATTATGGAAATGCAAAATGGAGCAGCTTCCATGGAAAAGAGCTAGGCAGTGTCAGGGGCCATTACTAATGGATTTGCCCTTTGCAACAACATTCCTGTTTCCAGAAACTTAGACTGGAATATATACTGTCAAAGATATAGTGACAGAAAAGAACGCTGTCATCTCGTATCAGAACACTGACAGCAGTCTGAATGTTGTCAGTCATGGTCTGGATGAATAAGTATAGAAACCACAAAGGCCACTGACATGACTCAGCAGGGAAAACACTTGGCTGTGCAAGCCTGGCACCCTGAGTTCAATCCCCGGAACTTACATATAGGTGGAAGGAGAGAGCCACCTCCACAAAGTTGTCATATGACCTCCACACACAAGTGTAAATGCCCTTAAAACATATAAACAAAGAAAAAATAGCTTTATTGAGATAGAGCTCCCTTGTTGAAAGTGTATATTTTAAAGCCCTGAATGTATCTATAGTTACACAACTGTTACCACATTTACTTTAATTATGCCCCCAGAATCTTGGTGTCTAGCAGAAGTTATTCTCCTTTTCTCCCATCTCTTTTTAACTCTGTGTAAACATTAATCTTTGTACAAATTTACCTGCTGCGGAAATTTTAATATTATACAAAGCCAGATTAGGAGGCTGTTAGAATAATCTGGGCCTAAGTAATAAGGGCCTAGATTATAGTAAAAAGACAAAGGAATAAGATATGAATAGAAGGCATAGCTATCAGAAAGGAATTTGAGGAAAGACATACCTAGCTGTAGGCTGAGCGTGGAATGTCAGCAGCAAGAGCGTAAAAGGAGATAGATGGTCAGGGCACTCACCAAAGACACAGGTCTGCACCGTTAGAAATAGATTGGCCTTGGAAGAATCTTTCAGCTTCCCTAGACCCCAGTTCTTTATAAGATGAAGATTTAGGTGTAATGATAGAATAAAGGAAGATAAACTTCAGAATTAGACAAGGGTTGATTCTAGCCACTCACCCAACCCTCCTAGTAAATTGTTGGGAATGTAGGGCCTTGGTAAGTTGATGAAGATGAGTATGAAGCCGTAGTAGTACAGTTATTGCTGAGAGTGCTTGTTTTCAGAGTAAGCCTATCCCGGCTAATAGGAAGTATGAAGTTACCTGGCATGACTCGAAGAAAGTTGTCATGGCATTTGAAATGGGAGCGCCGTCATGAAGTTATTTTCAGCTCAAGCCTCGGGTACAGGTGATATCTGGTTACATCTTTCAACTTACACAGTTTCTACATGTTTTCCCCCAGCTAAATGTAGCTAGGGGAAAAAACCCAACTCTTAAAACCCTGCTGATTTACCTAACTTAAAATTCATGGCCATGAACCTCAAGTAGCTCTTCAGTTCTGTCAAGCACTCACTGCCTTCCTGGCTCACCCTTTCCTCTTAAAATTATTTTACACTTTGTTTTCTCTCTGAAAACACCTCAACCTCCTCTTGTGGTGACCTAATTCACATTTTACTGAGAAAAGCAAAGCACTGACAGGAGAACGTGCACACATGTGCACAAATGTGCATGCATGTGCAGAGACTGTGTGTGTGTGGTTTCCTGTGCCTTAACACCCAAAGCACTTCAGTGATGTATTTTCCCCACTACTTACCAGAGCGTTGTGCTTACTGTAGACGGTCATGATGTTAACATTATGAATATTGCTCTTTTTTCTTTGCTGTCCTCTTGCATTCTCTATCCTACGTATGTGACTTTTCCAATAGTGACTCCCAGAAACATTATCACAAGGGGCAATATTATGTGGTTCTATTTATAGAAATACCCAGAATAGTCAAATATGTAGAAAAAGAACGTAGTTGGTATTTCCTCAGGCTGGGGAAGATAGAGGCCTGGGGGTCAGGAAACAGCTGAAGAACACATTGTTTTATGAATATATCAAAAGCATATTTCAGATATGTAAACTGCTCCACACGTGAGTCATACCTCAACAGAACTACACATAAAAAGGGAAGACACCATTAGGAGCATCCCCTGTCTACCCTCCACAGTTGATCCCCATTGCCACCCTTTCCAAATGAGGCAGCCAAGGCTCAGGGGGCTTAGGTGAGTTGCTAAGGCCATACAATCCAGTCGACAGCTGAGTTACATGTGTCTCTCTAGACAGTGCTTATTGCATATAAGTCCTGACCCTTGGAGAGAAAGCCATTTTCTTCTGGGTGTATACAGTGCTCTTAGCACATGAAGTAGACCTTGGTTAGCCCTGGATTAACATACCTTTTAGCTTCTGTTTAGCTAAGAACATATAAGGGTTTTTATAGGGAAAGATGTAGCACAAATGTTAAGAAAATAATTGATGTTGGGCCATAGGAACATGAGGAATCACAGGTTTATCCTATCTGTGTAGGTTGGTCGTGTTTCCTATTTAGAACAGTATTTGTTGTCTTAAAGAAGATTTGAGTATTTTAATAGAGATTTTAGAATGACATTATTGGATAATCTTAGATCAGTTACTTATTAAATTTTTGCTGTATATTAGCACTAGGCTAGACTTACCTCAGTGGTTTGTATATTCACAAGATGGAAAACATTAACTATGTTGCACACTTGAAAGGTCTACATCTGCAAATAATATGAGACACATACTGGGATTTCCATTCCAGAAACCTGCCCGTTCACACATTCAGTCAATCAACTGCTTCTTGGTAGTGAGGCAGTATCTGGCAGAGAGCTTAGAAACAGTCACAGTGGACGAAGGTCATGAGCAGGCTGGATCTGAGTCTGGAGGATTGCAGCCAGGCCTCCCAGTGTACTCTTTCCTATGCATCTGTCGGGAATCTGGCCTTGGTGTTCCTTTACCTTTGGAAACAAGTGTATCTCTGGAGTATTAGGGTCTGTGACTAGAATGCAGAGAATGAAACCTGTCTATTGTTCCTACCCCTGTTTCATTTCAAGGGAGGGGAAGGTAAATGAAGCCTTGAAATCAGGCCACAGGCTTTTAACCCAGTTAGGTAAGATGGGAAGAAAGCAACAACTTGGGGAAGCCTTGACCAGACTCAGGAATAAATGTGAGAGGCCTGGCAGGATCAGGTTGGTGCAGTGATTGGTCACCAGCTCTGGAGTCAGAGGTGTGAGAAAGTTACTTATGCTGTTACTTCTAGTCGAGTGATTGAATGCCTGTATGTCATCGTGTCCAAGAAGATACAAAGGAATGTGTCTGTGCACTTGGAGTTCTACCGCGTGTTTTGTTGTTCTTCTTGACCAGAATACCTATAGCATGCTTTTGTTCTTTGGTTGTTTTTGTCATGGTCCTCTTCTTTAAGTCATAGAAAAAAAGACCAACATAGAGCCCTGGAATTATAAGGAAAATGGTTTTTGTTCTTTTGACCTTTGAACTTAACAAAACAACTTTAAGAAGTTAATCCAGAATATTCTCCCCAGAAGCCAAGGAAGCAACACTGAACACAAGCCTGAGAGTGAGTGTCTCCTTCCCCCAAAATTCAAGTATCCAAAAATAGGTTCTTAGAATAACTGCTGTCGTGAGCGAAAATAGCATTGCAGCCACAGTACTATGGCAAACACAAATTAAATCAAAGCTCTAAACTTGGTGTCCCTGCCCTTAACCTGATGTGCGTATAATCTGCGTTTGAGACGTGTCTGACACACAGATGCATTTCACACAAGTGTCTTATTGCTTCCTGGGAGAATTAGTATGGAATAGACCAATCGGCTTATAAAGCATGTTTCTAGAATGTTGTTTGAGGGGTCTGTAATTTAATTCCCTTGGTCTTCAGCATTTTGGAATTCTTCCCAGGACAGTTTGTATTAATGCTTGGATTTTGGTGTCAGTCTCTTTCCTGTCTCTTTTCACTTGTAGTTTTGGTGAATTCCTTGCCAGGAGGATTCAAGAAAGCCAGATTTTCAGAAACTAAGCTCTAGGGCAGGCTGGCATGGCCTGGGTACTGTGAGCAGAGTCATCCCTGAATGGGCTCTGTCAGAAGACCGTTTTCCAAAGACAGTTTGTTAATGCCTCCTTCAGCAATAGTCTTATAGAGAGAGTCCCTCAAATTTGGTGTTTATAGGTGTAGGATAATGAAATATCCTAGAGGGTTATGATCTCTCCTAACAAAGAGTGGTAAACAAAGTCACTTGCAAACTCATGTCTAAATAGTAACTTAGAAAAAACTGATTTCTCTTATTTTCTTTTCATCCCTAAAACTTTCTTTATGGTCCCAAGAATATTTTGTTTTCTTCTGTATTATATTGTTGCTGAATTGAGTGAGCCTGCTAAGGAAAGTACCCTTTAGCTCCTGGGTCTCATCAAGTTAGTAATATCGAGAGAAAAATGGAGTCTGTGTTTTAACTCTTTCCATTTAAGTGTGATTGCTTTTTACAAGTGTCTAAGTCGGTAACGGTGGATTTGTTCAGTGGAAAGCCACAGCACAGGACGGATACGACTTAGTAAACTTGAGGGAAGATACAGATGACATGATGTGAAGCAGTTACGTTTTCATAATAAAACACGAGGCAAGGAGGAATCATGGTGACTCGGGAAGCTGAGGCAGGAGGATCACCTATGAGTTTGAAGCCAGACTGGGAAGAGCAATGAATCCCAGCCTGGCCTGGGCTGCTGGGTGAGTCTCTGAGAAACTGATCACAATGAGTGATAGCAAAATAGCAACAGACACAAGTGTATAAAGATAAAGATTGAGAGACATAATACAACCTAAATTATTTTCTGTAAATGTTGTGTTGTTTTTATGTTCTTTTCATTTAATAGCTGATAATGTAGTGATTAAGAACACATTGTTGTAGGTACTCTTAGGCGAGCCACTTGCCAAATGTAATGACTGTGAGGCTAGGAAGATGGCTCAGTGGTTAACAGCTGCTCTTCCAGAGAGCTGACGTTCCATTCTTAGCACCCACATGGCAGCTCACAACTGTCTATACCCTCCAGTCCAAGGGGAACCACCCTCTTCAAGCTTCTGCAGCACCGGGCACAAATATGGTACACAGGCATATGTGCAGGCAAAACACCCCTACATATAAAAATAAAAAAAAAAGATGATACTCATCTGTAGAAGTGCTGTGATTTCATGACTACGTTTACACGGCATACATGCCATGTGATTAATAGTTCATAATCTTCCTTTCACTACATGTTCAAGATTAAGAAAAAAAATAGAGCCAATGAGATGGCTCAGTGATCTAAGACCCCTATCACCAAGCCTGACCACCTGAGTTAAGTCCCTGGTAGTCGCATGTTCAAAGGAAAGAACTGACACATGTAGGTTCACCTCTGACCTCTGTATGCACTTCCTTCCCCAAAATAAGTGAATAAAATTTAGATAACAATAATAATATATATTAATAACTTTCATGGTGTTGTGGTTTGAATAAAAATGGTCCCCTTTGGCTCATAGTAAGTGGCTATTAGGAGGTGTGGCCTTGCTGAAGGAATTGTGTCATTGGGGGCAGGCTTTGACATCTCAGATGTTCAAACCACGCCCAGTGTGGCTTTTGTGGCTTTCATTTCCTGCTGCTTCTGTGTCCAGATGTAGAACTCTCAGCTCCTTCTCCAGCACCACATCTGCCTGCATGTTGCCATGCTTCCTGCCATGATGATATATACTAAACCTCTGAACTATAAGCCAGTCCCAATTAAATGTTTTCCTTTATAGGAGTTGCCATGGTCATGGTATTTCTCACAGCAATAGAACCTTAATCAAGGCATAGAGTACTTTTATTGAATTGGAAATTTCTGAAGTTACCACTTTTCATATTTCTTAATCAATTAAAGTCTGCTTTGCCTTTCTTTTAAAATGAAAACAATCCAAACAGGACATAGCAGTGCCTACAAGTTGTTCCAGGTGCTTGTCAAACTGGGACAAGAATGTCATCTGAGTCCAAAGTTCAAAGTCAGCCTGGGAAACAGAGACTTCATCTCATTTTTTTTTTTTTTTTATTTTGAGGAATGTGGGAAGAAGAGGTAGCCATTCACTTTTCTCGGTGGAACACTACGTAGTGCTGAGGCATATTGAAAAGCTCTGGTCCTGTAGGAGAAGTGAATGATGGGTGGGGCCCAGGCTACCCCCACACAAGAGACTGGCAGTCAGACCAGTGGGATAAAGTGACGTCAGGAGAGGAGACACTGCAGAGGCACACAAGCTGCTTGCTGTGGTTGGGACAGGATGTTGCAGTGGGTTGAGAGGAGGCAGGACTTGCCAGTAGCAGGAGAGACGTGCTGTGAGCATGCGTTCATTCGGGCTAGAGTGGCGAGGGATCTTGCATCCTATAAGCTTGGCTGTCTCTGCATTTTGATTTGAATCCATGCCGCAGTGAGTTCTCTAATCATATTTTTCATTATCCATTTTCCAAGTTGTCTGTGCCGCCACTTTCTTCCCACATATAAACAAAATGGAGTGTTTTTGCTTTTTCGGTGCCAGTTATCCAAGATTATGGTTTAAGTAGGCATGATTTATAGGACAGCATAGGAATTGAAAGACTGAAACTAGTTAGCAGTCTTCCCAGACTTCCTTTCTAAAGTGAGAGCCTGACTAGACTCCCTTTTCTAGACATGAAAATAAGTAACTTGCCATTCCAGCCACACTGACTTCTTTAAAATCTTCTGATTCCCCCCATATTATAAAGGACATTGTTATAAAAGTTACAAAATTCAGTTTTCTCATTGACTTGGTGTTAAGGTGCATTGTCAGGATGGAGTTAGAAACAGTATCATTGCCAGAGAGAATCATCCCCATTTGCTCAGTGTGTTTTACCTGGCTCTTCAGCGGCATGTTTTATGTGCTCCAAGCAAGCATTTTGTTAGACCCAGCAGGCATATGAGGTACATGGCACTGGGCATGAGGGCTAATGGTTCTAAGTGTAGCTTGAGTATGATGAAATGAATATGTAAGAAGACCCCAAACTTTAGCAGAGTCGCAGACTGTTATCCCAGGTCTGCTCCTCCAAACCTGTCAGGCTCAGAGGAGGGACAGAGTAGTACAGTACTTTGTGATTTTGTTCAAAATTTTAGGGCCTTTAGTTCAATTCAGAGATAAGAAATAATGGGAAGATATAAAGGTCCCACTTAAAATGACTCAGAAATCACTTTCATTCCCTCAGTGTTGTCTTCTCTTTGCTCACTGTTGTTGTTTTCCTTCACCCATAAAAAAAAAAAAATGTTCTATGCCGGCAGACTTGAAGCTCCTGAGCTCTGCTCTGTAGTGAATAAGAATGAATGCGCATGCCCTCTGCCTCCCTGAGATGGTTTGGCATCAGCTGGTCCTCCCCGTTCTGATGTTACCACTGTTCTAGAATAGGAAATGCTGGGGAATAAAGGAGACATTTTGGAATTAATAGGTACTGGAAGTTGAATTTTAAAATGAGTTTCTCCTCTTCCTTACCCTTGTGGAATACTCGTGGAGCGTGACGAGCTGCACCTCCTGTACCTCGCAAAGAGAAGGAAGTTCTTAGCGTTCATATGAGACAGCAGGAGCCTGGACATGACCTCATTTCAGTCCATTAGCCTATTTGAGGAAAAAACAACAAAACTTTGCCACTTATTGACGAGTAAAGTTATCCCAATCCATTTCTCATAGCCGATAAGAAGATGAACTGTCCTTAAATGCATTTTAAAATTGGCAAATTATACTTCCTGGTTCCTTTCTGGTCAAACAGAAATAGCTAAAAGAGAAATTATCATGATGCTTTTGAGGTGGATTAAAAGTTTTCCCCGTTCTCTTGTGGATGCTTTGCCAGCAGTTGTTATTTTTAACAATGTTTGAACCCCTGTTTCTCAATAGTTCTTGAGCCAGAACAGACAACCCCACGCTCCTCATGCCATCCTGTAGCCGTAGTCTACAAGGACACCAAACACCGTTCATAGCATATTAACGAGTCATTGTGAGATATAATGGCTTCATAAGAACCCGAACTTTAGATGTGTGAAAACTAATTGAACTTGTTGCACAAGTTCTAATTGGTCTTAATAATCAGGGTAAATGCTGAAAGAGAGACAAAGGAGCAAGCCACAGCCAACTCTTTCCCGCCTTATATTTCTCTCTCCTCCCAGCCATGTCACTTCCTGCCTGTCTGTATAGACTTCCAGACCTCTGTGGTTAACTAATGGCCAGCTCCGCCCTCTGATCTTCAGACAAATTTTATTTGTTAGAGCACAAACAAAATATCACCACATGAACTTACTGAAAACTCTGTGGGAAACGAGTGAGTGAGCTTCTTCTTAAGGTTCAGATATGCCAGTTTCTACCTTGTGTAAGTCCTGTGGAAGATACTAGGGGACACTCTATCATCATCAGGATCAAAGGAGGCCTTGGCTCTTGTTAACAGTGAGGGGGAAAGTTGTTAGGTCCTAAGATCACAACTTACACAAGGGCTTGCTCGTGAGTGTGGTAGGAGAGGAACTTGTGAGTCAGTGTTCTACATGACTGTCTTTTGGTTGAGGAAACTTGAATGTATTGCTAAGTGTCATGGTACAAAATCCCTGGATGTGCTCTTTAAACTGTACTTGGAAGAAGACCTGTGTGCCATAGCAGTCCTGGTCATGATACAGTGCCTCCTACAAATTATTCTGTCCTATTGCTTTGGTGACATGCCAGTGGTTACGAGCACTGCCTGCTCTTCCAAAGGTCTTGAGTTCAATTCCCAGCAACCACATGGTGGCTCACAACATCTGTAATGAGATCTGGTGCCCTTTTGAGGAAGAGGTCAGTCGTCCTCATCAACTTAGACCATGAAAGCCAGTATGGACAACTTCAGTAGAACCGCCATATATGGACTCTCCAGGTATGCTTCAGCATTGCAGGGCATAAATTTCATTTTCATTCATACATTAAAAGTTCAGACTAGGGCTGGAGACGTGGTTCAGCTCTTGCTGAAGACCTGGGTTTGGTTCCCAGCTCACAGCCTGATCAGACTTCCTCTTCTGACCTCCACTGGTACTACACACATACATGTAAAATAAGATAAATGAATATAATTTTCAAAAGCCCAGACTCTCTTTTCTGTCATTTTGCAGACTGATCAACAAAATAGCCTTTCTGTTTAGTTATTACTTGGAAGTTTACTAACCTTGTATACAGTTGCTCAACAGCCTTTTAGCAATAGCATTGAGTAGTAACATGTGTTCCATCAGGTATTATCAGAATTAATTTGGCTTTTTTTTTTTTTAAATAATCTCCCTACAATAGCCCAGGCTGTCTTGAAACTAACTGGTTTGTTGCCCAGGATGGCCTCAAAATTAGAGATCCACCTGCCTCTGCTTCCTGGGAGCTAGGATTTAAGAAGTGTTTTACCACAACCTGCCTTTTGTTGTTTTTAAGAAAAAGTTTTTTTTGGGGGGCAGGGTGTTTGGTTTTTTATTTTGTTTTGTTTTGAGACAAAGTTCTCTGTAGCCTTTTAAAAGGCCGCTGAAGGCCCATTACCTATACTCTGATAGTTTGACTGTCACTGAAAATGGTTATGAACCCAAGACACGGGAAGTGGAAAGCTAGGCTTCAGGAAGTACTGGGGGAACTGCAGACCAGTGCATCCCGAGTCTTTCTTCACTCAATCTTGGCCAAAGACTGAGACGTTATTGCAGCCTCAATTCTTAAGGGTTTATATACTTGGTTTGCTACTTATTGAGATGAGAAAAAAACAAATAGATTGATCCCCAGGAAAACCAGTTCTCATTTTAGGCTCAGACATTATCCTTTTGGCATGAATGTGCATTTTGCAAAAGCTTGGTATTGATCCTAAGGAAGAAAAAAAAAAACATCCAGGAGATAATGAGTTGATCTGTATCAGTCCTCTTTTGTTGATCTTTGTATTATGATACATTATTGGTCTGCCAAGTATGAGAAACTTAATTCTGGATTACCTTCCAGTTCTCTCTTACAAATCTACTTCCTATCAGTAAAGCAAAAGGTACAGCCACAGCCTGGCTGTAGGTGAAGCAAATTGAAGTGGAACTCACCAGCCCCAGTGCCCAAGAGTTTGTGAACTTTCAAAATGTCACTTTCAGCGGACTTGCATTTCACTCACAATTGGTAGTTTCTCTAGAAAGTTTGTGGACAAGCAGACCCAAGCACCACCCTTTGGGCATAGCCTTCTCTTTATTGTTAAAGTGGAGAGGTGACCAGATGCTTGGAAATTTCATGAACTTCAGTCAGGCCGCTTGTCGCAGGCAAGTGTTCTTTCTTCATTGTTTTTTTTTGTTTTTGTTTTTGTTTTTGTTTTTTTTTAATGTGGTGGGAACTTGCCAGGTTTACTCTTTGTTTGGTTTTGTTGTTGTTTTTCCAGAGAACCCCAGAAATGTTGCTATCTATATTGACTGGGATGTAAAATTTCCCTTGGGTTCATATGTTTGAAACCCTGGGCCTCAGCTTCTGGTGGTGTTCTGGAAAGCTGTGGAACTCTTAGGAGATAGGGCCAAACTGGAGGAAAGGGATTTCTGGGGAATGGGTTTTGGAGTGTATAACATGGTCTAGCTTCCTGTCCTCCCTTTTGACTGGTCTCCTGGAATGTGAGCAAACTCCCATCATGCTCTCCCACCATGCCAAACTACCATGTCCCTCAAACCATGAGCCAGAATAAACCCTTTCTCCTTTAAGTGGCCTCTTTCAGATAACCTGTGACAGCAAAGAGAAAGGGACTAGTGCCTGGCTATCAGTGCCAGCAGTTTGCCGCGAGTCCACCGAGCATATAAACATGGAATCTGCAATGAAGGGCTTTGCAACATGTAAACCTTGGAAGGCCATATTTCATACATGGTGTCCATAATTCTCAGCCTTGAGGGTTTTGTTTGTTTTGTTTGAAAAGGGCATCTTGCTGTCTTGATAAAGAGTTAGTTGGAAGCCTATACCCTCTGATGTCTGCAGAGGTATTGATGCATGTAGGTTAAGTGAACCCCAGTGTAGACACAGACTGGTAATGTGTAATGATGGTTTAGTCCAGAGCTTATTTAATCCTCTGCTGCCCGGAGAAGAAAGATGGGTTATTGTTATAGTTGTCCCCTGAGATTTCCTTTTTCAAGGAAGCAAAGCCCTTTGGTGAGATGCAGCTTTGAACCTGCAGGTAGCATGGGTCCCTCATCAGGAACTCCTGTGAGATTAGCAGGACCATGGGCTAGTTGATTCATCTTTGGAGGTTTGCATAGCATATCTTAAACAAAATCAGAAACAGTTTCCTGTCTTTAGCTAACAATGGCCATTCCTGTTAAGACTCTGAGTAAATGAGCTGAGTTAGGAAACCTGCGTTACAGGCCATGTGACCTTGAATAAGGCAGTTCTTTCTCCTTCCTGGCTTCATCTATGAAATTCACTTTCTTACTACAAGTAGAAGATGCTGACCTGCTGATGTTTCTTTCCAGCATAAAGGTCTGATTCCTTGTCAGGGTCTGCTCTACAATGGGCTGTGTTAGGACTTCCATGGGCATTTATGAACGATTTGAAAATTTGTCTTCTTACGTCTTTGATCTGTCCATAGGCTGATACTAATTTTTCTGCTTAAAACTCTTTATTTTCACAGGCTTTTCCCTTGTAAAACTTTTAAGACACTGCCAAACTGTGAAAACAGACAGCTTTCTCTGCAAAAGAACTCATTTATATTTTAGCTTTCCTCTTCACGTACACCTTTTAAAAGGTTGATGTGGGGAGAGCCGTTATTTATTTTGTTCTGCCTGTAGAATTAAAAATGAACCCATCTGTAAAAAGGCATTAGCGTAGGATGATGGCTTTTGCTTGCCGTACTCTAGTGCATTTGCAAAACACTCTTAAATGTTGCTAAAAGGTAGAGGACAAACTACGAAACTTTATTAAGAATAATTATATAAAAATCCATTTCTCACATCATAAGACAGCATACTTTCTTTTCAAAAATTGCATTTTGCTTTATAAAGTTATTATATGATTAATATATAAATTGTGAGGAAATACAAGAAAATACAAAGTAGACAGTAAGGCCCTTTTATGCTATCACTAGCTGGTATCGTTAATGCTTCCTGTGTTTTTCAGTCCTATCTCTGTATCTTATGTACATATCTTTTTAAACAGAAGAGATTTATATCGGTTGTGCAATTCAATATTAACTATCATTACATAACCTTTTAAACATAATTTTATTATGAATGCTACCTTGAAAATATGTTGTAATTTATGGACATTTAAGTTAGCAACTCTCTCTCTCTTCTGAATCTAACTTAGGATGAGATCAAACGAATTAAGGAAATTATGGCCATAGTGGCCTTACTGCATAGCTGATTATGCCCCCATTTGTGTACGTGATGGTGGCTGCAGTATATGGAGAAGCAGGTGGGTTGGATTTGAGAGAAGCCTGCTTACTTGCTTGTTTCCTGTTTTGTTCTTTTACTTGCTTGTTTTGAGATAGCCATTCATTGTGTAGCCCAGGCTAGCCTTGAACTGACATCCTCCTGCCTTCGCTTCCCAAGTTCTAGGTAATTACAGGTGTGAGCAATCCCACCTGGCTTCAACCTCAAACTCACAGCTGAATATGACCTTGAATTCCTTTTCTTCCTCCCTCCACCTGGTGAGTGCAGGATTAGCAGGCTGATCTCTACATGCCTGGCTCTTTCTGTATTTTTCTTGTTAGACATTTTATTTATCTTGCTCTTAAATATATAGATCCTTTTGTGTTAACTTATTTAACTAGCTACTATTTATATGTGGGAAGTTCTGGTTTTTTTAAATTGTTTATATGTATTTACCATGTACAATATGAATTTTTAAATTTTTATTAACATTTATTAATTTTGCAAAATAGTAGGTTTCATTATGACATTTCATACATATATAATATGAATGAAATTTTTGATCATCTTCAATCCCCTGCTAACATATTCTGCTCCCTCTCAACTGTTTCCCTTCCATCACCAAGCCCTCTTTCTACTTCCATGCATTATCTCTATTGGCTTCTTCTTTTTCTTTGATGATGATTGTTCCATGTGTATGCACATATAAATATATAAACAACAGCCTGCTGAGTTCATTTAGCATTGCTCACATGTGTGTGTTTTAGAGCTGACCACTGGTATCCGATAACCAATTAGGGGCTCATTCCTGGGAAAAACTGGTTCTCCCGATCTCAGCAGTCATTGATAGCTTCTCATCTAGGGGCGGGGCCTTGTGAGATTTCTCCCATCCATGTTAGCATGTCTCCTGGTGTTGTCATTGTTTATGTCTTATTTGGGCTGCCATATTGTTGAGATTCCTAGATGCAGCTTCCATGTCATGTATAGAAGACACAGTCTCATAGCAGACAGTCTGGTCCTCTGTGGCACTTGCAGCCTCTCCACCCTTCATCCTTGGTGTTTCCTGAGTCAGATGTACAGGGGCTGTGTTACAGATGTAGCAGCTGGGGCTGGGCAACCCATCAGTTGTTCTCTGCTTTTGGGCCAGTTGTGGCTTTCTGTAATGGCCTCTCCTGCAAAAAGAAGCTTCTTTCATGAGGAGTGAGAGCTACATGTATCTGTGGGTACAGGAATAAGTAGAGGGAAGGCAGAAAGTGATTATACTGCTTTGGGTTCTGGGGCTATGTTGTCTCACCAGCCATGGGTAATTGGCTATGATTCCACTATCAGACATGAATTCCCTCCCACTAAATGGTCCTTACGTACAATTACATAGCTATTGGTTACCAACAAGATATAAGTTCCACTATTACACATTTGGGGGATATCTTGCCATTCTGATCATTGTTGTGGTTCATAGGTGTCTCAGCTGGGCAGGACTGTTGATTGCTTTTCTGCCATGGTAGCTTGCATAGCACTTTCCACTACTATGAAACCTAGTCTGCAGAGAGCATGCTTCTGGGACAGATCCAGCAGTCCATAGGGTCTTCAGTAAAAAAGAAACTTACTTCAGAGCCTGGGAAACAACTAAGTTCAACTACAATACCCTGAATTGTTTTGGGAGTTGCTTAAATTTACTGAACAACAACTTAAAAGAAAGTTTCTCGTGCCTGGTTCTCTCTCTCTCTCTCTCTCTCTCTCTCTCTCTCTCTCTCTCGTGTGTGTGTAGCACGTGTGTGCACACGCACACACTTTGATATACATATAAATACATAATTGTGGGTTATCATAAAGTGATTCCTTCATCCCTCTCCCGCAGTATTGTCCACAACTGCCACCACCATTCTCCCTTCATGCTACCTGCTTGCTATTTGCTGTCCCTCTCACCTAGCAACTTTGAACTCAAAGTCAGAAGACTTGATCTAGTTAGTTCTGTAACCTTGGAATGCAGCTTATACTGTCCCATTTCAAATGACTAGTTAGCAGTCTTCCAGACCCCTAACTGCCACAAGACCAGGCTCAGTGATGGAGTCGTGTGCACAGGAGAGTTCTAGCTCTACCCTTCTCATTTCTCTCTGGCCCCAGACTGTTTCATGGAAACTTTTAAAGGTATGATCAGTCTTAGAAAAACTTTGATATCTTTGAAGGAAAGGTAGAATATTATTTAATGATCTGTAAGTGCATGGGAAAAATATTAGAGCCTGTAGCAAAGACAGATCCCTCCATTGGGAGGGCTTTCCCATCTGTCATCTCTGCCTTTACCCCATTTTATAGAAACAAAGAAATGAAAACATTTTAATTGTTTTATTGCTAAAGATCATTTCACACATAGATGCTCTTAAATAGGAGGTGGGACAATTAAACTTCGTAGCATGAAGGCTGGTTTAATGTTAATGTCTTCTGAAGAAACTCGCACAGAATTGTGGGTAGTAGGAAACAATCCTGAAAGCTTATTTTGGATAACTAAAGCAGCGAGACTGTAGATCCTGCTGCAGAGGTGGCCTGCATGAAGACACAGAGGGAAATGTCTGCACACGGCGTTAGCTCATCTTAGGGCTGGTCTCGCCAAGACACGCAGGGAAGAATTCCCTGGCTTCGGTTTTCAGGGGCTGAAGTGTTACTGAAATGGAAGTGCTTCAAGGGCATTGCCATTTGTGCCCAGCTCATGGCTTCTCGTCTCATGCACATTATTTTGCTACTTTTCATTCTAATTCTTTCCCATCATCATATAGCAAAACCGTCATTTGGCTTCCCGCTGGGAGGCTGTGTACTGGTCACTCACTGGCGATGTCCTTAGTGATGCGCAGCATCCACAAAATTTGCTGTCACTTTTGTTGTTACCCACAGGCATGTGCATACATTTCTCCCCCTTTTGTATACTTCAGAATGTCCAGGGTCGTAAGCATTTCCAATAGAATGAAGAGTAAGGTTCCAGCATTTGATTTCAAGTCTCCTTTAGAAAGAATAACCAAGATCCCCTACAGTAGAAATGTTCTTTGTTTTGTTTTGTTTACAAAAACTGAAACAAACAGAAAACAACTAAAAGCCAAAGTGCTGGGAGAGGAATAATGAATGGTTCTGTAGGGCTGTCATGGGGCGTGTGGGCACCACCCCAGGGGCTGTTACCCCACATCATGCCTTCTCCTTAGTTACTGCCACAGCTACACACCTGGCTTTGCTCTACAAAAAGAGCTTTGATGTCCCTACTTTAACCCACGCTCCAAGACACCTAAAGAGTTGGTTCCACTCTGCACAGTATGGACTCAGTCTTTCCTCCACTCTGATCTGCTGCCCCATCTCAGGCACTTTGTACTCAGCCTGGGTTGTGTGTCTTCCAGTCTCAGAATGCTGCAGGCTCCCTTAGGATTCCTTTACTCTGCCTCTTATTGTTTCACGATGCCCAGACCTCTGCCCTGGAAGCCCTGCTCTCTCCTTGAGAGCCTGTACAACTGTCAGCTCTCATCTGCTACAGTCTGCTTGCTGTGCCTGCATTCACTGTGCTTCCTTTCATAGTTCTCTGTTTACCTCCGTCTGCTGTGACCACACTGGCAAGTTTTGTCTGGTTCATCTTTGCCCACCCTGATAGTCTGCTGGTAAGTTGAAACTAGGACTTTGTTTTGTGGTAATTAAGAAATTCTAGACATTAGCCTATGTGCTGACTTCCTTAATAGTCCAATTTGGTCACATAATACTAAAAAGAAACACTATTCTGATGTAATTATAGCCATCTATGTCTCCATTGCTAAAACCACCGGCATACCTGAAGGAGATACTGTGGAGCCTTCTGGGACCCTGAAACTCTTTCTGCTTGAAGAAATTATGCTGGTTCCACCAGAAACCTTGCTTGGAGCCTCTGCTTTCTGCTCACCCCAGATTCTTTTTTACATTCCTTAATGCATTTCTTATTCACACATTTGTTAGTCTTATGCTAGGACCAACCAGACTCCCTTTGTGAGTAATTAGAAACATGGTCATTTTCTTCTTTGATGCTTCTCTTTTCTCTAAGCAAAATTCCCTCTCACTGAGCATCTAAGGGGAAGACCCAGGACTTTTGTTACATAAGACTAGTCAATATAGTGCAATCCTAGGTCTGTATCTTACTGCCCAAGCAGGGGATGAGATTCAAGTTCCTTATATATTTTAGAGTCAATCCTTGTTGTAGCACGATGAATAAAAACCCAGAGACAGAAATTGGGGTTCAACCCAAACGTCAGAAAAGCAAAACAGCCAGCCACTGATTCTTAGTTCAAAATGGTGCTCCTGCCTCCAGGAATCTCAGAATGAGACTGTGTGTGAGAGCTGTCTCCTTCCATTTTTATTTTTGGTTTTTCGAGACAGGGTTTCCCTATAGTTTCTAGAGCCTGTCCTGGAACTAGATCTTGTAGACCAGGCTGGCCTCGAACTCAGAGATCCGCCTGCCTCTGCCTCTCAAGTGCTGGGATTAAAGGCGTGCGCCACCACCGCCCGGCTCTCCTTCCATTTTATATTCCTCTCTAGTGCTAGGATTAAAAGCATGTACCACTACCACCCTGTTTCTATGGCAATCTACTATGGCTACTGGGATTAAAGCTGTCACCACTGCCTGGTCTGTAAGGCTGATTGGTGTGTTTGTTTTACTCTCTGAACTTCAGGCCAGCTTTATTTATTAAAATACAAATGAAATATCACAACACTTTGTCAGACGTTTTCTCTGAATCAGTAGCTTGTTTCTTCACTTTGTTGTTACTTCCTGTTGTACTGGGGGTCTTGTCCAGGAAATCCTTATTCATTTTGATGTTCCAGAGTACTTTAATTTTCCTTCTAGTGCGCTTTTGGCTTCAAGTCTTACATTTAATTTTGATTTGAATATTCTTTTAACTGGTGGTGTCCAGTTTATTCTTCTGCTTACTACCAAGGTTTTGTTAGACTGGATGGAAACAGTGGTTGCTAGCTAAGACCTAAGGTCCCCACGAAAAAGTGATGGGTAAGACCTGACCCATCATCACAGGCTTACCTCATCTCCTGCTGAAGAAATGGTAAGTGTCAGACACGAACAGATGTTGGAATCTTACCAGATTTCCTCTGTGCACCCAGTGAGATGATCATACAGCTTTTGTCTCTCACACTACAGGAGGCTTTTATCCCTGGGATGTCTCCATCTTGGTTGTGATGAATAGTCTTTTTAATGTGCTCCTAGATTCCATTTACAGGATGTTATCTGAAGGGTTTTGTGGGGTTTTTTTGTTTTGTGTTTTTTTTTGTTTTTTCTTTGTCATGTGTGGTTACTAGGGTGTTGGGATAGTACAAATCTTCTATAATGAATTTAGAAAAACTCTTCAGATTTCGAAATGATTTATGAAGAACTCGTGTTAATTCTTTAAATGTTAGCCAGAGCTCAGCAGTGAGGTTAAGCAAAATATTTCTTAATCATAAACAATAGGACTGGAGTTATGACTCAGCAGTTAAGAGCATTAGCTGATCTTCCAGGGGACCCAGGCTCAATTCCCAGTCCCAACACGACAGACAGCTCCCAACCATCTGTAACTCTAGTTCCAGCGGACCAGCGCCCTCTTCTGACCTCAGTGCACAGACATACATGTTGGGCAAACATTCATACATATAATTTCAAAAAACAATAGCAACAGTTTTTTTTAAAGAGGGGGAAATGCTGCTTTTTCAAAAATATGACTTAAATTATATGAATAAATTATCCTTTTCCTGAGGTCTTGATTTGAGAGAAATTACCGGGGTCTCCTTACTCTGATCTTCATTGTATGCAGTTAAATCCTGGGAATACAGCATAAAAGAGAACTCTAAAACTTCAAGTTAATAGAAAACATTATGCCAGGAATAACTGAAAATTTTAATTTAGCTCCCAAAACCAGTATGGTATTTTTTTGTTAGTCACTGCACCACAATACTAATGCCTTCTACCTGATCCCAGTCCACTTTAGAGCATGAATTGTCTACAGAATTGTATTAATCATCAAACTGGTTCTTAATTATTTCAGTGTTTCCCTAAGGTCCTTTTGTTGTAAAAATGTGTTCGTTCACTTCGAAAACCCTGCAGAGAATTCTGCGAAGCCCATCATGGAAGCCGGCCGTGTCAGCAGCGTTTTATTTCCTGCTCTGCGTCGTTCTTGCTCGGCAGAGATAAAGGCCTCTGACAGCTGTGTGTGTTCTGTGTTGGGCTTAGCCTTACACGCCTGTGACCCCAGCGTCTGTGAGACAGCCGAGGTGGAGTCTGGCCTGGGTTTCAGTGCTTTTCTGGGGAGGGGGAGGAGGTACAAGATGGACGAGCTGTGAGGAAGGAGCAGATGAGGTCCTGTAGGACTCGGTTGGTAACGAAAACTCATTTCTCAGGCCATTGGCACTGGAGGAGGGCAAAAGGCAGGAGACAGACACAGGCTTACTCTCTTTCTTACTTATATGGCAGCCACAGCACGACGGAGATGGTGAGGCAATCCCGAACCTCCATAGTAAACCTCTGGAAGTATTTGAACCTAAGTAATGTGTCAGGAATATGAATCAGTCGTGGTCTTCCAGGTTATTTGGCCAGAGAGTTATAAGGTATACTGATCATAGAGTTGTCACTTACGTGGGACCTTAGGTCTTAGCAGCCATTATTTTCCATCCAGTCTGACAAAGCCTTAATTGTGAGGCACACCTTACTGTACACGCCAGTGAGAGAGGAAAAAGCAAAACAATATTACCAGTTAGGAGATGTGTCCTGATTGCAAGGGTCACAGTAATGAAATGTGCATCATGAAATCAGTGAAATAAGGTCTTTACATTGGTACAGAGAAAAGCTGAGAAATGCAAGAAAGAATTTGAGAAAATGAGAGGGAGAGGGGATACAATTGAGGACAAGTAGAGAAGTTGACCTTGAAAGGGGGAATGATTTATGTTTTCTTGGCTATGGGAAAAGAAATGAATAATGGCCTCGAGAAGTTTAGCATTTCAGAAGCAAAAACATCTAGCAAACCAATAACCGCGAAGGCAAGGTCATCTGCAGAGAGAGTGACAGTGGCGGCTTTGAGGGCTTGAGACTTCAGAGTGGGGAGGTTTCAGAGGAACGAGTCATGAAAGAATTCCACCAGAAACAAAGGGACGAGTTCAGATTGCAGAGGAAGGAAACCGCTTGGTGCTGTTGTGTGCTGTTCGGAACACTTGGTCCTCCAAGGAGGACGGGAATAAAAGGGAAGGTGCTGTGCAGCGGGAGATTTGCAGGGCAGGATCACAGAACAGAAAAACTCATCAGTACAGTTCCCTTCCTTTCAGACAAGTTTGGCTTGTCTGTCATTTGGGCAAGAAGTAAGGGCTGCAACTAGACGTAGTAAACATTTATTTTTTTACTTAGGAGAGGAGAAACAATTACAGGATTAGTGATTGCTGGGAAGAGGAAGGCTTAAGTTTGCAGAGATGTAGATCAGGAGGACGCTGACTGGAGAATTCAGAGCGGATGTTTGGAGGCGTGTTCTCTTCCTGTAAAGCACGGGTGGAATCACGTCTGTTGTATGAAAACCTGGTTTTCAGTGGATGGCCTTCATTCCTAAAGGACAGAGCAAGCGCCTTGCCAGCTGTCCCCTCTCCCTCTGACGAGTGATCGGCACTAGCACTGATCTCATCGCACCGTCCTGTGAAGCCCGTGCTCTTAACACTCTGCTCTTCTCGGTGCCCAGGGATCTCGTGGTCTCATCTACCATCGCCCTTGACAGTGCCAGTCCTCAAGACCTAGCTCAGACTTCCCTGTGACATCTTTGCAGACTCCCCACAATCATGACCACACAAATCCTGTGGCCTTTCACCTCTAGTACACTTAGGTACATCTTTCTGTCCCAAGGAGATTGTGAGCTCTTTGATGGGGGTAAATGAGTCAGCTGGGTGACGTTTCAGACGTTAGTCTGTGTTCTGGTTACCTGGCTGTCATACTGAAGTTAGGTTCTGAGTCTGCTCCTTGGAAGCTGTGCTGCTGCCACGGCCTAACCAAAAGTTCAAGTAAGCACAGAGGCCAGGACAGCATGGACATGGAGCAGCCTCGAGCATGGTAGCTTGGAAAGGTCTGAAAATGAACACTGGCACTCCAAAGACCATGCAGGAGGAGATGCTTACACCGAGGGAAACAGTAAGGAACCATATAGAACATGGTCAGAGACAAGGGTGGGAGGAGTATGTCTGGGAGGCTTATGTTTTAGAAAAAAACATGGAGGAATGAGGCAACAGCTTTACCCAAACTGAAGTGAAGATGTGCTGTCCATATAGAGACCTCGAGGGAGGAGAAGGCGGCAGGTCAGGCTTTCGGGAGGAGAGGGACTTCTAAGGAATTTGGGCAGCGAGTGGTCTTTCTGCCATTGCTAACTGGCTGGTTCCCAGTGAAAGGAGGAAGATTTGGTGGGCACTAGAGTCCAGGAAAGGTCATTCATTGCCTGATTGTCAGCTTCCAGGCTCAAGGCGTGAAAGCTCTCTTTTTCTGTAAGTTCACCGATGTCAGAAAAAGTAGCACTAATAATGGCATTCTGTTTCCACTTACATTTTATGAGTCTGCTCAGTCCAACACCAGATTTAGCAAGCCTCGTGTTTTAACTGTTGCTGAGTAGAGTAATATCTACTTCCTAATGTACAAAAGTGAAACACATAAGTATCCCCTGAAGCCCCTTCTTCAACAGTGAGTGCTCAGTATTCTCAGCCTGATGTGTGGTCTCCTCTTTACCCATGGGAACCAGCACACATGCAGACAGGAGCCTTCTAACTCATAGCATTTGCGCTTATACATTATTCTGCACATTGTTTTTCTCACTTAGGAATATGCTGTAAAAATCCATTCAGGTCAGTGGATAGCGTGCTAACTTATTTTTTCCTAATTGTTTAAAGATAGTATAAGTATAAATACCCCATAATTTTTTCTGCCACCCCTTGTTTGTGGATAATTGGTTAATTTTCAGTTTTTACTACTATTTAAAAAATGACCAAAAAAGAAAAAGCTGTGCTGATACCAGTGCTTCAGTAGCATGACTCTTGTGGCTCTGTGACTTTTGTCAGTCATGCACACCAAAATAACTTGTAATGTTTCCCTGCATGTGTCTATTGTTTATTGGCTATACCCCTTATCTCCCTTCCTTTTCTTTGCTTTCCCTTCCCATTATTATTCTCCCGGTTAGTTTTACTTCTGAGGTCATGTCATACACGCATCCACAGTTATATATAGCTATATAAGGTTTAAGAATTACCCACTCATGAAAATAGGCATAATATTATGTTTCTCAGACTAGCTTGATTCAGTTAACATGATCATCATCAGGTGCATTCATTAAAAAAATAACTTTCATCTTGGAGGAATCTTTTAGTGAAGCACAGCAGCATGTAGACACTAGTCACACAGAGTAAGTTAAGTAAAAAGCAAACCTACTCTTTACGTTGTCTTCCTTTCAAGTGCACAGTGGGTACATAGGTAATGGTTACCATAGCAACACTAGCAACTATTTCTATCCACCAAAAAGTTCTTCCGGACATTCTGGACTATACCAAGTTACATCTTAAAGGAGACATTTTAATGAGCACATTTTAAAGTAAAATGTGCCTTTGTTGGTTGCCCCTGCAGTTACTTCAATGAGAATCAATACCCAGATGAAGCAAAGAGAGAAGAGATTGCCAACGCTTGCAATGCAGTCATACAGAAGCCAGGTAAGGAGGTGAGCTCAGAGAGCAACGCTCGGTTACATTCAGTGGTCTGTACACTCACCCTCCTGCAGGTCCCAGCCCAGTGTTCTCCAAACAGTATTCCTGATGTTCATATGATGTGAAAGAAATAGTCAACACCATGACTCTCCATGAGACTTAGGCCCTGTTTTTAATTATGGATTTTTTAATGTTTTTAATTATGGATTTATTTGTCCAAAATTTAGCATAAATTTATCAATTCTGACATAATGGTAAAGTGTGAAAATTCAAGCAAGTTTTATTAATAAAAGTATATAAAGCCATTTTGTTCACCGTTGCTATAAAATTGTGTGAACTGTATTCCTTTGTGGGGCAGCTTTTTGGAGGTGAACTCTATCTGCTTCCCACACTGGGACTGGTGACTTCTGCCTGGCTAAGGGAACATGATGGTTCCTTTGGAAGTCTCCTGTGGAGGTCCATAGCCACTCTGGCACTTCCTGTGTACCATACCCCCTCCGTACTTGAGAGACTTGGCACAAGCAGCTAGTTTCCACGTGGTCACTTGTTTTGATGACTTAAAGACTATGTGAATATCAAGAGTTTTATACGGTGAGGGGGATTAATCTCCTTTATTTAGAAAGCCAGCTTCTAGTGATGTTACCCAACACACTCAGCTCTACTCTTAGGTGAGGGGAGTCTGGGCCTTGAGCGCACGGTGCAAGGGATTCGCTCCTCTGGAAAACACACACCTGTTAAAGCAAGAGGCCAGGAGAGGAGGAGATAACACACATGGTATCTCCATAAGAATTAGCTGTGGTGACCAGGAGGACAGGAAGTCCGAACTCTAACCTGAGTGGTACTGTGCTCCAGCACAGTCACAAAGTAGATGGGTACATGGCCATTAGCCTTCAACACAACATGTATCTCCTATCGCACATTATATGTAACATATATCTTAAGATGCCAGGATTTTATCTGTATACTTCCATAAAGAATAACATCCTCTCAATGCTGCTGTTTAAATGACACCTCTCTGGAACTAACATGGAAACTATGATTTGATCTGGAATCCTAGTAATTGGACTTGGTGGATTTTTTTTTAATATTGAGCATGTCTTCCTGAGTTGTGGCTAGCTGTGTATTCATTTATGTGTTTGTTGATGCAGTAATAATTTTAGTGAGTTCTTAGTACTAAGCAATGCTAAAAAAAGATTCCACTCCATCTGTTATTTTGGCAATAAGTAGAATCAAAAGCAACTTTTAGCAAAGAAATATTTCTTAAGAAAAGTTCGGTCTTGGATCCAAGATACAGATTATCTGAATTTTGTTGCATGCATTCACAGGCAAAAAGCTATCCGACCTGGAACGAGTTACCTCTCTGAAAGTTTATAATTGGTTTGCTAATAGACGGAAGGAGATCAAGAGGAGAGCCAATATCGGTAATGTATCAGAGAGACTGCCTTCTCTCATGAGAAGTTTAGAAATGAGATAAGAGTGGCCAGTTTATGAGCTGCAGATCTAAGTGATCCCAACACTTAGGGCTGTCAAGAAGCACCATCGCTTCTCTACGTTGCATTTTTAATAGTGAGGTCAATGTTACCTGCACTATTTTATTTATATTTTAATAATGACTTCGTTATTTATAAAGCTGATTGTTCTTAATGTTCTAAATTGTAGAATTAACCCCTGAGCAATGGGTTTCTCAAGTGAGTCATATTAAGGATTTCTGTGGGGTCCTAAGAAAGGAACTGTGATGCTCCCAGCCTGCTGATTACTGCTACAGCTATGACCTAGACACTGAGAAACATCTGATCAGTAGCTGGAACAGAAGAGATTCAGCAGGCAAGAAGCAAAAGTAGCAATAAAGGGCATATCAGAAATCTAACAACGGGTTTGGTCAGTTCACAGTGTTTACTTATTGCTGTATACTGTGCTGTATACCATAAACAAACAGTTCCCATTGCCAACAACAACTTAATAAAACTGGAAGATAGACGACCATGTGAGAATGCCTGAGGGGAAAATGTGCGCTCAGCTAAAAAAAAAAAAAAAAGACAAGACAGGATTTTGTCCTGTTCAAAACTAGTAAAAGTGAGATTTGAGCAGGTGAGATGAGAGTAAAAGATTCATTTAAGCTTCTGAAGTTGCATTTCAGGACTGGGATGGCACAGTGACCGAAAGGACCTGGTTTTGATCCCCAACACCACAGGAAGTACGATTGCATTTCATTTGTGAATATGCTTCTTCCTGGTCCACCCAGTTCTCATTTGCTTTGTACAGCCCACCAGGACAGCTGTTGACTCCATAAGTTTTATGAAGTACTCAACAGCCCAGGTTGGTAGTTTAATGTGTACAGAAGCCAGGCCTCTACCCTGAGCTACACAGAGTTGAATTTCTCCCATTTACAGATAACTAGAAACAGATTAACTATGTTCTGACTTCCTCACCGTAAAAATCATGGTGATGAGGCAGCAGATAATTTAGGGAGCTATTTGCTTTTTTCGAAGAAGCAGCAATCCTGGAGAGTCATGGGATAGACGTACAGAGTCCGGGAGGCCACTCCAACAGCGATGACGTGGACGGGAACGACTACTCCGAGCAGGTGGGTGGCTGAGCTGGGGCTTCTGGTCGCAGAGTGGTGGGGCAGTATGGCAATGCAAGTCCGTGGGTACGGTCGTCTGGGGAGGTGGGGAGAGCAGTTGGTGTCCCTCCACTCTGCTCGTGGATCTAGTTAGATTTTCATGTGGTAAGATTCTGTTGTCCTGTTAAATCTGTGAGTAATCTCTATCCACCCCATGGGTTTATTGTCACACAACAGGACACTTGGCAAGCACGCAATGGGGAGGAGGAGGAGGGAAGAAGTTCAGAGGGAGGCAGAGAAGCAGAGAAGGTAGAAGAAGAGAGGAGGATCTGACCCAAACAAGCAAGTTAACCACTTACCACACACTCAGTGTTTGAGAAGCACTTAGGGGCACGCGGGCAGCGGTGGTGGTGCCTACATATGGACCATGCAGGGCACAACAGAAGGCCCCGCCCACTCCAGCCCCATTACAGTGAGAACTCTCATGCCCAGAGAAGTGGTTAACCAGAGTTTCTCTGGACATTGACACACTCATCCTGTCATAAATGCAATACCTGCATGTCTTCTCACCTCATCCTGCTGTGTTCTGCATTGCCTGGGGAAAGTGTATTTAATTGTAGCCACTGCATGGAATAAGTCAGTCACTACAAGTGGGGGAGTCCCCCCCACCCACAAACGTGTTGACAGATTTCATTAAAAATCTCTATAGGATCTAAGTTTCATTTCCATTTGAGAAGTTCAGAGAACACACAGTCCCTTCCCTAGACTCTGGCAAGAAAGCATTTGCTCTTTCTTCTGGTGGCTTCCTTGTCCCTCAGTCTGCCACGCTCTTCATTCTCTCAGTGATCCATTACCTCGGTGTACCCCAGTACTCCAGAGCGGCACGTGAGGCTCTGCAGATTCCTTCTTCAATCCTAAAGGCTAAAATCTAAAAGCCAGAAGGAAACAGCAGCAGCCATGTGTCCCAGAAGATCATCTGCCCCCAAGAGAGCCGCTTCTCCAAGCACATCTCCACCCTTGGCTTAGGAGAGTGCTCTGTTTCTTTCTTGTCGAAAACCTTCCTGTAATTCTTCAGCTGACCCACATAGATGGATCATTTCCATCTTTTTTTGCAGATGCCCTGAGGGCAGCACATCCTATGCTTTTGCCCCCAAGGGACTTACCCTTTCCAAAGCTCTTTGGTACAGAGTCCCCTGAAGATGTGACAGGTGAGAAACACCCCTTCTCTGTGTTAGCACTTTCAGTGCCCAGCGCACAGCCTGTAAGGACAGCTTCGTTCACAGCTCCCTTCCTCTGTTGTCTGGGTTTGGTTTGGTTTGGTTTTGGAACTTGCAGTCAGTCTCCTGCCTCAGCTTGGGAGTGCTGGGGTTACAGACATATGTCACTAAGCCTGTCAGCAGCTTTACTGTGTAATGTGTGTAGCTTGAAGGGCGGAGAGCTTCACTGAGCTCTAAATGAGACCCCGCACTTGTGACTTGTGTAGCTGAGGACCCTCCCTGACGTGTGAGGTGTGGACGTCTGTACTTCTGCGCTTTCTTCACTTGTCTCAGCAGTGACACCGGGGATCCCGTTGCCACTCGGCAGCCTTGTGGATTTAGGAGTGTGCTAGCTTGGGCTCAGTGATTACTGTTGTGTCTGTGGCAAACAGAAAAACCCAAATTACTAGTTTATTTTAATCACGTCAGGTTTGATCACCACTAGCAATTTTTTGATAGAATAAATAAATTCTCAGTGCAAAAAAGAACAAATCAAATCATTTTTGTCCTTTTTGTTGATTCACAAAACCACTTGAAGTCTCTGGACCCAAGTCCATTCAGTGTCTACTTAAATACAATTCACTCCACCGTGAGATGCACTCGGCAGCTTCCTCCACAGATGCTTCTGTCCCCTGCACGGCACCCTGCATGCCTTTTTATGAGCTTGAGAATTGTTACCAGCCAACGAATAACATTCATTTCTTATTTCTACACATCTAGGATGACAGCACGAGCCATAGTGACCACCAAGACCCCATCTCACTAGCTGTGGAGATGGCAGCCGTCAACCACACTATCTTGGCATTGGCCCGGCAGGGAGCCAATGAGATCAAGACAGAGGCCCTGGATGATGACTGATCAGGGAGGATCACACAGTTACTTAGTTTAGACGTAGCACCTTAGCAGACTTTCCTCGGTCCTTAACATGTGTTCTTACAGTATAACTTACAGTTTCTTGTATGTCAGGTAGCCGTTAGGGTCTTGTTCTGTGAAGATGGCATGGTGCCCTCAGCCTTTGCATATACTCTCTCAGTATTAAAATCCCAGTAAGTAATAACCAACCAACCAGACGTCCCTCTCCCAGCCCCTGAGGCTAAAGAAATCTTGCTGCTCCGTCTTAGCATTCCAAGAAAGTGCTTCCAGGTATATAGATAACCCTCAGTTCTCAAATAGTAGGCTCTGTGTAAAATCTTGGGTACCTTTAGATTCATGTAACACTAGGCTGTACCCTGTTCCTGCCCCAAAGCTGACAGGATGCAAGCTGAGGTAGTGGCACAGGACCAACAGACACCATCCGGGAAGTATCCACGGAGCGCAAGGAACACTAGAGCCCCGCCTCAGCCGGAGAGTCATTGATTTCAGCTGCAATAAGCCGTGCCTCCTAGTCACAGCGTGACTAGACTATACTTATTTGGGTGCTGTGCTAAGAACGTCATTGGAATCCCGAGCTCAGACCTTGGTTAGTGTTAATATGGCCAACACAGACATCCTTTCCTCTCACAAGCTGTGTGACTTAGTAGATAACATACTGCCTTCTGCCTTTGGGACCACGAGCCTAAAACGAAAAGGACAAAAACACCAAGTTCTGAAAAGCAGAACCCAGCTTGAGATCATAGGGGAAAGCGTGAGCTGACTGTCGGGTGATGCTAAGCCCAGTTCTCAGAGCCGCTATACATTCCACAGCGTGGTGCCAGCCTGCCTGGGAGAGTGCTGGAGATACCATGCAAGTCCTTTGTCTTCTCCTGGTGCCCCTCCCTGCTACCAAACAAGTCTCTGAGGATAGAGCTGAGGTCAAGTGAGTGAAAGGTCAGGCTTTGTACCCATCACCTGACTAGCTAGGGGCAGAAAAGCGGGGGACATTTACCACTTATATCCCGAGTGTGGGACACAGCAGGATGTGTCTGCTCTGCTCCCATTACTCTGTCCTTGTGGAGGTGTGAAAGCTATATTGCTATAGGCAATTTATTTAATAATTGGAAGCCATATTGATAATGGATGTGGTAATATTTGTAGTTTAATCTACTTTAAACGGCAGTAACTAATGGAATTTTTTTCCTTGATCACATATGTAGCACTTTTGTTACTTTTTAAAGATATTTATATTTGATAAATCTTTTTTTCATTTTGAGAACTCAAAATACCAAACAGTGAACTTATGTTATAAAGTCACCCTGTGATCACCTTGTCATCTAGTAGCAAAATGATGAACTATTCATGCATCAAAGGAAATTACATCTGCTGGTCTTGTATGAAAATGATCCTTGCAACCTGATTAAATGACACGCTGTCACTGTGGGCAAGAAGAAGCAGCCTTCAGTGTGTCGGCACAGTGTGTGTCTGAGCGAGGCTAAGTGTTTTCTGCCTCATCCCGTCTCTCCTCTGTGTGTCCGACAAAGCCTTGTTTGGCGGGCAGTGTGGAGTGGGCCATTAGGCAGGGCTTCCGTCTTTTTGTCCATTACCTGAACCAGTTTCTAAGAAAGCAGGTACTGTCTCCTCAGCTCCTCCTTCACCACATGTGTTTGACTTCAGAGCTGTTGAGAGAGGAGGGCACACTGACCCTCATTTTCCCCTTCTTGCTGGCCGGATACTCAGTATCCACAGCATTTAGCTGGTCTTATTGGGGCACACTGACTGGATTATCCCTTTAGTTGTCAGTCTTGGTTACATGAATGTGAGGAGTCGTCTTTGAGGGGCCTGAGGATGCCACCCCACCTACGTCTGAGACTTTGAAGAGCACTAGGTAGGGCCTGGTCCTGCTCCTGTCCATGGATTTCAGGGGAAACATGTGTTTTTCCCAGCTCCAAAAGCTGAAGTGAAATGGAGCCATCTTCTCTTGCTGTAGTACTTGAATCCACAAATTTAAGAGTAGCATTTCTTATTCTCAGGAACGAGCGCCCCACACCTACTTAGAATCTTCCATGGTTTATTTGATTTATTTTATTTCACTTAGAAGATTGCATTGTCTTTCTTTCCTTTTGTTTACTCAGAGGAATATACCTATTGTGTCTTTCCATTGCGGTCGCGTTTTGTCTGCACATTCTCAGTTGAATCAGAAAGAACAGAAGGGGGAACCATATTTTTCTGATGAGCCACACCCATGATTTACCACGAGGTCATTGTAACTGACGACTTCTTTATGGTGCTGTTGCTCTTGTCATTTGTTCTCGTTCACCTTTTCAAGGGAACAGACTTCAGCTGTTCAGACAGCTCCAGTTTCTAAGGGAACTCTGACTGCAACAGAAAAGCAAACCCTTCTGTTGCCCTAAGACCACTGAGAGAGAAGAATGCAGCAGGGGATACGGCTGAGGCTAGAGCTGGCTGGTACAGGCAGTTCCAGCTCTGTGTGGCAGTGTGGTGGCCCTGGGAGGGCACAGCTGACACAGAGGCTGGTCCTGCTGCTGGAGAAACTGCCGCATGCCCACAGACTCACAGCCTTACACGGAACCTGCACTTTCTGACCCACAGTGGGAATTTGCTTCTTTGGGAACAATGTTCAAATCTACTATCAGGTGGTTTCCTGGGGGTCACCAGGTTCTACTTTTGTGTCCCAGTCCCTGAGCTCTTGGGATGGCCTCAGAGCTGCCACATTCACTCTTTCTTTGGATGGTAAATCTTTCCTGACGATTTTCTGGGTTTTAGGTATGGTATCAAATTAGAAACTTAAGCGTCCCAGCTGAAAGGAAAAGAGCTATGCTCTTGCTTGCCTGTCTCTGCTCTTACCTCCTTCTGTACTTCTGTAGCCCCGGAGAGCTCTGTCAGGAGTTGTGCCTTCTTGGCCAATGAAGATGTTGAAGGGGAGGGGGGGAGCAGGCATTCAGAGAGTGTGCTGTGGTTTTATTTTTTTTTTCAGGCACTTTGAGTTACTATTGCTGGGTAGGAAGGCAACTTCTCACCTTCTAGTACCTTACATGATGATCTGTTAACAAAGGACCATCTTAAGATATTCCTGCGCATCTGAAGACAGTCGCAGCCAGCAGCAGAGGATAGCCAGGAAGGGCAGTACAGTGCTCTCCTGTGTGCGACTGTGCAGTGCCCCTCAGTTCACAGCAGCCAAGTTTGTGTTGAATACCACATAAGGCAGGCAACAGGAGGAGGGGACCTTGGGAAGACAGGAGTGAGACGGAAGCCTGTCTGCACTCCTGTACTCCACTCCAGAGCCCCCGTTCCTGCGAGGTTCATCATTCAGCCATACCAAGGTTTCTAGGAGCAGATATCTGGATTTACTTTCACCTTGTGGGGATAGCATACAGAGAGCTATGATACAGTCATCTCAGCTCTCTGGCTTTAGGAATTCTTGCTTTAAATTCTTCTTGGCCATAGTCATCAGGCACCAGCGATAGAGGACCCTAGCCCACCAGGACACTCCCGTCTCTCTCCATCCCTTCCTTCCATTTTGTGTCAGCACTGCATCTCTGTCTTGAGCTGACTTCATGCAACATTTTCTCTCGTCCAATCACAAGCTTAATGGGTAGCGTTAGTCTACCTACACCTTCCTTCCTCTTTTGGGTAGCCAAAACTCCATTTGCCACGCCTACTTCCTTTGTCTACACACTGAGGATAATCCCCTTTCCACAATGACTTCTCTAGTCTGTTCTAAGAATGTTTCCTTCAAATCCTTATTCTCTCTCATCCCAAAAAGGATTTGGTTAGAAGCAGCATCACCCACTCCATCCCCTTTTTTTGTTTTCGAGACAGGGTTTCTCTGTGTAGCCCTGGCTGTCCTAGAACTCACTCTGTAGACCAGAGTGAGTAGGCCTAGAACTCAAGAGACTCACCAGCCTCTGCTTCCCGAGTGCTGAGATTATGGGCAACATTCCCCAGGTGGTGGTAGCGCACGCCTTTAATCCCAGCACTTGGAAGGCAGAGGCAGGCCAACCTCTGTGAGTTCAAGACCAGCCTGGTCTACAGATCAAGTTCCAGGACAGACTTTATAGCTACTGAGAAACCCTGTCTCGAGAAGCAAACAGACAAAAAAAAATCCTAAACATTCCCATTTAACTCAACTCTACTTTTATATTTTTTTCCTCTTGTTCAGAGAACAACCTGAATTTTTCCCATGAGCCTCACCAAGTTCCTAGGCAATAACTTTTCTTGTGGTCGGTGGTCTTGTGCTCAGAGGCTCTCTGTCTCCTGCAGTGCATCAGTCTCTGTCCGTCTCTGCGATGTCACCTGTTGCTATCGTTATCAGCTATGTTTACTATTCAGTCACTGAGGCTGTTCTAAGGCCAGCCAAATCCACTCACAGCTTTACTGAGCCAAACTCATTTTTCACGATTCTCCAAGTGAAGGCTGGATGCATCGACCAGTTCTGCTGTGCGTGTGTTTGAGTGGGAGTTGATTGGGATGCACTGGGGCAGGGGTAGCAATTACACGTGCACAGCATTCCTTTGTGTGCGTGCGCATGCTTCGTGTGTGCACAAGTGTGCTTACTCGGGATTGGGCCACCAGTTACCAGCCATACTAAACTTAGCGAACTGAGCGAGAGCTCTGGAGACCCTTTAGCTGTTGTCTCCGTAGCATGCGTTGTGACTGTCACAGTGAGCACCTGGACAACCGTGAGGCTTTCCTTTCCAGGGAGGCAGCCATGCATGGCCAGCCGCTTTCCGAGGCTGTCATGGTAGCCTGTGCTCAGAACAGGGGCCCTGCCCTGCACAGCCTCCTTCATCACACACCCTCCGTTTCAGAGATGGCCGTCACTTTAAGAAGAGCCCTCATTGCACTAGAGAACTGACTTACGAAGGCAGTAGGGAAGGCCTTGAGACCCGTCACATCATCAGACCGGTGTTCTGGTTGCAGAAGCTTCTCTCCTACGGAGTGTGTTCCAAAAGGCTTTTCTTAAAACTGTCTGTTTCTAAACTAAAGGGCAAATATTACTGCTTGCGGCAGATACAGGTCTGACAGATGCTCAGAAATGAAGCCTTGTGCCCATCTATGGACTGTTAGAAACTGAAGTTTGAGAACTGAGAGGTTTCTGTAGCTACTTCATTACACTTTGGGGGGGGGGGCTGTTAAGAAAAAAAAATCAGAAAAATCAGCTAGTAACCTGAGCCACCCAGACCTCCACACTGATTTTCTTCTTTAACCAAGAGAGAACGATACTGAGGGAAGGTTCCTTCCGCTGTCCTGTCATCTCATCAGCAAGGTCCCAGATGTCCTCCCCAAGCTGTTTTATCATTCTTGACATCCATCAGAACTAGATGTAGTTGGTTCCTCTCAGGTGAGACGGGGAAAGTCTTCTTCCACTGGTGGAGTTCCCTCCCAAGCACACCCCACCCTTCACCACTAGCCCTTGCTAGGAGCAGGGGAACTCTGTTGCCTTCCTTGGCTGCAAGCCCTTTCTGTCTTCAGGCCGAGTACTATTGTTGAGGAACTTGGTGCCCCACTTAGAACACCCAGGAGGCCAGCTCCCCTGACTCCATGTCCGTCTTCTCTCTCTTTAAATAAGACTGGCTCCATACAGCCATAATTAACTCACAAATTCATGGTGGTATACTGTGATCAAATGAAGGTTTGGCTGAGTCTTTTTTCAAACTGTAACCATGGTAATTGAGGGGGAGCGAAGAGTGAATATATACAAGTGTAATGGCAATTGTTCCGAATGACTGAGTGTCCTCCTGTCATGCAATTAGCTGTTTTAGCAGGATGTAGATTGGCATGGTCATAATTAAGAGGATTTCTGTCCTTTATGTGACTGAGAATAGCAAAGCACCCATCCTTGTTCCCTTCGAGCACTAATGCTCCCAAGAACATTGAGAACAACAGCTCAGAAAGCCAAAATAACGACATAAGATTCATGTCTCACCCGGGTGAGAGAGGATTGGGAATCATATCCTGTCCAGAATGGATTGCTTATTGCCTGCATCTGGCTTTGAAATTCTCTGAAAACTCTCGTGTCCAGCTTCAACCTATTCTACTTTGGCCAGACACTAGTCAGCAAACTGAGACAGCCTCTGGCAGAGCCTCTATCTCCATCCTCTCGCTGGTAGCTGGGGTACCTCTTCTGGGGATACCTGCTGCTTTACTGGGCTTCATGATATTTTTAGGCTTTTCCTTGGAAACTTATTTCCACTGCCATGACCATCAGAAAGTGTCACATGGGAGTTTACAGAGTTGAGTAGTGGTTTCCTTATGGGACCATAAGGCCCAGAGCAGATAACATGACAAGAACAGGTACACACAGGAAGGTTTGAGCTCAGGCCCTAGGAGCAGGTGTCTGCACACCCCATCTTGCTCATGTCAGGCTTGTTTGGCTATTGCATGCCTCCTAGTGATAGTCTGCTGTCAGTACTAAGTTCTTGACTCCTCAGAAGCGCCCCAGTTTAAGTTTATTTTCCTTGTGCGCCTGTGCCTTCAGGTATGCGTCATGTAATCCTCCTAGCCTGTGGCGTCCTCATGACCAGGAACTGCAGGAATCGCTAGTCCTCCAGCTGATGCTTAGTTTGTGCTTTTTTTTTTCTTTCTAGTCATCCTTTGCAGGAGCCTTGGTTCAGTTAGAGGAGCAGAAGGGTCCACAGGAATGCCAGCAGCTACCAGTGCTAAGTGGCCTTTTATAAGCTCTCTGCTGCCCGTGAGGCTCAAGACTCCGGTGAGGTTAGTTGGAGTCCATGAGCCCTGTCCTTTCTCAGGCTGGACACTGCGGGTTTGGGTAGTAGCTGTGTGTGTCTTCACCCGTTCTACAGAATGTGCCCCTCACCCGGAACACTAGTCAACCAGGATGCTGGGCTTAGCTCTGTTGTGTGGAGTGGCTGAAGTCGAGCACTTGCCTAGAAAGGTCTAGATCACCCTCTTCCCTCAGCACACAGACACACAGAGAGTGCGTAAAAGATTCTGTTCTTGGAGATGCTTCGGTTTGATTCCTCCAGATACCTTCAGTGAAATGTGCACAGGTGTCTGTCAGGATGGTGGTCCTGGAGGGGTGGCCATTGCTGCTGCTTCTATGAAAGACACCTTGTGGCTCCTTCCCCCGGCCTGCAGGTCAGACGTGCGAGCCTTGGAACCTTGCTGAGGACAGTGGATTTTGAACCCTGTCTTACTTTCCCAGCTGCTGAGTGATAGTAGTTATCTATGTTTCAGCCTTCTGATTCGATTCTGAAAAGTCACTATTTGGGCTGATTTTGTGATTTGTACTATACGTACTACACACAGCAGTACATAGAGTCTTTGGGGGACCAGAATTGGCATTCAACTAGAAGTCTCTAATGTTACCTGCTTGGGTGCTCCAGGGGGCCACTGGTTAAAAACACACTACCCAAGGTACATAGTCCTATATTCCCACAGATACCCCACCTCAACACGTAAAACTGGCTTAGTTGTCAAGGACAGTGTAGGTAGTGTTTGCCTCTGAATAGCTTTTTCTTTAAAAAAAAAAAAAAAAAAACTAATCCCAAAAATGATTATTGTAAGAATTGGAAGATGCTGGCATTTGGGGAATGTGTCATCTTGTTCTGCTGAGGTCACTGCCAACCTGCCTGCTGTTCTCTGGCAGCACTGGGTCACCCCAGTGCCACAGACACTTCTGTCGTCCTCTTCTCTGCAACCTTCTGCTGTGGGGTGCTAGCCCGGCCCTCCCCACTTGCTGGCGGCTGCCCTGAAGCCTGCCCCTTTCAGTTCTTGCAGCACTTAACTCCTGGGACTTGGGCATCATGCTTGAGTTCCCAAGTGTGTGGTGAACACTCCCACAAACCTGCTGTCTCTCTACCACAAGAAAGGGAGGTAGGGGCATCGAGGAATCCAAGGTTCTGGTGTTGGGTATCAGTGCCACGCTGCCATGAACTTGGCTCCTCATCAACACTGGCCACCCCATAAGTAAATGCCTGAAGACGCCCAAATTTAGGCCTAGAGTAAGAACTTAATATTTGGAATCCAGGAATAGAGCAGGTGCCTCAGGATCATGTGGAGGCTTAGTATTGGTCAGGCACCGAATAAGGGAGATCTTCAGGTTGACCTGCTCCACTCCTCTCCCCACCTTCTTTGCTAGCTCTTTCTCACAGAGGTAGGTTCTCCGAGAGCTGGCTGGGTCACTGTCCTCTTCCCATCTCTTGTCACATCATGAGTAGCCTTGAAGCCCAAGACAATGAAAAGCACTTGAGGAACAAGGCTGAGGGATCCAGCAGGCCGGCTCCTGGAGCTTCTGACACCTTATTACTACAGTAGCTGGCCAGAGTGTGTGTGTGGGGGGGGGGGGGCTTAACATTGTCCTCGTTCTGCCCCCAACACCTTGATTTGGAGAGAAAGAATACGTGTGCCTTTCATTTTGGTATGATCAAGATTTTGCATCTCTGTTGGTGGTCAAAGGTGCCATGGAAATTGTGGAATAAAATCAATGCCTGTTGCCTACCCAGGGCTCGAGACAGAGGCCAGTCCCAGGGACTTGTGTTTGAAGGTTCATTGCTCCCTCCAGGATTTCGCTTCTCAGCGCTTCCAGGTCAAATCTCTCCAGTCTTGTTTTGTATCTTCCTAAGCCCAGAAACCCCTCCCATTTTGCTTTACTGGAACTAAGAGCCCAGCCTAAACCTGTGAGGCTGTCTGTCCACTCCATGGCTTGCTGAGGCCATTAGACTAGAAAACCAAATGGCATTAGAGTTCTATGAACGCAAACAGCAGCCACTCTGCTGATGCTTCCTGGGCCCTTTCTGCAGGCGGGGAGGTGCCTGTGGGAGTCGTGTGTGCTGAGTGGAGGTGAGTGCTCGTGGCTGCTCTCAGAAAGCAATCCCTTTATCATTTGCCTTGATGCCCATGTTGACTGTACTGAAATCTGTGGGGACCTCATCATGCATCTCTGAAAATGGGCACCAGAAAAACAAAACCAAAGTTCTCGGGGTGGGTAGAGTTTTCCTTCCAAGCACTGGTTGTCTGGCAGGCGTTCTCCTTCCTGCTCTTTGGTTCTCCCACAACACCACTATGAAAGCTCCCTTCTCACAGTGACCCTGAGCAGTGTCAGGGTAGCTGCATCTCACGAGGTGCAGATCAGGGACCACAGTGGCCAGACTGGCCCTGAGCCACTCCAGAACTTCACTGGCTGCAAGATAGGACACTCTCTACCGGAAGGTGCCAGGAGTGTGGCAGTTGCCTCCCCTGGAAGAGCCTACAGCCTTCTCCGAGATCATGGGCTCAGCCTCTTCTCCATGGTCATGGTTGAGTCAAGTCTGCTGTACCTTCCAGGATAAAATTCTCATTTATGTTAAGTGCCTAAGCAAGTTACAAACCTCTGGGACCTGCCGAGAGTTGGCCTGTGCCCTGTCCTGCCCACCAGTGTACCTAGCCTCAGGGTGGGTGTCGTGCACCCCCCATCCACCCAGTGCCCCTGCCATTCTGCCTTCAGAATGGTCACAAGGGCAAGCAAGGGGAGAGGGCTGGCTTTGTCACTGTTTCCTGTGTTCCTTATGTTGGTGTGACTGTGGTCTCGAATCCTAGGTGGGTTTTAAGGAATCTACTTAGCTAGGTCTAGCTCAGCGGCTACTGAGTGAAGCAGCAGGCGTGAGACAGCTTCTGTCTGAGCAGAATTCTGCCTGTTATCACTGGGGGAACATTCCAGCTCTAACACGGCTGACAGGCAGGGATCGTGGCTGATACACCTGTGCCCTTCTGCCACCATGAGTACTGGAGCCAAAGGCCATCATCGGTAGAGTCGCATTAAGACCCAATGTGCATTTTAAAAAAGAGTTGTTTCGTTTTGAAAATCAAGTCTAAACTAGATTCAGGCCTTTATTTACATGAGGTATAGGACAGATTAGTGACTGTGCTGTGCTCTGTTGTCTAACACAGGTGACGAGTGGGACGGGAACAGTCCATACAGACACCCAGGGTTTCTTTTGTTCAGACAGTGGGGTAGTGCAAACACACTGGTCATCTGCATGTAACAGGCATGGACGACCTTACCAGTAAAACTGCCTCACCTAGAGAAAGGGAAGCTGTGGGTGAGTGGCCAAGTGGTGATGAAAACAAGGCCCTGTGGAGCCTGCCTACCATGCTGCCCCCGGGGGTGCTGTTACCCACTCCCCTAGATGCAGCACTGGTGGCCTCGGGCCCCTGTTTGGCCCAGTGTAGCTGAGGAATGGCAACCAAACACACGATTGAGGGAGGGCAGCTATGAGGCAGAGCATCAAGAGGGTCAGGGTTCTGGGCCCTGACTGAACATTCTAGCAAGAGCCAAGTCCTGAGGAGTGGCAGCCACTCCTGCTGGAGCACAGGTGGAGTTCACCGTGGGGCTGGGAACAAGCTGGCACGGCCAGCTGGGGAGTGGAAAGCAGGCTTCTATGCTTTGACCAGACACCAGGGACCGGATGTCTTGAGGTTGCCCGCAGGCATTCAGTGTGGCTGTGTAGGATCCTGCTGGATGGGTGGGGAGAGGGGGCAGAGCGCCCTCCTGACCTTGGTCATTGTGTGTCTTAGTCTCTGTGTTTTCCTTTGGTGTCTCCTCTGGTCTCTGTCCCCATCTTGTGTGCCATGTATCCCTGAGGGTGTCGCACCTGTGTCTGAGTCTGCTGTAAGGTGTTCAGTCTACCTCACAGGGTCATCATGGCAAGCTCTGTCCACATGGAATCCTCCTTACATGCCACACACACTGGAATGTATACCGTCCCACCCCTATAACCTCCTGACCCCATCTTTTCCTGTAATCACCACAGACTCCTAGTGCAAATTGGATGCTGCTTTAAATGTGAAAAAATTGTTCAAAAGCTATAAAATCTGAATGAAAGCTAAAGCTGAATTTATAAGCCTTGTTGCATATGAGCCAAAAGTGCAAAAAGCTCTATATAATGAACTAACCTGCCACTCGTATAAATATAAATATATATAAATATATTAAAACCAGACTGTTCTACAAAATTGTGTATTTGTATTTTTGTGTACGTACAATTTTCTGCTAAGCAGAAGGAGGGTGTAGTATAGGGCGCTGTGAGAAGAGAATTTTGGTTTGATCCCATTTCTTTGTTACTTATTTTTGTTAACATCAGATGCCTGTCTTCGTCTTCTCTGTGTATGACACTGTTTGGAAAGCTGCAGTATCCTTCTTAGGCCGGAGTCTGTGATGATAAAGCTGGGGTGCAGAGAGGTGTCTTGGCCACTCAAAGAGGGAGCAGGCTTGATTCCCATCGTGCTCCTCAGGAGTCCTGAGGCGGCCCTGAGGGAGGGAAGTAGCTGTACCCTGAGGCCAGGCATGGCATTCTGACTTGTCTCTGGAAAGCAAACTCCCCTTCTAGAAACCAACTTCCCAGACAAGACCACTGGATACTCAGACCCGGGGAGCAAGGGGAACTTCTGTCTGTTGCCCAGGTGGCTCTGCCTGGTGTAGCACCCAGCCCCCTGGCTGTCACTGGGCCATGCACCCCTTCCAGGTAGCTGCTGCCTTTTTAGACAGGGTTAGCCTCCCTCTCGGAGCTGTCACCCGACCTCCTGCCCTTGACCTGGAGCATCTCAGAACCCACTTTGCCGGTGCTAAACAGGAGAGGGGTTAGAGTGGCTGCCAGTAATGGCCAGAACCAACCCATCGGAGGCCAAGACAAGCTTGGGTGCCTGCCCACGTCCTCCCAGTCCCTCCTGGGCCCGGGTGGAGCCTGCTCTAGGAAGTGATACTGCACCTTCCCAGTAGGACTCGGATTATAACAATGTGTGATGATGACTGTAGCAAGAAGCCCTTGTTTCTGGATGTAAATGGTCAAAGAAACAAGGGCTCTACTGTATTGATTAAATAGTTCTGACGAGTCCTGTTTCATTGTATCTCCTATTCTGGATTAGTGCCTTTTGGACAGTAGACTGTTCTGTAATTAAAATGTAGTATACTGCTTTTTTGTACAGTTTTGTTTTAATAAAACTTTTTTTTAATTTGTGTTTATTTTAGTATTGTACCTATTAGAGAATAAAATGTATAACTGAACAAAGGCTGCCCGGGATTTCTTTGGATCCGAATATTTAAGGGGCGGGGGCTGAAGTGGGTACAGGTGTCTGTTCTGTGCACCCTCCCTTATGCATTTTTAGGGGTTTTTGTTTTCTAGTTTGGGGATCAAACCTGAAGTCTCTCACATTCCAGGCAAGTGCCCTGCCCCCAGCTCTGCCTTTTAGACTTTGCAAAGGGACGGGGAGCTGGGAGATCCTAGTGCCAGAGCCCAAGCAGAAGAACCTCTGCTGTCACCTGACCCTGGGCCCCATGGTCACCCTAAGGGATCTTTTAGAGTCCCCAAGCCCCCAACCACAGTGGCCCAGTGCCCATGTTTGGAGAGGGCCTCCCAGTAAGGCTCCACCCCCAGGATCACAGGCTTAAGGTGTCATTGCTTTTCAATCTCTCTTTCTTTCCTGTTGTAGCCAGCCCTGTTCTGGGCCTCTTAAAGGAGCCAGCTATATCTGGAGGCGCAGGAACAAAGCAGTAGCTTTGTTCTGCATGCTTGGTTTTCAGTGGTGAGCAGAGCAAGGACCATGTCCCAGCCCTCCCTGTCCCACAGGCAGATCCATTGACCCTCCCTCCTTAGAAGACTGAGAACAACCAGTCTCCCTTTATGGGATGGCATATGGCTCAGCCTACCTCATGGATCTGCATAGTTTGACCCTAAACTCCTATTTCAACTTAAGCCCGAGTCTCCTCAGCCTGGTCACATGCACTACATGGCTAAGCATCTCCGTGGCGTACCCCCTCCTATCTGCATCCAAGAGTGGCTTCCTCAGCCCCTCCAGGCCCTGGTGCTGGCCACACTCCAGGCTCAGGATTGATGGACACGTTCCTTGAGTAACTCGGTAAGCAAAGAGTGGATCAAGTGTGACAGCCATTAGAGCCCATGCCAGGGCTTGGTACAGCCTAGACTCCTGCTCCTGCCAGGTAACAGCAGCCTGGGAAAGATGTATCCACCCCACCCTCACCCATCCAAGGCTGGATCAGTTCCATTCAGAATCCTGCCTCATCTTTCACAGGCCTGCCCCTGGCTGCCACACTCCTGTCCCTCTTGGCAGAGTTTATGTCTGAGAATAACTCTGCCGCACTTGGGAATACAAACAAGCCCTGTGCAGACAGAGCTGCCTGTGGCTGTCCTGACCCTGCATTCCCAGGCTACTCTATTTGAGACTTGGGCAGAATGATGCACTGCCAGGGAGAAAAACATTAGCAAGCCCTGTCTGCTGGAAACAGCTCTGCTGTGGCAGGGAGCTAAAGAGTGTGGCTCCAGGGGAAGCAGAGGCGGCCTGGTCCCTTCCCTAGCACAAACCAGGAAGTGCAGGCTTCCTGGTAAGCAGGCCTAAAGTCAGGTTCCACAGCCCAAAGGGACTTGATCCACCCCTGCTGGCCAGCCACAGCCCTCATTTATGCCTCTTCCTAAAACACCTGTTCCAGGGTAGGTCCATGTCTGCAGCAGTAGAAAAGCCTTTGCTCTCTAGTTAAGTCCGGAGTGGGGCCTATGCCACAGGCTGAAGCAGATGGGGAAAGCCCTGCCTGACAGCTGAGGACCCATCCAGACTGCCACCTGTGCTTAGCTAGCCCTGAAGCCCGGTTACTTATGAGTCTAGCACCTTAGTTCCTGTTGCTGCCTGGCTTCTAGAAGGGGCTGATGTGAGTGATGTTGGAGACAGGTCAAGATGCCAGTGGGAGCCGGGCGGTGGTGGCGCATGCCTTTAATCCCAGCACTCGGGAGGCAGAGGCAGGCGGATCTCTGAGTTCGAGGCCAGCCTGGTCTACAAGAGCTAGTTCCAGGACAGGCTCTAGAAACTACAGGGAAACCCTGTCTCGAAAAACCAAAAACCAAAAAAAAAAAAAAAGATGCCAGTGGGGCCTTCCCAGGGTCTTTGGTCCAAATCTATGGAGCACATAAATCTGTGCCCTGGGGCCTGCTGCTCTCTGAACTCCTCTTGTCCATCTTGAAAAGCCCTAGGACCAGCACCAAGGGACAGAACAGTGAGCAAAGCCCAAGGTGAGGGTAGAGAAGAACAGTTAGGACTGACCTCAGACATAGGCAAGAAACCATCTGGCTTTATTTAGAAGCTGTTGGTCACTTGATAGAAAGGCATTTATGGTACAAAATTACAGTAGTTTGGTTCATCGTACAACATAAATCATCATCTTTACTATTCATTACAGCGTCTTTGGATTTTTAACTCCTATTTAATATGCACCAAATCACTGTAATCCTGGAATCAACATCACTTCATGTGAGCTTGTATTTATATGATCCACACACCCGTGCTGTTCCTGACTCTCCCCACACCGTGGGTATCCACAGCCCACCAGGAAGGCACCACAGATTATAAGAGAAAGATGCTTTGGGTAGTGTCTGGGGCTGGAAGCACAGGCTAGACACTGGCCCCAAGGAAGGCACTAGAGGTGGCCCTATAGTCTCGACCTGAGGGGGCCTGGGCCTTGAGGCACAAGAAGCTTCAAATCACCCTCCATGCACAACACACCGCATACACAGGCAGCTTGGGCAGGCAGGTCGATGCTGTGTGAGCCACTCACCTGCTTCCCACACGGGGCCTCTAAGATATGAGAAGTGTCGGGGAAGACCACAGATGTGGAGATACCATCTATACCTCTGCAGCTCCTCAGGGGCCATGTCCCTAAACATAACCCAGAAACAATGGCCCTCTGCCCCTTAGTCCTGGGCCCCAACTACACACCCACTACCTGCCTAAACTACCTGCTATTTTAGCGACCATGACCCCTGTACATCACCACTTTCCAGCTGCAAGTTAGTGTTAGCCTGCTCCAGAAAAGCATTGAGTAACAGATCGAGGATGCAGCTGGCCCGTGTGGCCTCATCTAGTATAGCAGCCCAGTCAGCAGGGGACATGCGGGTCACGGTGCAGCAAGCCCTGCAGGCCTGCAAAGACCTAGGCTCCATCTCTTCAGACCCACCCTGAAGCTCCAGCTTTCCTGCGGTCACCTCCCCACCCTCATAGCAGACACACACACAGGATCCTCTCAGCTACAGGGATGGCTCATAAGAAACACCCATGAAGATAAACTTGCCAGCATGAGGCCCCAAACTTCATTCCCATTAAAGGAGTGAAGCACCAAGGTACATGAGGGCAAGGAGCCTTCTGTGAAGGCAGACTGACTGCCTTTAAAAACACAGCCCCAAAGTTGAGCCCCAGCGCCAACCACTTGAGGGCGGAGCTGTCCTGGCCGTGTTTGGGCCAGCTGCCTAGGAAGCTGGAGCACTTCACCTGAAGGCTGTTCTGCAGGGCCCGTGGGAATGGTGCTTTGGGAATGGTGCTTTTCAGCAGCCTGGGAGTAGGGAGGGCTGGGGAACCTCAGGTCCAAGGAGCTGGGAGGAAAGTGGGCTGGAAGGAGAGAAGGTCCCAGAACCACCAGACAACAATAGCTGGTCAAGCTGGATCACTCAGGACTTGCACTGCTCTGGAGAGCCCCAGCTAACAAGATGAAGTCAGCAGTCCTTTTACATCCTGTTTTAGACCTCCGCAAGTGACAGATGGCATAATGTCCCTTCCCCCAGCATAACAATACTGGCCTTATGCCTACAGGAACTGCTCTCCCTAGCACACACTGCATGGCCGCCCCAGAGGCAGGTACTCTGGGACTCTGGCCCCTTCAGAGAATGACTGCACTGCTCTCTGGGGGACACCGTGGACGCTGACTGGACAAAGCCTCTAGCTGAAACACAATCGAGAACTGTGCTGGCCCCAAGAACAAGCCAGGCAGAACTGGCAGTGCTAACTCAGCAACACACATCTAGAGGGGATCCCCAAAATGCCAGCTGAAGGAGTTAAGAGGCCTGATGCCTGCCTCATCCGTGCTGTTCCAGAAGGAGACGGAGGCAGGTCTCTCCAGCCAGGCCCCATGGTGACAAGAGCAGAGTAACGCTCAACACCCCACCCCTGCTGGGGCTTCCATGCAGGCACAAGGCAGAGTCTGCGGCTCTGCCAGGGAGACCGCCATCCTTCTGTTGCCCTGAATCAGCCTCTGCTCGGGCTGGGCACACAGATCTAGTGAGGTTTATACTGGGCTAATCAGACAACACAGACTGTCCATACTGAGTGCCAGCAACACTAGCATGGAGGCCACAGGGCCGGGGGAGGCTGAGGTGATCTGAAGGGCCACTAAACCCATTCCCCAACAAATGCCTTCTGGGGGTGGTTCTTAAGGGTCAGAGAGTTTGAGGCCAGCCTGTTCTACAAAGTTCCAGGATAGCCAGGACTGTTATGCAAAGAAACCCTGTCTCGAAAAATCAAAGACTCTGAGGGTCAAAACTTACAACAAGCTGCCAAGAATAACTTCCATTCTGAGCTGAAGAACAGAGCAGAACCTGGGACAACAGGACTGGGTGGCTTCGACCTGCCTGCTCAGCCCCCACACATTCCAGGGAGGAGGTGGTCATGTTCTACCATGACTGCAGCATATATCCAAGGAAGGGAAACGGAGGGCAGTTCTCCCCTCACCGCCTGCCTACCCAGCTGGTGGCCCACAAGTGTAGTCAGGTTTTAGGAACTGCCATGGACTCAAACACTATCCAGCTGTTTCCTGAAACAAGGTACTAAGGGCTTGAGCTGTGTCAAGCCCCTGGGCCTGCCTTCACCCCAGTGACAATAAGGCCATGGTGTATCTGCAGTCTAGCAACATAAGGGTGGCTTCATCTGCTGGCCCCCTCCAGCAGCCGCCCTCCAAAAGGCTGCAGCTCCAAGCAGCCAGAGGCAGTGAGTGCAAGGCAGGCCCTAGGCAGATAAGCTGGGACAGGCAGCGGCTGTGGGTCACTAATTATTTCAGCTTTTGAAAAGAATAAATTAAATAAATATAGTTCAAGCATCCTGTTAGGGAATGAATAGCCAAAAGGAAAGACTTTCTGGTGTAAAGACTGGACACCAGCCAAGATGCCTCCCAGCAACCCCGTGTGCCACGCAGAAGGATGGACATGGGTTAGGGAGACTGAGGAAGTATCTGGTGCACAGAGAGTGGTACGGGCTGCTCCCCGGGCACAATAGGGAACTCCTGTCTGTGGAGGGCAAGACACTAGTTAGGGTCATTATTTAAATTAAGACATTAGTAAAGTCAGCAGAATAAGGAAAAGGGGAGCCCAACAAACCTGGCTAGGGACCCCCCCCCCATTTCAAGCAGGCAGGGAGGAGCTGGCCTGACTCCAGCCCTGCCAGCCAACTACCATCCCTCAAGTCTCTGGGCTCCCAGAACCTTCCACCCAGCTGGAGGAGCGCAGCTGAGGAGCCTCTGCCTTCATCAAGTAGAGGAAGAAATGCAGCTTCCAGATTCCCAGGGAGGACGGAGAACCAGGTTGCCCACCATCCCTGCATCGTGCAAAAAGCATTCATGGCCCTGCTCCCATAGAAGGGGTGTCCTCCATGGAAGTACCAGAAGGTCTCCCCCTTCCCATTAGTGTTCACCAGGAGTGGGAGTGTAATTCAGCTGGCCCAGGACTTCCGGTTCTCGGGGTTCTTGTGGCTCCTGTCGCCCTTGGCCAATGCAGCTGTCAGTGAGGCCAGGTTGGTGGCAGAGCCCGAGATGGTAGCACTCCTGCGGGCCTCTGGGGCTCCCTGAGGCTGGAGCCCTGCACTGCGCCTGCGCCCAGGGCCTGCAGCCCTGCGGACTCGGCCCGGTCTCACCAGAAGCCCATAGCCAGGGTTGCACTTAAAATACTGCTTCCCGCCAATGGAGCCATCATTCTTTCCTGCGGGAAAAGGAGGAAGCGTCAGGGAGGCGCCATGTTATACACAGTCACCTTCCTCACTGTGCCCAACATGCTGCCACCTCCATGCCACCACCCAACCCAGAAAACAGGTGGTTCAGTCATTGCCATGGTTCAGCACGGCCCCGGGGAACCAGGGAGCCTAGAGCAGAGCAGCAGCCTCTCAAGACAGCACAGTGTCACTAGGGACCCACAGCCCCTTAGCCCTGTGCTCTCAAGCACGAGATAATAAGCCTTGGACAAAGACCTGCTGAGGACTGGGGAGGCCACCAAGGCAGAGCGGGCTCTGCTCCTCCAGGGGCACAGTCCCTCTCCTGAGAATGCAAACATAAGCTTAGGAGGGCAGGTGACCCGGGCTCATCCAAGAAGCTGGCAAAATCACGGCAGAGTGTGTCAGCAGATGCCACACAGTAGGCTGGCAGATGCCATACTGGGGTGTCAAGAACTGTAGGAGCGACAATTTCCTCTGACATGAGTAGGGAATGTTAGAGGGAGATGGAGTAGATAGGGAAGAACCCACCTGGGAGCCATGGTAACCAGGATATCTTTCTTTTAGTGCCCGCCTTGCCTGCTCATCTCTGGGAAGTAGGCCAGGGCATGCAGTGGTTGCTCTGCCTCTCTACCTTTCAAACATTCTCACACATAATCCTTTTGATCACTGCCACAATCTCTTAACCTCTCACCCCAGCTCCGCCTCATCTGGTCTCAGCTAAGGGCCCAGCCGGCTGCATGCAGACCATAGCTCGGTCCAGGTGTGACTCCCCCAGCTAGGCCCCCAGAGCACCTAGCATGGCTCACGTGAGACAGTGGTCCTTCCCTGGTTTCCTGATGTGCAGCTCTGGCCTTGCCCTTCATGACTTGTTCTGATGTCACACACTATCTGTTACCTTGACACTCCTCCCAAATGATCCCCCTTTGACCATCTGTCCCCGGCTGCAGCTTCTACACATCTTCCCCAACCCTGACCACTGTTCCCCACACCTCCCACCTTACCCACAATCCTCTCCAGCCCATACAACTGCCACTCCTCACAGTAAACTTCCTGTTCCCATTACTCCCCTTGTATGTTCTACAAGGGGTGATCTTTTCAAGCCCTGACCAAAGTGCACTAACTCCCACAAAACCCTTAGGTGCACGCGCCAGGCACCCCTCAGGCCTCACAGCTGTCTTCCTGCTGGTCCTCACACACAGCAAGCTGGGCCACACTCAGGAGCTCTGCCATGCTGCCCTGCCCGACCCTGATGGCAGCAGCCTTCCCAGCTCTGCTTCCTGCGTCCTTTGTTTCTCTGAATAGCTCATGGCATTCCTGACAGCCGCCCTCCTCCTTCCTCAGCACACTTTTTCCCTCACAGCGCTTGTTCCCATCAGAATCTGACTCCTGTAGCATTTTCCCCTCTGCAGTTAAAAGTCAAGTGGGGGATGTCGCTCACCATCGTGATCGTGAATGTGAACCTAGCACAGCAATGTGAACAAAAGCATGTGCTTAGGTAGTTCCTGTTGGTGAATTATTTACTAATTCTCTTTAATTCTGGAATTCAGCTGCAGACACAAGACACAAGATTCTTCCTGAATCCCCCTTTGCACTGTGCAAAGAGCAGATCTGAAATTTTTCCCAGCCGTGCTGCAGCTATCATCCTGAACCACTTCCAATCAAGCTATTCTGTGTCAGATTATTTTTAAAGACAGTGACTTCAAAGGAAGCATTTGGCTCAGGGACGAGGGTATCATTTTGGCCTGTGTCTGCAGTCAGGAATGAATGGGCCTATGAGGTCACAGGCTGGTGGAGAGACAGTACGGCCTAGTGCTGGGCTCTGAGAGTGCCCTCCTAAAGGTTGGAGTCCACCCTGGCCACAAACTGCTAGCTCTGAGTGTCCACAGACAGTGGCAGGGAGCCAGCTCTCTCGGGTGGCAGCCTGGGCAGTTACTGCTGCGGGAACAGGGAGACTGCACTCCTCACGACAGCGCCCCGCAGTTGCTGCTGCGGGAACAGGGGGACTGCACCCTCACAACAGCAGATAGCGCCCCGCAGTACACACTCTGCGCTCTCCTCTCTCCCTGCCCAGACCAGGGAACTCTTCTGGCTCCAAAAGGGAGAAGATGCTCACGCCTGGCCCTCCAGCACTGCGAGGGCCACCACTGTGGAAACCGTCTGGTCTCTTCACACGCTCAACACTGAGCAGGAGAGATGGGCCCGTGTCCATGTGACTGTCCTCAGCCTGCTCTGAGAGGAGCCTAAGGGCACAGACATCCATGTAGCAGAGCTCAGCCATAAGCAGGAAGGAGCTGCAATGGCCCCACCACAGAAGGGGACCCTGGTCACACATTAGGAAAGAAGCCAAGCCCAGATCATGGCCTCCCATAAACTTGCACACAAAAAAAACAGATTAGCTGTAACCCAGGGCTGGGCAGGGCACAGCTGTCAGTGGACATGAGATTTCCCTGTGAGGTGACAAGTATGTGACAATGCAGAGCCCAGTGATGGCGGCCAGCTCAGCAGGTATGCTCAAAAGCACTGAACTGCAGGTTTCACTGGCACAGGTGGGAAATGGGTACCCAATAAAGCCTGGCCTGCATCTGCAACATGGATGGAAGAGCCTGAGAGGCCAGGGTGCAGGGCCCCAGAGTCTACTCCTGAGGGAAAACAGCACTGGGAAGTGTCTGGATAGCAGTCTGGCAAGTGATTCTTTAGGGCCTCCCCTGCTTTCTGACCACTTCTGAGCTCTGCAGTTGGACCTGAGAGTCAAGAGTCTGCAACCAGCTCCGGGCAAAGTGCCTGGAGTCTCAAGAGCACTGAATGCAGCCTTGGGTGGTACTGCTGCCACTTTATATAGAATGCTGGGCATGGTGGCAACCAGCCATAGCCCCAGGCAATGGTGAGACTACAGCCAGAGGACTGTCGGGCCCAAGTCTTTCTGAACCAGTCAGATTTAAAAGCATTACACCAAGTTCATAGTGTTTTCCTTGGGTCTCTGATGTTTCGGGGACCTTAGACATGCTAGCATTGGTTTATGAAGGGTTGGGGCTTGAAGAGTGTGACTGATGTCACTGGGCACATCCCAGGGGCATGTTCAGCAGGAGCACCCACAGCCACTCACCTGAAGGCAGGTCCAGCTCCACACCGATCCATGTCCCCTCCTGGAAGTCAGTGGGTCCAATGTACCTCACGATGCCGGTCTTGCTGGTGCCCACAACAACATATTCTCCCTCCTTGAGCCACTCAGGGACTTCGCTGGCCTCCTCAGAGTCAGATGTCACTTCTAGCCTCCCCAGGGCTTGTCCCCCAGCATGGCTGAGCTCTTCTGAAGCCAGTGGGTCCTCCTCAGCTCCAGAGGAGGCACCCCCCAGCATGCCTGTGAAGGACTTAAGCTCTGAGGTCCGCACTTTCCGGATTCTGAATGGGGATGTGGGCACAGTAGACGTAGGTTCAGAAAGAAGGGGTGGTCTGGGAACCTCCAGCTCTATGCTTTGAGAAGGTGTGGCAGGCAGTAATTGGGGCTCTTCCGGGGCAGGTGGATGGCTCTTTGTACAGGAGAGGAAAGCCAGCTCAGGCTCTGGGGTGACCTGACTCAGGGCAGGGGGAGACCCTGATGTCTGGTTGCCAGGGCCTGTGGTGTCCAGGCCAAGGGTGAACGTTTCTGACAGGGTGGCAGTGGAGACGCTGTGGGAAAAGTAGCCACTGGAAGCTTCACTCAAGGGGCTGGGGGGGCCATCTTGCCCTTCCAGGGGCTGAGTAACCACCATGGTAGATGGCGAGGAAGACACTTTGACAGGTCTGTCACAGATCTTTACTACGGGGGCCGCCATCGCCACCATGGACTCCAAAGCCCCACCAGGCACTGGGCTGCCTCCTTGAGCCTGCAGAACGGCAAAAGGAGAGTTGAAAAAGGCCTTTCTACCCAATCAAAGCACATAGGCTAGCTCTACCAGCTCTACGTTGAAGCCTGGGTAGGAGCTGTTCCAGGCTGAGGGACAGCACACACCTGAAGGAAACATAGCCAGAGCTTGCCTTGGCCCTGTAGTCAAACGCCAGGTGAGGCCTGGGCTATACACCTGTGTTCAGGAGTGCCCGAGCAACGTGGTGCAGGCCCTGCTGTATTTGCAGCTCATCTTCCACAGAGATGATCATCTCTGCACTCGGGGGCAGGGTGGGATGACACACAGCAAGGCCCCTTGTTCCAGGAAGCATGAAGCAGCACACACTAAACCTCACTATGCCTGTCCCAGCTTTCCTGGCCTCGGGTAACTGTTCCGATGGAAGCAGACGCCTTCACCCACCACTGTTCTCACAGTGAGACAGAAACACACACTAAAGAGGGCAGAGGAGCACTTTTCTCTGGTGAAATCCAAAGGATGACCTCACCGGAGGATCTGAAAGTGCTTTAGCAAGCAATGCAGGCCCCAGGAGCCACTGACCCCAGACAGTGCTGGGTGGGGTGCTCAGGCTGGGAGTCAAGGACAGGGAGGGGACCCAGGACTCCTGTGGCCATGACTCTTTCTCTAGGGGTTGGCTTTCCTGGCTGTCGGTGTCAGGGCTGGGGGCCTCTAATCCTGAGACATGGGTCAGGGTTCCTCACAAGCAAGGACAGAGCCAGTGGCAATGGCCTTTCACATCTCTGTCCGAGTTACCAGATGGAAGAGACAGACAAAGCTAGCATGTTGCAGTAATGGCAGGGCACCCACTAGGCCCAGCGTTTGGGAAGTGAGTGTAGGACGCTCTTTCAGGTAACTGAGGCTGCCTGAGGGAGCAGAGCACCTACTCCCAATTCTGCACCCACATGCCAGGGACAACGGTGGGAAGGGAACAAGGTGGGAGGCTGCGCAGGGAAAGGGAAGCTGCATCTCAATATTTATGTACAGCTGTGGTCACTTTCCACTTGAAATACAGGATTTATTTGAACTGGGAAGCAGCTAAGATCTATACGTCTCTTCCAGTTTCTTGGCTTAACGCAGCAGTCTGATAAATCATGCATTTTCCCGTGAATTGTCATTTATATTCCTGCTTCCAGAAGCCTTCACTGCCCACAAGGCACCCTTTCTGGAGAAGGAATTAACGGCACCTCTTGAGATTAACAGCCCATTTTTGTGATGGGGGCTCTCACTGAAAACTTACTCAATCTAGCAGATCAATAACTGCCATCGCCATAAATATGCTGAGAGATTAAGCAATCCTTCAATCATTTTTCTTCCGCAACTTAGACATGCTTTATTTATTCTTTCCTACTCTAGTTAGCTCTTGCTGGATGTGGGGAGTGGAATACACAGAGCTACGGAAGAAGCTGGACATGCCCTGTGGCTGTGAGAGAGGGCCCTTTCCACGCTCACCCCCAGTTCCACCAGGCTGCTCTGGCCATAGAGGAGCATGAAGGAGAGGCAAAGACAGCCTCAGTGGCAGGTGTCCCACTTGGTTCACTGGTGGGAAGCAGGCTGCAGGAACTATAAACATTTACAGTAAGGCCAAGGGAAGTTGAAGTGCTTGCCCACGTTCCCCACCAAAGGGACAAAACAGTGAAGGCAGACAATACACTTGCTGCCTACCATGCCGGCACCTCACGAGCAGTTCCCATGGCTGAAGGTGATCTGTCACTTGCAACCTAACTGCTGCCTCTGGAGTGTCCAGAGGTCGTGAGGCCACGAGGATGAAGGTGGCCTTGCCAGTGAGAGTCCTGCTCCTGTTCAACACTGTCCCCACAACAAACAACTGTGCTCCCAGGGGAAAGGACTCCTTGGGAGGGCTAGGACACCAGGAAGGCACTGGAGCGACAGGGCACTTTCAAAATGGGGTGCTACCTGAAGGGGGACTTTTCCTTCAAACCACTGGGCCCTGTTAGATGTTGACTGAATGAGTAAACTTCCCCTGTGAAGACACGGCATCTCCCGAGACTGGAGGCGTGGGGGAGGTGGACAAGGGAGGCCTACTGTTCACGGACGGTGAGTGCTACCATAAGAGATGGTTTCCTCCCAGCTTAGCATCAGTCTTCACGCAGATATCATGAACCAGAATGAAATGTAAAACTGAGAATTAAGCAAATGCTCACAAGGAGGAGATGGTTCTGTTTATAGAAATCCCCTCTGCCTAGCAGTGAGCTATTAAAGCACAGACTACATTAGCAGTCAAGCACCAAAGACTTTTAGCAATCATATGATTAGCAGGTTGAAAATAGCCAAGTGTAACAAGGAGCCTGTGCAGAGAGAAGACAGTGACCTACATTGTAGTTAATTATCAAAGTGGGAAGCAAAGGGGGAAAGGCAGGTGTGGACGAAAGGATCCTAGCTAGTGTCAGGGCCACCTCTGCAAGTGGGACAGCCCCAACCTGGTGACTCACCTCCTCTGTCCTCGTTGCCCGGGCATCTGAGAAGGTAGGCTGCACCAAGATTCGGGGCACAGGCTGAGGAGACAAGTGCATGAGTGAGAGACCCACAAAGGGTACAGGGGCACAGAGCAGAACGCTGCCAGGAGTCACTAGGAGACCATCACAACACTCAGGAACTCCAGCACACTCCTACCAATTAGGCTTGTGGATTCCAGGGTTCCACACCACAAGAGAAAGGAACCCAGTAAAGGCTCGCCCCAGCCAGAGACAAGACACACATACAAGTGTCATGCTGCCCTGTGGTCACGGACACATGCTGACCAAGGATAGACTGTTTAGTGCAAGTCTCTACATGGAGTAACTGGTGCAGGAGGCAGGAGCTGGGAGACAACCTGAGCACACTCAGAGCACGTAACATGTCAGAGGACTGAGAAGGAAGGAAGCTTCTCTCACTGGAGCACCAAGCAGACAAGGACATATGGGCAGCCTTGGGCATCCCAAACTAACCAAGCTAGGGAAAGAAAGAAGTCACCTGACTCCTAGCAGAGCAAGCAGAAGACAGCCAAGAGCCAGAGAGCCTCGCTGACCGTGCAGTGCAGACTGATAGGAAAGACAGCTGCAGTCAAGCAGACATAGCAGTAAGAAAATTCGGGGAGAAGAGCCCAAAAGAGGGGGTAAAACATCACACCAGAGGACTTCTTGACTTACAAACACGTGATTCAAGGAGCATTAGAGGAAAGCTGAGAATCTGGGTAAAAGCGTAAAGTCAGGAGGAGGAAGCAGGAGCCAGGTTCATCTTGCAGTGAGTTCAGCAGTATGGGACACAGAGGTAGACAGCAGCATGAAGGTCTCTGAAGAAACCAGGAGCCCACCATTTCTGCCTCCAGCGCTTGCCAAATCTGGCTTCAGTGTCCCCTTCCCCAGCTCTGCTCACTCAGCACTGGAGAACGACAACCAGGCAGGGGGCACAACATGGGCTGCCCTCTACCTGTTCGGTGGCCACAGCTCTACTATGACGCATGTCACCATTCTGACCTAGAAGGGTTGAAGTATTTACCAGAGGACCCCAGGGAGGAAAAGCCAGGAGTATGGCAACTGCTTGCTGCTCAGACAGCAGAAACGTGAACTAACCAAGTCTCCATTCAGTTCCTTCTGGTTCCCAGGATCACGGGCCCTGAGAATTCTGTGTAGTTCTGACTGTTAGACAGGGCCTTCAGGCAAGCATGACTTTCCGCCTTCCCTCATTTGCAAATGACTCACACGCTCGCTCACACACACACACACACACACACACACACACGTATTTTGGCAAACGTGACACCATAGCCACATGGGTCACAGGGCTACTTTTACCCACTGAAAGTGATGGGATGGCCCCAAGAAGATGCCGAGGAGAATGCAGACAGGAGCAGGATGGAAGGACGTGGGTAGGCAGAGGAATGAGCTAGGAACATGTGTGGCTGAGAGAGTGGACAAGAGAGGGTGTCTTGTAGCAGCAGGGCCACTGTCATGCAGTTCAAAGAGCCTGAACTCCAAGACTCCGTGCCTCCTCCTCCATGCCTTGACCATAAGAAAAGCTCTTGGTCTTAGCACCACCTCCGCAGCCCCCAGCCCCCAACCACACTCGGGGCAGCTGGCACTCTGAGAGTGGATCCTTTCTGTGTGCACCTGCACTCCACCTCTGAGGCCAGGGGACCTGATGATGCCTCTATTCTTACCCCGCCGATCAAATTCCACCCAAACAGGAAGGTTTTCAGGGTGTGTTTCTTAATAAAGACAGTACAAGGTTTATTTCTCATGTTCAGACTGCAAGATTCAGTTGGGTCTGACTGAAAATAGATGAGATTTGGGGAACTGTCCCTCTGAGGTAAAAACTGCCACCACTGGAGCATGAAAACGTAGAAGCCTAGCAGGATGGGATGGTGACCACTAGAACAGACATTTGCTGATGTCATAGTGAACGTGGAAGGACGCTCAGACTCCTCATGACTCAGCAACTGTAAGCTCCAGTGGCTCCCTAACAAAACAGCTGCAGGAATTAGCAGACAGCCGTGGTTCTGAGTGAAGCCATTCCCGCAGACTCTCAAGGTCTCGATGTCCACAGCATTTTCTCATTAGGGAGTGGCGATCTGGCGGTGATGGGGGGGGGGGGTGTAAGCAAGTGACTAAAATGAGCGTGTGGAAGGGATGCCAGGATGGAAGGATCTAAGGCTGAGGGGATGCAGAGGAGAAGGGACCGTGGGACCGTGCAGGGCCAGCCTGAGCAGCACGGTGGGCAGCAAGGCAGCAGGGACGGGACTGTGTGTAAGGCACCACCTACTCATCTTCCCAGGAGAAGTTACTCCTTCTGGGTCTTGAGAAGCCCCGGCAGAGGAAGAGGGACAGCGCTGTAGGCGAGTCCGTGAGTGCACAAAAGGCGGCTGCTTCTCCAAATGGGGCCAGTGAGAAGGGTGCTCGGAGAGACGGGTTAGAAAGGGAAGACGTTCGGTGTGAGGGGATCAATTAAGATGTCGTTTCAGTGGCTCCACGGAGAGCTAAGGGCCTGAACTGAGGCAAGAAGGCAAAGACACAGAAATGAGCACTTAGGCTCAGGAGGGAGATGTCTGGAGGCTGGAAAAGTCAGACCCAGCACCCAGGCTGAGAGGAACTGTGTGCGTCCAGACATGAGGGCACGGTGGGCAGGGCTGAGCCTCCCATGTGGGACGATGGCCTGTGATGAATGCAGTGGTCACTGTAAGGGTACCGGATCCATCTACAAACTACACTGGACCTTATGTGAGCCACTGCTCCTCCCCACACAATAGCTTCACCCTTCAAGCTCAACTGTTTGCATCGTAATGCTCTTTTCCATATTCCCTGCACAGACATTGCCTCTATTTCAGGAGCTCAAAACATTTCAGATCATAAGTTCATTAATCCTTATGACACATCTGGTAACTATTAATAAAAACGACTGCAAAGTATTTCATAACCATAAATATTAAGAAGTGCCACGAGAAGGCTGAATACAATGATCTGTTTCCCACTCCAGAACCAGGGCTCAGGCATAGCCTACTGCCGAAAGCACCATAGCTAGATTGAGTTGGTGACCCAAAGGAACCTGTGCGTGGTCTGCTGCACACTGCTGAGACCCAACAGAGCCCTGTTCAGCCACCACAGCCTGGCAGTGTTTCCAGGAAGTGGTACCAGTCATTTCTAAGATCACAGCTCGCCCTCAAAGTGTCAATCCTGGCTTGATGAACACCCACTCCCTTCCCCATGCCACACACACACACACACACACACACACACACACACATGTTGGGCAGTGCCTGCCAGGACCCTGCACTGCCTGTGCCTCTGTCTATGGCGCTCAGAAGGAACATCTTGCCCTCTACTCTTAGAAGGGCATCAATGAGTTTGCTGTCTTTTTGTTTTCTCAACGAATAAACATGTACATCAGTTACTTAATAAACAGCATAGAGAATGAAACAGAGATCGTGGGAAAAGATCCTCATAAATTTTAGCATAAGGCCAGGTAAAGAGAACAAGAGGTTGGCCAAAGGAAAAATTTATTACTTTAAACTTATTGAATATTGAATTTTCAGATGCATTTTTCTTATCTATAAACCTTTTCTAAGGTTAACCTACGACCCTCAATGTAATCAAAATGGTGCCTAACTATAACACTCAGCCTGTATTCTAATAAATATTAATCAATGATTTAAGTACAAGTAGGGATTAGTTTTATAAGAGTTGTAAATTGTATTTTTTGCTGCAAATAATCAGAAGCCAACATCTCACCTTCCTGATGGCATGAGGAAAGCTTAAGCAAACAAAGCCAGACGTCGGGCGTTAGAAACATCTAGCTTTTAAAGATTCTGCTGAAAGCAGTGCCTGGACAGACACACACGCTACTGAAGACCAAGCTGCAGCGAAACTTCATCAATGGAGAGCTGTGTCTAAGGGCCATGTTCATGAGGGGAGAGAGCTCTGCCTGCAGGATGGGGGAACAGAGAGGGCAGAAGCATGCACAGGGAAGGCTCCGAACCATGGTGGTGGTGATACCTTCAGTGCCTGGTGCCTGCCACATCCATGTTCCCACAGCTACCTTCTACTTTACGCTCTGCGTATCAGGCTAATGTGGATAGTGTGTGTCAGGCATGATGGTGCCAGTTTTTCACCCATCTGGTGGCTCTATTGCAAACGGAGAAGTGGGTGTTCTGACAGCCACGACAGTGCCCTTGAATCACCCTGTCACCAGCACATGTGTTCTCTAGGTGACCATGTGGGGAGGAGGGCAGACCGACCACGACAGGTTCTGTCAAAGGCACTATTACCCTGCCCGCCACATGGCTCTGTCAATCACAGGAGGTGACTGGAGATTTCTGATGAACACACAATTCCTGTGAGGGCTTTATGCAAACTTCAACAGTCTTCCCATTTTCTTCTGGACTCTGCCTTGCAGACCCAGCGAGAGGGAGCAATCCAACACATGGACTTGACTTTCTAACTCCCTATTCTGAAGCAGCCCACAATCCCCACTGCCCATGATCATCTTTAAAACAGGAAAGAGCAGGACAAGGAAATACAGGTCAAGGGGGCTCTTTTCTTCCCAGAGTTTGTCTGATTCTTTAAATACTTTCTGATTCAGCGATTCAATGAACGCTATTACTTGGTTATTGTTAATCAAACTCAGCTGAAATCTATTCAGCCCATGCTATACCCTAAAGCTTAGGCTCCAGGCCTGATGGAGGGGCCCAGCCAACCTGGGTCTCAAGTTTCCTCAACAGGGTGGCACTATCTGACAGTTGCCCCCTGCGCCTGAGGCTATAGGAAGCAAAACCTCCTGCAGCCACTCTACCCAAAGCTGCAGGCACAGGGAAGTAAGCAGGAAGGAAGTCACTCACATTAACCCTTTCATTCCCTAGACTAATCAATGCTGCCACTTGGTATCTCAAGCTCTGAAGCACACCAACAGCTTCATGAGAACACAGATTTCCAGAACATGAAGAGAGCTATCATGGCAAATTAATTCAATCTGACTAATTAGAGAGCAGGAAGTCCTTTCAATTACTGTATGTGCTGTCTGAGAAACACACTTGAACACGGGTGCGGGTTTCATTAATTGTAGTTCATTATTTTCCAGATTCGTTACTAAATGTGCCTCAGAAGGTCAAAGACAGCAATTTTGTCAGCTGCCACCTCTTTCCGTGCAGTATCTTTGCATTTCTGGAACTCAGACAGAAACTGATTACAACCAGAACTGCACGCCATGAAAATGAGAAGCCCAACTCTTTATGGGTACACTCACACAAAGAAGACTGCACACAACACAACCTACAGTTGTTTGTAAAAAAGAACTATGAACTTCCATCGCAAAAGAAAAGGTTGTGAGCCAACATCCTGAGCCACAAAACCAGGAACCAAAAGCATCTGGCCTGTTCTCTGGAGTCAGAAGCAGTGACTGATGTGGGATTTCCCTCTTGATCCTTTGGGGTTCCTGCTTCAAGTGCCCTGACATCTTCCTACCAGTGCCATGTCCTGCACTGGGGGTGGTGGGGGAGGGAGGTAATAGACACTCCTGCCTGCAAATGCCAAGGACGCTGATGAAGATTTTTGGCAGGATTCAATGCTGCCAAACCTCATGACAAACCTACATTCCTCTCCCACCTGCCCTGCCTGCTGATGGACCGGTGGAAATGTGAGAGATTCAGGGCCTCTTCTGCCCTCAGACATTATCTGGGTTAGTTAGTGTATCTTCTCGGAATCACTGTTGCAAAACCCAGGAATGGCAGGACCCTATTCTGTTCATGTCAATCCACCTCCCTGTGGCAGCACTTCAGCGAAATCACCCCGTGGTTCCTCCCCTTTGGAGGGTGCAGCAGTCCCCTGTGGGGTGAAGTAACCAGCCCCCCTCAATCCTTCTTCATAGAGCATTTTAATTTACTCTGAAATAATGCCATCTTGTGCTGCTGTTCCTAACAATCTCAAAGGCTCCAATGCTCTTTGTCCGCTGATGGCTCTGGAGAACCACAGTTATGGGACTGTCTCTAAGAAAGTGCTAAGCCTCCAGACTAAACTGTGGTCATCATAAAGGAAGCCATTCAGTCCCTCTCTTAGGAGAGGAAATGGAAGGTGAATCTGATGACAATGGCCTGCGTCCCTGAACGTGGTGTGCAGGTTTCTTCATACTGCAAACCTTAAGTAGTGTTTTTCTCTATCTGCGTCTCTAAGGCCCAGCAACAGGAGCAGCAGAACCACCCTTCCTACCCTGCAGAGCTGGTGCCAATCCACTGAGGCACGTCACTGACGGGCTTTTTCTGGGTTTCATCTTAGGTGATGTTCTAAACATCTCAGCAAAGGAATATTTGTACAGACATTGGAAGAAAATAAACCTCAGGGTACTTGTAGCTAAGCTGGTGCCTACAGAGACGACAGTGAAGTCGGGCAGGAAGCAGGGTCGCTGAGCACTGCTCACAGAGCTCATTTGATGGGCTGGTGACACAACACAGGTGAGAAGTCCCTTTAGCTCCATTATTCCACGAAGGGGGCAGTGTGGGTGGCAGCTACTCATGTGGAGACGCACTGTGCTGACCTGGTGCATGGTGACCAAAGAATGGCTTCCTTTGGGGTCAGGGCTCTCTCTGCCTTAGGCCTTATAAAGTCAACCTTTTGTTTGTGCCTCAAATGCTGACATCCTATAACTAAGAAGTGTGCTGAGGATAGCTGAAAATGTAAGGTTTAAAAAAGGAACTACTCAAAAAGAATCCTGGGGATTTTAAAATAAACTTTTAGAAGTGAAGCTTGGAGTTTCCCATTTAAGTGTTTTATATATTGATTAGTTAACATAATAATAAGGAGAGGAGCTACACTGACAAGAATGGAAACAGAACAAAAATATCCATGTGGTGGTTAGCCCTATAGGTTAGTCCTAGTTAGTGGCTGTGCTGGCTAGTTTATATCAACTTGACACAAGATAGAGTCATCAGAGAGAAGAGCCTCAGTTGAGGAATTCTTCCCTCAACCTGTCTGTAGGCAAGCCTGTGGGACAATGGTTCTCAACCTTCCCAATGCTACGACACTTCAATAAAGTTCCTTAAGTGGGGACCCCCAACAATGAAACTGTTTCTGTTGCTATTTCATGATTTCAATTTTGCTACTGTTGTGAGTTGTAATGTAAATATTTGTGTTTTCTGATGGTCTTTGCTGACCCCTATGAAAAGGTTGTTTGACACCCCCACAAAGGAGTCACAACTCACAGGTTGAGAACCACTGATGTAGGGCATTTTTCTTAGTGATTGATATGAGAGGGCCCAGCCCATTGTGGGTGATGTCATCCCTGGGCAGTGGGCTTGGGTACTATAAGAAAGAAGGCTGAGCAAGCCATGTGGAGTAAGCCAGTAAACCACACTCCTCCATGGCCTCTGTCTCTGCTCCTGCCTCCTGAGTTCCTGTCCTGGCTTCCTTCAGTGATCAACTACAAGGCAGAAGTGTAGCCCCCCCCCCCCAAAGCACCTTTCCTCCTCAATTTGCTTTTGGTCATGGTGTTTCATCTCAGCAATGGTAACCCTAACTAAAAAGAGTGGTACTCTGGTACAAGTGCATCATTTAAACAAGGTAAGTCAGTTCCACACTGCCAAGCTCAGGATATTACTATCCTACCCACTCCCCTGCAGGCCCTGTAAGACAACACAGGAAGTAAGGCTAACTAATCCAGAACTGCTAAGACTGGGGCAGGCCTGCAAGATCAGGGACGACTCTTGCCCTGACTTCTACCAGCAGAACAAAGGCCAAGGCTACAAACAAGATGATCCATTTTTTTGGAGAAGCCACAAGGAAGAACTTTTTTTATTTATTTATTATGTATACAATAGTCTGTCTGTGTGTATGTCTGCAGGCCAGAAGAGGACACCAGACCTCATTACAGATGGTTGTGAGCCACCATGTGGTTGCTGGGAATTGAACTCAGTACCTTTGGAAGAGCAGGCAATGCTCTTAACATCTGAGCCATCTCTCCAGCCCGGAAGAATTTTTTTTAAGTCAAAATTTCAACCACGAGGTATATAAGATTATCAAGAGAATGAAGTAATGGAAGGAGAAGGGGGACCATGCAGGAGCCTGGCTGGCACTCTGGCCATTCCTCCCCCAGCACTGAGACCCCACGTCCGCAGAGGCATATCCAGGAAGTAGCAGCACAAAGCACATTTCAAGTTACCTGAGTTGAGAGAAAACTGCTATTGACACTGCCACTTACAATTATAATTTCCATCCTACAGAGCTTTAGCAGACAGGCAGGGAGAGTGAGAGGCTGAGGCGGTGGCTCAGAGTTGGAGGGAGGAGGAAGGGGCATACATTTTGAGTAACTGAATCCCAGTGAAAGACCCAGGCCTTTGGGAGTCTGTTTCGGTGGCATGTCCATCCACCCAGGAGAGAAAGTTCATAAATGTTTTGACACCTCAGGTCCACACTCAGTCGTGCCTGTCTCACCTCCACCCCATACACAGTGCTGTCTACACACGACAGAGGCCCACACAGGGTCACATCTCCATGTTCAAACAAGCAGACACTAAGACAACTTAATGTGTGACTTGCCAGGCCAACTCAGAACAGTGAGCCCTGTCCACTAGAGCTATGCTCCAGAGGGAGACAGTCAACAAACGGAAACCCAGCAAGTCCCAGGAAAAAGACGTGTTTCTGGTGCTGTTTTTATTTGGGTCAGAGAAGGCTACTGTGAACTTGGCTGTGCTTCCTTAACAGCACGGCTCTTAACCAACGCAGGGGAGACCAAAGGGCCTGCCAGCACTGGAAGGAAAGGCAGGTACGGAAACTCTGAATGACGTGTGCTCCGGACATTCCTAAGATAAACGGTAGTGGGACGCCTTAGAATGGTAGAAGGGGTGGGAGCACAATCAGACTAAAAGATGGGCACTGAGTCCTGGGGAGTGAGTGCTGTAAGCCACGGTAAGAATGCAGATTTGGCTTTGTTTTCAGAAGGTTTCAAGCCATAGTCTTATGCTTCATATGAAGAGTTAAAGCATGAAATGAAGTGAGAGGAAGAGAACTGCTTACAGAGGAATAAATACAGAGGGTCAAGGAGATACCCAGACACCAGCCTAGGAGAGGCCACCAAGGAGGACATGCTGTTAGTGACAGCAAGGCTGACAGCTCTATGCAGATAAGGACGGAGACTGTGTGCGACCTTGAGGATAAGGAGACACCTTCCCCAGAGAGGTGTCTTCACAAATCACAGCTAATGCTTTAGCTGCACCACCAGGCATTGTCACTAAGTCCAACGTTAATTTATATTTTCATACATTCACAAAGTATTTGTACAAGGTCAGCCTCAGCAGCCTCAGCCTGGCTCATGTGTGCTCAAAACCTAAGTACACTTAAGTGAGCAGAAACTGCTCAGAAAACCTTCCAAATCTCCAGGACATCTTGTCACCCGGATGCGACAGACTGCCTTTCTGCTCCCATTAGGGGCTTTGTCTCTAACAGCTGCCGTTTCCGTCCTAGCCAGAGCTCATGGCTTAGTGCAAGGACAATGTGAGCAGAAGTGAGCTCTCACGTGCAACCAGTGCTTTGACTTGCTCTGGTAAGAGCTGAAAGTAGCTTAACAAAAGCCCCTCGCCTTCAACAGGACTCCCATTTCCTTCTATCTGGACAACAGCTGAGAAACTGTGGCCATCGAATCTGATGTGAAGTCACGCGTGTGGGTGAGAGGAAATGGTCACCAGGGTAGCCTGGGGAAGTGCACTTCTTTTGGAAGTTACTTTAGGAATCAATGATGACAAGTTTAAAACAGCACGGTGTGCATCGTGGCAAAGCACTGAGGAAGTCGGCTTGCCTGCTGAGCCTCCATTCACTCATGTGTCTCTATAGCTGCCATGTAACCCTGGGCCTGCTTAGCTAAGTTCAGTTTCAACATTTTCAAAATTGCTGTGTTTCATTTTGCCATCCGCTCCATGTGCTGATGTGCACGCTTGTGTCACACAGGGCAGGAAGCTCTCTCCACATGCCTAACAGCTTATTGATACCAGCAGCGCCCCTCCTGAAGAAGCCTCCCTCCGACAGCTCCTGACCTACATTCCTGCCACTCGGACATGCGAAATATGGGGAAGCTGATATCAAAAGGCCCATTTCAACAACGCACCTGCACGGTTTGTGTTTCCGATGAGTTAATGCCTGCATGACCACAGGCTGCATCTCCAAGTGGATTCCTTTCACCGCTGCATAGATGCAGCTTCCTAGAACATTTTCTATGCTACTTACTCCATTGCTAGGCAAAGGTTTTTTTTTTTAAAGGAAGGGAGACAAGGGACCACTTTGAGTCAAAGAACTGATTGTCCACTGAGGAGGAGGGAGTTGGGGGGGAAGAGTCATGATTCAAAAAAGTTTGAAAAGAAAAATGAAATCAAGAATTAAAAATAGAATTACATTTTCTACTTGGCAACACAAACAACACTAAGTGCACCTCTATACATCTGACTGTGGGTGCACTAAGCGGTATCACCATAAATCACATTAGTAGCAGACTTGGCGTTCTGTTTTGGAGCAGAAAGGATAGAGTGTCAATACGTTCAAACAGCTCTGCTATCTGAAAGGGAGGAGGAGAGAGTAGAGGACATTATCGCAGGCTTTCCCAGGGCTGGAGCTGGCTCTAATACCCACAGGGTTGTTCCTCTACCTCCAGCTTTGGAACAGCAACACAACAATGCCAGCACACATCAGAGAAACATTCACTATGGCTTCCTCACCTGGTGTGCAAGGGGAGATGACTGCCTGGCTCTTCTGTCGTCACGGACAGGGAAGAGCGACTTCAGCAGCTTTGGCATCTGTGGCACCAGGGACTTCACTGGGTTCAAGTAGGAGGCTGCTATCTCACCCAGTCCTGTCAAATAAACAGAAAGAGACAGGACAAAATAAAAACAATGACACGTAACTTTTGCTCTGTGCATTTTCCAAGTGTCATTTGTAAGTAAATCTAGCACTATGAACTACTGAAGGCATCTTTCAGGGCTGGGATTACAGTGTGCGCCCCACATCCGGCTGTAAATCTTTAAAAAAAAAAAAACAGAATAATACTGTGATATTTATGAAAATAAACAATAATCTGTACAATCAGACGTCACTGGGCAAGGCTGTCAAATATCTAAGGAGTAAGTATTACCAATCCCACAGAAACCCATGCAGAAGAGATGAGGAGAAAGGCTTCCCAAGTCATTTTGAGAGGTTAACATAAGCATGACACCAAACCTAACACATAAGAGTAAGTAAAAGCTGAGTCATCATGGCACACATAGGTAAAAATCCACAAGTGTTAGCAGACAAACCAAGATGGGCACAAGGTGACTTGTCAAGAGGAATGCAGGATAAAGTCACCCTTCCAAACCAAGGAAACACTCCAACCACCAGGACATCCTGACACAATCTTTTTCTGAAAGATGCTCACATTTCATGGCAGTGATTAGCAGATGAAGACAACTCACCGGGATCAGGAGACTGGTTGTTCTGGGGAGAAACAGGGTGAGCTGGAGGACTTGAGGTTATTCTGCTGGAAACTAGTATTTGGGATACATCCTGTTGACTTTCCCACCGGCCCTGTTACACACAAGGACAAAGATAAGTCATTTTGTTTCAAATTAATAAGTTTATGAAAAAATTATATAATATCCCAGGATAAACCAATTAGCATTACTAAAGCTTTATTCTGTCTAGGATAGAAATCTGGTTGTCAGCCTTCTTCATGCTTGTCACTTGCTTATGGGCTGATTCCCCTTGGGGTGAGTCTTCACTGTGGCCTGGAGCTGATTCCCCTCGTGGTGAGTCTTCACTGCATTGTGGGGCTGATTCCCCTCGAGTCTCTACTGCAGACTAGGGCTGATTCCCCTCGTGGTGAGTCTTCACTGCAGACTTCTCTTCACATTATAACCTGTGGCTTCTAACAAGCCCATCCCAACATTCACTGTGTCCTGCCACCTCAACACAGCCACGTGGGTGGGCTGTAACTGCTCCTTTAGAAATAAATGCTCCTTAATTCTGCATCAGCTCCTACGGCTGGGAGCTGACATCTTCACTCCTATGTCTCTACTGGAGTTCAAGAATGGGTGGGGGCCTCCTCTACCCAGGGTTCTAGGAAGTTACCTCTGGGCAGCATGGTGCTGAGCCCCAAAGTGTGAGCAGATCTTAAGTTCCCTTTGGTCCTGTGGTAACAACTCCTGTCTTTCTCACTGAGGTCAAATAACAGTTTTAATATTACTTTAAATGAGTGTTCTGCCAACAGATGACCCAGGGTTAACTAGGATACCCTGAGACTGCTAAGAAACAGCAGAAACGGTGAGTCGTCGGAGGCTCAAGAGGGACTGAAGGGGGCAGCCCCACAGGTTCCTACATGGATTAGGAATCTGTCTGCTTTTAGCAGCAACCAAAGGACTGATCATAAAATCAATAAGCCCTAAGTGATCTGGATCATGTTCACCACTGAGAACTTGCTCAGCACTTGATGGTATTAAAAGGGGGGGGGGAGTCTCTCTCTGGGCACTCATTAGGAAACAGAAAACAAAACAGACTCCGAGCAAGCACATGATCAGGGCAGTAAGAAATACAGCCCCAGCTGGGTATCTGCACACCTACAGATCACAAGCTTACTTACAGATCTTAATCTTCGGCTATTTTTTTTTTTTTTTGCATTCTAACTTAATTACCTTCTTGGGAGGCTGCCCATTTTAGGTGCTCTTGGGAGTCATGGTCAGGTGTCTGAACACTAAGGTCAGTAGCTTCAGAAGATCTCAGCAGAAGAGACACTGTGAGCTCTGTTCATGGTGTCAAGTTCACACAAGGTTGTTCCGAAGACAACTTACTTCATTTCAGAGGAAATTTATTCTAATATCTTAGCTCTCTCGTCTGGCAGCAGTCGCAGCCACACTGTGTCCCTTAAGAAACTGAGCAGCTAATCTGCAGTCAGCATCCGGGCTGTGTGACACAGTTGACCAGTAACAACTGGAGGAGAGTCGCTTCTCCGAGGTACTTTCAGGGCTCCCAGCGGCACATGGTGCAGTGTCACCATTGAGGATGAGCAGCAGCAATGGTTTGTCCTGCCTCACACTCCTATACTCCGAGTGTAAATAAATGACAGGCTCAGACAACACGCAGACAGTGTAAGCATAGCAGGCCTGTGATAATGGCAGATAGAGACCGTGGACCCCAACACAGGTCCCTGTAACCAGGACAGACAAGGAACCTCAGTCACCCGCCGCCAGCATTACTGCCCAGAGTCAGGATCCCAGCGTCCTGGCAGATCGGGCTCTACTTCCTAGGGACAGAAAAGAGGAGGCTGGGTCCCCACTTCTCTGCCAACACTCAGAACTACATAGACATCCCTGACTAAGTGGTCCTCCTCCCCCTGCACAGCTCAGAGATGAACGGAATACTCAGAGTGGGGCTGCCTGCCCAGGGTCGTGGGTCCCTCTATCGCCCAGGGACAGGGCAAGTCCTGACTTTCCGATAAACTTGACCTGCCTGGCTATGCTAGTTTCTCTGTACTGAAATGTCGGAGGAGAGAACAAAAATAAACCAAACAAAATCAGTCACCACTCAAATGTACTTCAGAGGGAATGAACTTGGGACTAGGAGGGGAAAGGGCTTTGAAAATTTTGCTCTAGAATTTTCTGGGCTCTCTCAAACAGCTCAGACCTAAAGGTGAAAAGGTACTGGCACCGCCTTACTTCTGCCATAGTCATGCACACCTGGCACCATGTGGAGCCTCCCCAGACTGGCTCCTCTACTCCCTTGCTGAACTTCAGAATCAGCTATGGAAGATACTAGAAAAATAACCCTGGCTTATTTGGATCCCCACACAGACCACACAGAGACTCTTTGTTCTAAGAAGCAGAACTCAAAAAAAAAAAAAAAAAAAAAAAAAAAAAAAAAAAAAAAAAAAAAAGCAAAATCCTCAAGATTTTGGGATGGGTCCGAGGCTCAGAAGCACAGCCAAGCCAACAGAGTCTCCCGGTCCACCTGTGGTCTTCCAGCACGCCACTGCTCCTCCACCAAGTATAAGTCTTTGACTTCAATGAGGAAAGTGACAAAGAGTAAATAAAGAGATGCCATGTCATTTCCGGTACCCAGGCTAATGTGGCCGAAGGCTGGTGACTCATGCTTGGTGTCTCTAGAGCCAAAGCTGAGCTGATGGCAGTTCCAGGAAGCTTTGTTAACTCCACATGCTCAAGGTAGCAGCTGACTCAAACTTCATCAGAACTCCTGAGGGCTGGGAGTACAGCTCAGTGCAGAGCAATTCCCTGGCATACATCAGGTCCCACATTCAATCTCCAGGACTCACAAAGCACCACAAAACAAAACCCACCTCAGAGGACAACAACACCCTGCCCTACTACTTAGTAGAAAGGCACCTCCTCTACAACGGCTTTAGGAATGACAACGGATTTGTTGGCAGCTGTCCTTGCACCACAGAAGGTCTCAGTGCAAGGGCCAGCAAGAGCTGAAATTAATTCTGCATTGAGATACCCAGTGGTAGATGATCATAAAGAATCCATTTTCAATACGCCTATTAAAAATCTCTTTTAGAACAGAGTCAACGCATCCAGTAACTGTAAGCAGAAACACCACTTCAGTTTGGTCACATTTCATATTTTTAATTGGAAGACATCCCAAGAACGATTTGCTTTAGGCTCTAAAGTGATAATCAAGCTCTTTAATTAATTACTTTATCAATTCAATTTTGATGAAGCAATTCTGAGCTTCAGTAAATAAATAATAAAAGTAAAAGGTGGATACACACACACACTTGCACACATGCACATCCACATGTACACACACGCACGCATGTGCACTACTCCATTAACTGAATTCTTTAGGGTCAGTCATGTCAGCCCCTTCTTGACACTCTTAATGCTACTCCTGCTCCCAAGGATGATTCTCTACTCTGACGATAAGAAACCACAGCATGGGAAGGGAGACTGGAGCTGGTTAGTGGACGCTCTCTGACAACCTGTAGTGCTCTGGTTGGCCTGTGATGGCTGGGATTCCACACTTCACATTCTAACTTATGGTGCTGATCTACAGCATGACTACAGTGTTGATCTGTAGCGTGGAGCTGAGAGCAGTAAACAGATTAAGAGAAAACCAGCTGACCTCATACAAGCCTGCAAGATAGACATAACTAACACGATTTCAAAATACATTTTCTAGCATTTTTAGCATCACCGAGTCTGGGTTGAAATCTGTAAGACTCAACTCCTCAACTCCCTGGACATCAAATATTTCCTTGAGGAGAAATCAAGATGGTCTGCTTCTGTAAAGTTCTAGGGCCAAAAGAATGCCTGGATTATTTCTGCCCACGTGTCTGTGTGTGTACATGTGCCTGTGTGTAGTACTTAACCACACCACAGGTATGTGTTTGTTTCCTCTGCCACTGTGAGGATGTTGGAGTGCTCGCCCTAGTACTCATGCCAAGTCACCATGGGTAAGCACTGCTGTTGGTAAGGGTTTGACAGGCCCTTTGACCTTCTGTCTACCAATCTGAATACTGTCCAGCTCAAGGCATGCTCCAATAAAGGTTCATAACCCATTTTCTATAGACGTAATGACACAGGTAATGATGTCCTTAATGGGCCAAAAGGTGAACCTTGTCCCTTACTTCTCATTAGTGAGAAGGCATGACTTAAAACATATTTGAGAGCTAATAATCTTTACAGTGTTCTGCTTTAGATCATAATACTGTGGGGCCTGCCACAGGAAAATGGGGAGCTATCCTATGACCCACCATTCATGTTGGCTGGAATATTCTTGTCTACTGCCATCTGCCTGTCCTATCTACAGGCATCTGTGACAGAGCAGCTCTCCTCCTGACCCAGGGGCAAAGCAAAGCCTAAGGTGGTACTCAAGGGTGGTCACAGCCAGGCTCACAGGAGCATGCAAAGGTGTCTCCACCATGGAACTGACAGTCATGGAAACCAGGTTTCCTGATGTCCAGCACAAAGATAAAGGTCAAGATCTGAAGATTGTAAACTTCCAAGCCCCAGGAAGAGGCCACACCTCTTAGAGGTTTATAGGAAAGACTGGGGAGACCAATCAAGAAGACAGAACCATCACATGAGCCAAATCTGAGCAGAAGGAAGCAAGACTGCCATTTTCTCCAAGTTATTCAGGAACCCCAAGAAATCGAGAACAAAAAAAGGCAGCTCCTAGGACAGCAATAAGAAGCACTGTGCCCTCAAGCAGAGCAATACAACACAGGTAGACTGCCAGAAGCTCAGTCTCTCATTGCTCCCAGTGCTCAGCAGAAACGGCCTGGGAAGGTGCGGTCATCCAGTATCGTCCCAAGCAATCCTAAATGCTGTCTCAAAGGAGTCTGGAAGGGTCCGACATGATCAATCGATCTGTCTGTCTGTCTATCTGTCTATCTCCCTCTCTCTGCACACACATACACACACCCCACACACAACTTCACCTGTTCCTCCCACAGCCTGCTTCTCAGTAATCTACTCGGAATGGCACCTAGTCCTCCCCTTCCCCAGACATTTCTTCCTACCCGCAGGGCCCTAGAATCCATCTTTTTGGTATCACTATCTCCTCCTCTTCTTCCCCATGGGCAGCTCTGTCCCCCTACACACCACAGTCAACAATGGGATGGCTGGGGCTCAGACAGACCCCTCAGACCGTCCAGTCCAAGTCTGACACTGCCGCCCCCTGCACCACTGCTCCTCAGCATGCGGTCACTGGGGATTTCCAAACAAGGCCCCTCCTCCCTGACTTCACTCCACTCCTCTGTGATCATGCAGCAACTTCTGCCCAAAATGTGAACTCTGGCTCTGCACCTGACTGTGTGCACCACAGGGTCATCCTTGGGTCACCCTTGGGGCTCCACACACGGTCACCACCTCACTGCAACCCTTGCAGGATGTCTGGAGAGCAGGTGTCCCTTCTTTATCTCCTCCGCCTGATAAATCCCTTCATCCTCTCTCCTGGTAGACAAAGCATGGCCCTGCTCTCTGATGCAGATGTTACTGCTGGCTGTCACTGTCTCCATTCTAAGATAAGGAAAGCATGAGGACACAGAAAAGTAGATATCTCAGCCACTTCTTATGAGGAACTTGGGTTTTGTTTTTGTTGTTGCTGGTTTTTTATTATTATTATTGTATTTGCATTAGTGTTTTGCAATGAGATTCAGGTCTCCTGGAACTGGAGTTACAGACAGTTGTGAGCTGCCATGTGGGTGTTGGGAATTGAGCCCAGGTCCTCTGGAAGGGCAGTCAATGCTCTTAACCACTGAGCCACCTCTCCGGGCCTTACAAGGAACTTGTAACTGAGGCTTTGGGTTAGATGCACCTCCCACAAAACACACAAAGTCACTTTTTTCCCTACTATATTTCTCTTAATAGTTCCTATATTCACACTTGAAAATCCTCACACAATCAAGTCCCCAAAAGCTCTGCTTCCTTCCCCTGATGCAGGAACTAAATCACAGTTCAGCCCAAGCCCAGCTGAGCAGCTCCTCCTGTGTCTGTGAGTTCAAGTGTGAGCGTGGTAATGGTGTCAAGCATAGGAACAGCATCTGGATCTTTACAGCGAGCCTTAGTCATTAACTTCATCTTCATTGTTTTTATACTTTCATAAAGAAAATGTCCAATATGAGACAAGTACAGAATAACAAGAACAGAAACAGTCTCATGGACACCATTTGGCCTCAAGGACTACTGTCAATCAGCCAGTCTTTATGTGCCCACACCCCTGCCCGCCCACGGTCACCTGAAGTAACTCCTTCACCTCACACTGCCACCATGACAATGCACGCTCCCGACCTACTCTAGGGTCATCCTGTTAACACAGCACCAACACTTAGCCAGGCACCTCAGAGTGACAAGAACAAACTGTGGGGGGATCCCCCAGATCAGGCAGCTGCCAGGGGCACTGACATTTTTAGGCAAACAATAGGGAGTTTCTGTTTGCGTAAAACTCTGTTACTGGGGTTTGCACATTTTCTTTTCTTCTAACAAACAACAATAATTATAAATATATGTTTCTTATTCTTTGTAAGATCATTTATCATAGTTTCACTATCATAAATCCAATCTGAAGTTTTGTCTTCAGAAATAAAATGAATATTACAAGTAGAAAGAAAAAAATTAGCAAAATAAGCTTTTTAATTCTCATAATAAGAGGGTGTTAGTGGATCTCAATGGCAGGATCAGAGAAACAAATGTGGAACTCTTCCCAATACATATAACATAGCTCAGATGTGGAGTAAGAGTTGGGACATATGCAAATACAGAGGTTTGAGAAGATGAAAGAGGCAAGGAGCTAAGTGTACCTCACCTTGTTGCTGCCCAGACTGTGGGAGGGGCTAAGCTCCTGCCGGCTTCCTGACAACTGAGGAGAGATAAAGAGGATTAGTGTAAAAGCAGAGAGCTTCTGGAAAGTCCTACTTTGAAAACCAAATCAAGGAGGGTGATCTCACAAGCCTCTGCCTGTAATCCAAGTGTTTGGGAGGCAGAGGCAGGAGGATTACAGTGAGTCAGAGGTCAGCTTGGTTCCAACTCAGTCTGAGAGACATAGTAAGACATAATCTCAACCAACCAATCAACCTACCAACCAACCAAAGCAAGATGGTGAAAACCACTGAGTGGTTACCAGTACCTTCCCATGGTGGTTTACCTAGGCTCTAGTATCTGCTACACACCACTGAGGTGACACTTCCCTGGGCCTGAAGAGAAGACATTTCACTCCTTCTGTTTAATGCCACTGGATCCTGCCACGGATAGTTTATTTCTTTTATCTATTTCTTAGATAAAAGAAATAAAGAAATAAACTATCCAGAGTATAGTATCCCAAATACCAAATCTCTGCAGATGCCAGTATATGTCAGTAACTTACTGCAGTGACTTGGAACTACAGTGGCATTTCTACATGTCTGAGAGTGGGCCTGTGGTGGTCAGACATGTCTCCTGCACCTCCACACCTGCAGGCTCTCCAGCGGGAAACTTGTCCTTCCTGTCACGCACAAACACTTACAGCTGAGGACAAAAGTGGCCTACTCTTCATGGAAAAGAGGAGCAGATAAAGAGCATGTTTATTTGTCATATTCAATATACATATAAATTAAACCCTTTTTAAGATTTACTTATTATTGTATATATACAAGTGCTCTATCTGCATGTCTGCCTGCAGACCAGAAGAGGACATCAGCACTACAGATGGTTGTGAGCCACATGTGGATGCTGGGAATTGAACTCAGGACCTTTGGAAGAATAGTCAATGCTCTTAAGCTCTGAGACATCTCTCCAGTCCCATACCCTTTTTTTAAAATCAACAAATCTCAGCCACAGTTATGAAACTTATATAACCCATTTTATGCATTCATACTCCCCTACATGGCCTTCAAGCAATTGATCTACTAACATATTGCAAGCACTCTAATTTAAAAATAATGAATTAAAGCCCAGAAAATGACTTCCAGGCCCTGGGTAGGCAGCTAGCTTATATTTAGCTTCACACACATTTGTGGCCTCCCAACGTGTGCTGGACAGGTGGCAGAGGACAAATGAGCAATGTGTGCCAATGACACTCAAGCAAGCGTCCTGGCTCCAGCAGCAGGCACAGTGGCAGAGGGGGCACAGATGTGACAAGGGAAGGGACAAGGCACTTAAAACCAGCACAGGAAAGTTAGAGGCAGCTGAGATCCCTTGCAAGGAGGCAGACAGGCATCAAAACAAGAGGCCAGAAAGGCAGCAGCTCCCCAAGAGCAGCAGGAGGGACTCACCCTGTGCATGCTGGGCGAGCTAATACTCCTCCGGTTCAGCTTCCCTTTCCCTGTCAGCTGCTCCTTCACGGCCACTTCCTAGGGAATGGAGAACACGACAAGAAGAGGTACACGTGAGAGATGCACGCCAACACACATGCTCAAGATTTTCCCCACATTCCTTAAATACCAGCCATGACTTGACAAGACAGAACGACCCCACTGCAATCACTGGATTATGGGAGAGTAAACTCTTCAAACTTCAGGTGTAACAACCCCATATTCCAGAGGGTCAAATATATAAGGCAGATGGTGCTCCACCGGAGCAGCGCTGTCCGTCACTAACCTGACGAAGGCGATCTAAAGTCAGGAGGTTTTCCACAGCCAGCACACTCCTCAAGTACTTCTCAATATAGGCCTCGGAGTCGGCAGAAGCTGGATTTTCCACATTAGCTGCCATCCTTGCCAGTGCCTCTCGCTCCTCTACTCCCTGGGCATCCTGAAGAACACAACAATGCATGATGAAAATAGGCGGAAAAAGGAAGTACTACAGATATTCCACACACACATGCACGCTCTCTCTCTCTCTCTCTCTCTCTCTCTCTCTCTCTCTCTCTCTCTCTCTCTCTCTCTCTCTCTCTCTCTGTGTGTGTGTGTGTGTGTGTGTGTCTCTCTCTCCCCCCCGAAGAACAGAAAGAGGCATGTTAAACCTAAATGAAGACATCATCACAGATGTTTCACATACACGTGCTACACACGTACATGCTCCCACACACAGATACATGCAGTCACACGTATACATGTCTATATCCACAGAGCTCTAAACTGACAAAATTCATGGAATCCAAAGTCCCATTTCAACATCTGCTTTTAGAGCTCAAAATGCACTTTCCTCCCAGAAATCATGAACCATCACCAAGTACCGGACTAACCAGGAAGGCTGGTTAAATAGTAGCTCTCACAAGCATTCCAAACACAGTTGTTCCCACTTCCCAAACAAACATTCACTACCAGTTACCTACTGGAAAGGATTCTTCAGGTTATTGGAAATACAATCACCAAGACAACAGTTCTGCAAGAAGGTAGCATCCCTGAGATTCATGGGAGCTGGGTCAGCCCACTAGACAAAATGGAGTCTAATAACCCTGGTACCCAAGTGGGGTGCTGATGCAGTATAGATAAGGGAGTGGAGGAGGCAGGGTAGGGCCCTCGTTGCTGCGGAGCAGCCTGACACAGACACTCAGGTTGCTGAGCTTCTAACACTGCCTCAGGCCTCCCTGGGGAGCAGCAGTGGCCAAAGGCTCTGGAGAACAGATGTGAAATCCACACTGTTCTACTGACTGAGCTGGCCGTGCTCATAAATGGGAAACTTGTGCATCAGGAGGGGATGAGGAAACGATGTTGGCTGCCTCTGGAAGCCTAGCCAATTACCAACCATTCCATCACACAAGGTGCTTAGTTTAAGCTGATTCCCCTACAATCCTTTCCTTTTAATTCCCAGAAAGAACAATGAATGAAGCGTAGAGTAATCTTTGCTAGGTCCAAGATTTATAATCAGTCTACTGCTGCAAACAGCTTCCTTGCTGATTGACTGGTTGATGACTGCTAGGGAATGAATGGAGCCCCCACCCCACACACACACACACACACACACACACACACACACACACACACACGGGCTGCACAAGGGCACTATCACAGTTACACCTTAGTCCTTGGCTGTTGGGGGGCTCTTCTTTACAACAGGGTCTCACTAAGTAGCCTAGACTAGCCTCACATTCATGACCCTCCTACCTCAGCTTCCCAAGTTCTAGGATTATAGACATGCACATACCTGGCAACAGTCTAGTTTTCATATGTCAAAGATGCTTCACTCCAAGTTAAATACTTAAATAGTTAATGTTTAATATGTAAGGCTAACTTTGAAAACTCAAGAAAGAATTACTATTGGATGCTTTAAGAGACAAGAATTTTTACAGCATTAATGTAATAGGGCAAGACAGTACAGAGGCTCTTCCTTCTTATATTCTTGCTGAGGTCATTTCAGGTTTAACTAGAATTTGGTCTTCTTGATGGAGAATCTCATGAAAAATTACCCAACTCTATCCTAGGGACCTGAGGTCAGGATAGGTAACTTAGCCTGTGTGTGCAGAACACCTATAGCTAACTACATACCTTAGTCTCTAATAAACTTTTTGCTTCTGTGAAGCCCCCAGTAGCTGTGGAGAGATCACGGTGTGACTTTTGCCTTCAAAAACCCTGTGCTCTGGACACTCAGGGTCACACCTAGGTCGCCAAATACCTGGATGTGGTCCTACCCAGCTGGGAGAAAGACTTGAAGTTGGCTATACACTGTGTCTGAGTGGTCACCTCTGGTGGGCTCCCTGTAGCAGTTAAGAATTTAAAAGTCCAGGTGCCGGCAGTTGTTTGCCTATAAAAGCAGGTGTTGATCACCTACTATTCGAACAGCAGAATCAATCTGCAAACTCTAAGGTCTAGTGAAGATCAGGAGGCAGTGCTAACAGTGTGTGGGGAGACCCCAGGACTCCGGTACCTGTGTCCCCCTCTGCTGTGAAGACGTCATTCTCTGATTCAGAGTAAAGCAAGCAAGCTCACTCTGCTGGCCTTCTTCAGGCTGCACATCAGATACAAGTCTCTACACTGGACGGTTTCTGACCCTGTGATTAACATATTACTACTGTCTATTGTGTTTTAAAATAAGAAGTTTTCAAAATGGAGTTCTTGACTAGAGAGATGGCTCAGTGGGTAGCTGTACCTGCAGCACAAGTCTGGTTACCTGACACTGACCCTGGAGCCCAAGCAGAAAGCTGGAAGTAGCACGCATCTGTGAGGCAAGGGCTCCTATGAGGAGATGGGAGGCAGACACAGGAGACCTGGCTGGAAGCTCAATGGCTAATGATGGAAGAAGACCCCACCTCCAAACAAGGTAGAAGGAGAGAACAAGTCCCAAAGGCTGTCCTTGTGACATACCCATGGCACTTCTCCCTCTCCTCGACACACACTCTCTCACTGTCTCTTACACATTTACTCAATTAAAAAAAAAAATACACAAAATGCTAAAATCTCAACTTTTAAGGTCACAAACACATTATACTAAAAGTTTGAGGTAGAAGACTCATCAAAAAATCTATAGCATTTCCCTAAATAGATGGTTCATCGCTTTACATTTATTTGTTGTTTGTGGTAAGGGAGGACTGCAAGTGCCATTACACTTGTATAAAGGTCAGAGGGCAACCTGCAGAGCTGCTTCTTTCCTTCAACCATGTGGCTTCCTGGGATGGAATAAACTCGGGTCAGCAAGCTTGGCAGCAAGAGCCTTTACTGGCTGAGACATCTCGCCAGCCTGTATCATTGGCTGTAATAGTTCTTGGGTGGGTGACTTTTCAAGGAGCTAGCTCTTTATGTGTTTATTTTCAGTTCGAACTTCAGAGACTCCTTTACCTCTGGAATATTGGAGACAATCTCAAAGGTCACTCCACAGCCAGGAATAGAGCTCCGATGAGACATCTTTTTGAGGAGACTTTGAGCAAAGCCCTAGAGGAAAAATAACATAGAGACCATTACTCCTCCCCTGATAGCTGGCTCTGTTTACTGTAACAAAGAGCCAGTAGAAGAGCAGGCTTCTGACACGGTGCATGAGAGTCCTCACTTAAGCACAGAATCAGTGGACTGGCACCTACAGTGTGCATCGGTCCTGCACCCAACAAGGGAGAAGTCAGACCTGGGGTCTGGAAGCTGCCACATGCATCTGGATAAACTGAGAAGACACGAGATGTAACAAAATGACCTTCTAAGTAAGATGGAAGCAAGGACTGGTGACGCTTACACTTTCCTCCTCCAGCACAACAGACGTCTTGTACCATGAATATTGACAAGTTCAGGCATTAAATTCTTGACCAGAGCAGGATCGTTATGAAGGATGATTTAAGAGTGCCTGGTCATTGTTTATGCTGACTGCGCTCTTTGCACAGTTAGGAATTGAACTGTTGAATTAATGCATAGATGACTCATTTGGAGATGCTGCGAAGATTGAACATTCTGCAGAGGTTGAAGAGAGCAGCCATGAGGGCGGAATACACTTGAATAGAGATAAGGAGAGGGAATAGTGAGTAGGCACGAGGCGAAAGGTGAGGCAGGGAAAGAAGAAGAACAGTGCTAAAAACCTGTAACTGTACAATCCTGTCTAATAATGATTGAGTTCCCACTTGGTGACGGTTAACTAATTTTTAAAGGAGCCTCTCAGTCAGGCGGTGGTGGTGCACACCTTTAATCCCAGCATTTAGGAGGCAGAAGCAGGTGGACCTCTGTGAGGCCAGCCTGGTCTACACAATGAGTTTCAGGGCTGTTACAGACAAAACCTACCTCAAAAGGGCAAAAAAATAAATAAAAAATAAAAAAGCCTCTCAGAACACCTGAGGTTGACCTCTGACCTTCCCCCAACAGAGCCTCTTAGAGTGAAAAGGTCATTCACTTCCTTCATCACTTTAAGACCCCAACAATGCCTTGCAGCACTTAGACAGACAGACATGTGGTCCAGGCATGACTGTGGTTCCTCAGGGATGTTAGAGCGTAGGTTCACCTGACTATGCTTACTATCTGCATGAACCAATGACGCCATGCTGCCAAGCGATTGTCACTGTTCTATCTGAAGAAGCAATGGAAAGGAACTAAAGGACGGGGAAGTGGCACTGCTTAAAATACTTCCACCAAATCACTCTAACAGGGAAGAAATGAACGTCTCTCCTGCCCCACAATACATGTCACTCCCCTGGGCCTCTCTGTGGGCTGCTGCAGGTCAGGTGGCCAGGACAGCAGAAGGAGAAATTGGAAACTCACTCTTCAAGAAGCTCCCAGAGCAGCAGGCCTCTCTCCACCCCTTTAGACTCCCAGAGACACGGGAGTGAGCTGGAGACACGCAAATACTCTACAGCTAACCCCTGACCTGGATTTTATTGATGTTGGACTGGAGCGCTGGGGAGCTGCGATTTTAACAGCATTATGCCAGTCTTCATTGCAGAGATTGATATCAGTGCGACATTTAGAACTAAAGATTAATTTTTAGGGGTGGAGATTATATCTCAGAGTCTGTCAACCATGACTGTGTTCTTTCAAATGAGAAGATTTATTTCCATCTGAGCCTGTGGGTTCAGAATGGCCCACAAAAAGGAGGTGACAGAGTGAACGAGGAGCCCCAGAACCCACCTTCCAAATCCTCACATTTACAAATCCAGTAACACAGGGTTTAAATCTTACCTGGAGTGTTTCTAGAAAACTCTCTCTATGTCAGGGTTCCTCCCTGCCTTTCTATCTCTTCTGTAGGGAAAGCCACCTGAATGCCTGCCTACCCAGCACTCTATAAAGTGCCAGCTCAAAGCCTCCCTCCCCTCCACAGCTATTCCCCATTACTCTGTGGGCAGGATGCCATCCACTCCACCCCACGGCACCCCACTTAGGAACTTAGGAAGGCAAATGGACTTTGGCTCTTTAAAGACCTATACTAAGCCAGGTGGTGGTGGCAGCTGTGGTAATCCCGGCACTCTGGAGGCAGAGTCAGGAGGATCTCTGGAGTTTGAGGTCAGCCTGGTTTACAAAGGGAGTTCCAGGGCTACACAGAGAACCCTTGCATTGCAAACAAAACAAAAAACAGATTAAAAATAATAAAAACAAAAACAAAAGTCCCAGACTGCTTCCTATTCAATGTTTTAGAACCAAAGCCAAACTGGGAATCAAAGACTTCTGGGAAGAGAGGAGTCAGCGCTCCCAGATGAGCACACAATGGATCCTCTAAGGAACCTCCTCGAGCTGCTTGATCCAGAAGAACCCTTAACAACAGAGCCACTGGACTTCCCCAAGGCAGGGCTCCTTTATGAATCTACCCTAGTCCTGTGAGAAGGCCATGTGTGTTCAGAGACTGACTGCACGGTGAATGACGGCTACAGGAACCTGGAAAGGGTACGCTCAGAGCTCCACAGACCATGTCTACAGAGTTCCTAGTGTTAGCGACACAGTCAGCCTGTGGTTATTCATCTCACCCACTACGGCCAAAGCCTCACCTGGCGCCCATGAACGTGGACACAAATCCTCTTGCGTAGGACCAGCTGCATGTCAGCAGGATGGCTGAGCTGGACTGTCACTCGCAGGATGAGGAACACTCGCTCATCAGCAGGAGTACCTTTACTGAGCTGAGGACAGCTGTGCACTGCAGAGTCCCAGGAGGCCTCTGCCTTTGCCTGCAGAGGAAGCAGAGACAGACTTCACTTGCCTGGACACGGCCACATACCCTCTTGAAAATGCCACGTAGCTTGAGTAAAGGTTCTCTTTCGAGAACTGCCCCGAAGAGTTGTCAGGGTGTGAGCAAGCAGCTGCTGCCATGGAGGCTGCAAAGTATTGGGCGTGGAGGCTAAGCAGGGGTGGCGCACACCTTTAATCCCAGCACTCAGGGGGCAGAGGCAGGTGGATCTCTGTGAGTTTAAGGCCCACCTGGTCTACAAGAGCTAGTTCCAGGACAGGCACCAAAGCTACACAGAGAAACCCTATCTCAAAAAACAAAGCAACAACAACAAAAAAGTATTGGGCATGATACCTGTGTTGGTACCCAGACTCATATATTTGAATGCCTGGTTCCCAGTTGGTGGATTGCTTAGGAAGGATTAGGAGATGTGGTCTTGCTGGAGGTGTCACTAGAGGTGGGCCTTGAGGTTTCCAAAACCTACACTAGGCCCAGTCTTTGCTCTATTGGTTCTTCTCTCCCCCGCCACTCCACACCCATTGTGGATCAAGATGTAAGCTCTTAGCTACACTTCCAGTGCCAAGTCTGTCTGTCTGCCTGCCTACTACCACACGTTTCACCTTGATGATCAGGGAACTAACCCTCCGAAACTGTAAGCAAACCCTCAAGTGTTTTCTTTTATTAGCTGCCTTGGCCATGATGTCTCTTCACAGCAATAGAACATTAACTAAAATATTATTAGACTGTTTGCTGCTAAATTACTTGTTTTTTAAATGTTTAAATATCAACAAAGATTGAAATGTTTTAGTACTGTGGACTTTGTATACTGTTCCTTGATCTTCACTCACTGAGACCATTTGTCTATTAAGTCTGCAAACCAATCACTTTCAAGTAAATTGCAGGTAAGTAACACACCCAGGAAATCACCAGGATGTTATCGTATTAGATTTGCCAATATCCCCAGTCCAAGATTACAAACTGCAGTAGCTGTCAAGGCCCCATAGTCTACTTTACCATGTAGTGCTCCCAAGCCTGTCACGTCACATCTGACACAAGCAGGTTTAGGGCTAAGGAAGGACGTAGTGTGATTGAGGGGAACAGGGCTAATGTCCAACAGCAGGAATATGAGTTCCTCGGATGCTCTACTGCTGGTACCATTTGTCAAGCATATTCAAAATCAGGGAATAACCCCCAGGATTATGCCCATCACATAGATTTAACTATGAGATTCATTCAACAATGAATCTGCCTCACTGCCTTCATTTATTCCTTTGCTCTTTTTATTCTGAGACATGGCCTCACTAAGTAGCTCACGCTGACTTTGAACTCAGGTTCCTCATGTTTCAGTCTCCCTAATGCCAGCACTACAGATATGTACAACCAGGCCTGGCTTCCTTTATCTCCTCTTTAAGGAAGTCTTAGGTTAGGCATGATGTTCCATACCTTTAACCCCAGCACTTGGGGGGCAGATGAAGTAGATCTCTGAGTTTGAAGCCAGTCTGTCCTACCTAGCCAGTTCCAGGCCAGTCAGTGCTACATAGTGAGGCCCAGTAATGAAAGTTCTTACAAAAGAATTGCAGAGCAAATACCAAAGCCATGTCCTTCCAGTTTGTAGTTCCCTGTACTTCAGTGGAATCAACACCCTCCCCCCTCCTTCTCAGGGTGGAACAGAGCACAGCCACAGCCAGTAGATGTGGTCCACACTGACATGAGGGAGGGAGAAGGTAGACGGAGTGGGGTGTGAGGGTCAAGCTTGGCTTTCTCTAGGTACTAATAGAGTTTCCACATACACTGTGGAGGCCACTAACTTGCTGGCATCAAAAGGCTCCTGCAGGACTGGGAGCTCCATATCTGCTTCTCCAGGTATGCTGACTTACCTCACCATCGTATTGCTTCACAATCTGCAGCTCAAAGAACTCCTCCTCCTCTTCCCCAGTCAGGGTAGCATCCCATCCGGCTTCTGGGTCATCGAGATTATCCTGAGAGCTGAAATCATCCGCTGAAAGCAGGGCTTTCACTCAACATCAGATTGTTTTCAAGGACACCCTCCTCCCGCCCCCGCTAGCTGAACCAACGTGCTTATTATTAAAATTCTTCTGCTTCAAACTTCACTTGCTTTCAGCACTGCAATCTCAAATAACATTGGTAATAACCATTTAATAGTTCACAGATCCAAGAGCCAGAAAGTGCTTCAAAAAATTACCCAAGCTGTTCCCCATGTGTCATATTTTACATGGAAGGCAAAGGAAGCCAAGATGCCCAAGAGGTTTCTAGAGGTCAGTTCATAAATGGTAATGATGGGATCACAGTCCAATTTCCTCGCCCGTTAGTGCACTTAAGAAACAAGAAAGTAAGAGCAATTCCTAACAGGTAAGGCTAACAAAAATGCACACTGGCTAATGGACCTGGCAACTGCACAGAGCCCTGTGGTCACTCGGTCCCAAGCCTGGCTTCCCAGTGCCCCATCCACCTTAAGCCTGTGCCTACATAGCAAATGTAAGTGTTCTTGTGTGGACCACTAATGCAGAGTACTGAACAAAGTTCTGACTGACTCTTCAGCCTCCCAGGCTAATGCAGTATATCTACACAACGGACTTTTACTCAGACATAAAGAAGAATGACATTATGGCATTTGCAAGAAAATGGGTGGAACCAGAGATCATCATGTTAAGTGAAAGAAGCCAAACATCACACATCATGTATTTTCCCAAACAGAATATAAAATAAAAGGGAAAATACAAGGGAGACAGAGAGTTGTTGAAAGGGAGGAAGGAGAGGGGGAAGAGACTTTAACAAGGGAGAAAAAACACAAATACTACATATTCTCTCATATGTAAATCTAGATCTATCTATCTATGTACCCATCCATCACCTATCATCTGCCTGCCTGCCTACCCATATGACATGAAAGCAGGAGTATGACTTGGCAGAAGGAAGGGACCTGTGGAAGGTGTATAGGAAATACAAGGAGAATAACATGAGAAGGGCCATATGAGCAAAGCACAATGTATGTACATATGAAAATGTCATGATAAAATTCATTATTTTATATGCTAACAAAAATTTTATCTGGAGAAGAAAACAAACACACAGCTAAGAAATTTTTTTAAACCTCAATCCTTCCCAATCTCTTAAAGCTTCTTCAGCTGCCTACGAAGCCCAACACAAGAACAGGCCAGAGCCCACTCCTCCTCCAGGCTCAAGAGCTCAAGGTAAACTGTCTCTCATGACAGTTCTCACCCCACAGGATGGACGGACAGGTGTTGTGAATGCCCCATGTCTCTCTAACCGGTGCATGTGTGAGCTCAGGCACAAAATGCTGGCCTCTCAGGCATCCTAACACACCTAACACGTCCACACAGTGAGGGACCACTGAGGACGCCCAGGCTTTTTTCTATTTAGGGAAGTTCGTGTTAATGCACACTTCTGCAGGTGTTTCATGGAGCTTAACTGCTGACTTCTTATTTTTAGCTCCCTAACCTACCTTTGCATTTCTATTTTCCTTCCTATAGACAGAGACCAGTGGGATGGGGGGCCTGGGAGAGGGGAACAGTTATGTAAAAAGGAAAATAAGCAAGCAGGGTTAAGTTCACAGGAACTCACAGAAAAGCTGAAAAAAATCATTAAATAATGCTAAGAAAACACAGTATCCCAAGTTGCTGGTTCCTTCTAGATAGAAGTTTTCTTCTGAGCAATGAAGTCAGAACATATTTTCAGTATAGAAAAACATCCTAAACTGATGGGGAAACAGCATTCTCACAGAAGCAAGGCTGCAACATGGAGATGTGCCCACCACTGTCATCACTGCTATGCTGGGCTGCAGCTCAGTGGTAGCACACTTGTCTAGCTCGTGAGAGGCCCTAGACTCAATCCCCAGCTCTGGGGACAGAAAGACATGGACAGAAATGAGAAGGGAGGGAAGGAGGGTGGGAGGGAAGGAGAAACGGAGGGACGGAGGGAGGGACGGAGGGACGGAGGAACGAAGGGAGGGAAGGAGGGACGGAGGGAGGGAAGGAGGGACATAGGATCATATTAGGGAACACAGAGCACTGATCCTAACATCAGAGTGATCGCAACCCCACAACATGAGCGGCTAGATCTATAGTGTGACTCTGTCACACTACATCAAGGTAAGCCTCCAGAAGCCACATCTAACTTACCATTTAGGTCAAGGAATATAACAGGAATGTGGTTCTCCATTCCAGGCACTGGGGTCCTAAAACAGGAAGGACAGATTATATACAGTATCTGAGACACAAAAGACTCATGTCACTCAGGTGACTTATCTCACTCTAAGTTGGCGTCACAAGGTTCATGATGAACTGCAGGAGCTGCCTCCTTCGCTGGGCTGTGGAGCTCACTCTTATAGACCCACTCACTATTCACCATCAGCCTGTCTACAGCTTTCTTTCTTGCCAAACGACACACTTAAGGGCTCCTTGTGGCTTAACTTGATATTTTTAATTTCTGTCAAGTGTCAGAGAACATTTGCTGACAGCATGGCTTAAGTACCAAAACCAAAAACTGGTTGAGATGCAGTTTTCTTATGACCTAACATTCTTTTAAGGGAATGAATGATCCAAGTAATTAACATATTAACTATTTTTTAATGCTAAGTGCAGTGGTACTAAATATTGATTTAAGTTCTCAGAAATCCTAATTACCTTGGCCAATAACAATATTATTTAATAAAACAGTTTCAGGCCATAGTCATATCCAACTCATGAAGATAATTTAACAAATAGCTACAAATAGCTCTGTTCTCACACACCACGATGAACCATCCATTAAATGCAGCACTGCCAAAAAAATAAAGAGAGGGAGGAAGGGAGGGAGGGAGGGAGGGAGGGAGGGAGGGAGGGAGGGAGGGAGGGCAGAAAAGAGGTACCTGGGGGACCTTACCATTCTGCTGGTGCCCCTGGAATACCACTGCCAGCAGAGGGCACCATCACTGCATTTCTCTCCTCTGTGAGCGTCAGCCGCATCTCCAGAAGCTGTGCCTCTCGCTCAGCATCATCCTCGGTTTTGTCTGGAAGAAAGGAATCAGGGTTGGAGCCAGCAATCCTGCTTGCTGTTCCCACATATTTTGTAGATTTATTGAGAGAGGGGGAGGGAGAGAGAGGGGGGCAGGGAGGGGGGGAAGGGAGGAAAAGAGAGAGACTGTGTGTGTGTAAAAGGGAGGATACCCCAGAGGCCAAAAGAGGGTGTCATATCCCCTAGAACATGCATTACAAACAGTTGTGCACTGCCATCATGTGAAAACTGAGACTGAACTCAGGTCCTGTGCAAGAGCAAGAAGTGTTCTTAACCACTAAGCCATTTCTCCAGCCTGTTTCCATATTGTCTTTGAGTAAACATGATTTCCCAATATCAATGGGAACTTGCAGAAGCTTCTTACAGCTCACAGATCGCTGGTGCAGGTCTGACAGGTTGGTTCAGCTTCCAAGCTGCTAGTACCTCCAACAAGAAACATCAGCACCTTTCACCCAGTTACTTTCTAAGGGGTATGGATGTTTTGCTACATGTATGTCTGGGCCCCATCCCCAAAAGGAATTACAAGAAGACATCATTACAACCAAATAAATGTTCTTCTGAAAGGCTAGACCCCAAGTCAAGGACAAGCATCCACCCTCACCACCACATTCACTGGGCCCTCAGCTGGTTACAAGACACTGCCACAGGGAGGGAAATGTCCAACTTTGTTCTTCCTACCATGTTTACTGACGAGCTTCTGCAGTTGCTGATCCAAGTATTCTTGACGCTTGGTTAATGCATTGAGCCATTTTCTACGCAGCCTCTCTAGATCCCTATCCTGGAAGAAAACAGGGGAAGCCAAACTCAATGCACTATCCAGGCAACACATCCAGCCAGACATTCCCCTGACTAACTTCATTCTCTTAACTCCAAGACTCAAGCAACATGCAACAATTGCCTTTTGTTTTTTTTCTTCCTCTTCTTTTCTTTTTTAAAGACAAGGTCTAATGAAACCCAGACTGGCCTGGAGCTCACTGTGTGTAGCTGAAGATGACCTTGGACTTCGCAAGTCTCTGTTCCCACCTCAGAGTGCTGGGATCACAGGCCTCTGTCACCATGCCCAGCCTAAGCACTCTACCACCTGCACTGTGTGCCAGCCCAACATGCAGCACAAAACTTAGATCAGAACTCCTGGAACAGAAAGCATTAGCACACTCTATAGAGTAGGCAGACCCTGAAGAACTGGTTCTCTTTGTATTTGCTGAGAATGACATCTACGAGGCTGCCCTGCAGGACAAGATTCACAAACTGTAGCTAACAACTTCTACTCCTCAGAACAATCAGGAAGAATCCTTCAGATCTCTATCCACTGCTCCCGTCAGGTCACACTAGACTCCTAAGGACCATAGCACATAAGTGCTTCTCCTCCTTGGGTTCGGTGGGCGAGTGGGCAGGAGTTATTATTGACAGACTGAACTCCACCAGTCAACACCTGCCAGCATGCCAACCTGACCTCATTTCCTTTAGTAACATGGTTAGGGGGCTGGGTGGTTCAGAGGAATGCTGCAGATGTCGAGTGTCTGGGTTTCACCAGGGCACTTAACCAAATAGCTTATGACATTCCTGTGGACAAGATAGAGAAATGTGCTGTGCATCTACTCTAAGTGGCATCACAGAGGACTCAAATGCCACATCCAGAGAGCAGTGATGAATGGGAGAATGTCTGTTAAAAGAAGACCCCGTGGCGGTACCATACTCTGAGTACAACCCGGGCTGAATGATGAGGTGTTTTTGTTTTCTTTTATCAGTGACTTATAGGAAGGCAGACATTTCTATCAAATTAGGATGATGCAAAGCCAGGAGAGTGACTACAGTGGATGACATAATCAGGCTCCAAAGAGCCCGGGCAGTCTTAAACGATGACTAACAAGATGCAACTTCACAGACACAAACAAAATCTGGCACATTAGGAAAAGAAAAGACAGGAGAAACAAGCCCTCCCCCCCTCCCCCCAAAAAAAACCCTAAGAGATAAGTCAAGGAAGTGGGCATTCAGGGTGACCTAGCTTCACACACATAAGACACAGAAATGGGCACATATCCCCGTACCCCCCAACTGTGGGTGACTCAGCTCAAGGGGAGCCTGGCAAGGTATCTGGGAGGTGGATGTGTAAAGAGCCCAGTGCAGAGGGCCTGGCTAGGAAAAGCTTCTCTCACAGCGGCTTCCTAGCCTGAGCTTGCCAACCCCCCTCCATGATACCCAGCATTCCATACTTTGTTTGACTTTTGGGAAAAAGCAGAATTGTTTAATTATCAAGTAGCGGTGCAGAGAGATGCTGGCCTGTGTAATTAAGCACTTGAATCAAGCTGATTTGATGAGAACAACAGGTGCTCAATTACCTGGTAGCTGTCCATGTCCTCCTCTTCCTCCTAAAAGAAAACAGCCTATTATGTAGAACCAAAACAATTATTTACCCACAAATCAGGCCTCCATACACAGCACAATCTTCTCCCACAGTTCCGGTCTTCTTGTTTAACTGACACACCACCCTGTGGCCGCCCATCCAGCCCCACTCCAGCTCTCCATTGTCAGGAAGATGATAAGACCTTAGCTTCTGGGGAAAGTGAAGAGGCTCCCCTGACCTTTTCCAAGTCAGTACAATGCTCTCCCCGCTGGGCTTACAACCCCCAACACCAGGGGAAATCAAACACCTGCTGGCAAAGCATCTTTACCAGCCAGTGGGGGGTTCTATAGAGGGGTGGGCCATGGGAGGAAGTTAATCACTGTGAGGCTTGGTGGTTTGCCAGGCTGAGAGGTTTTTAACTCTCAGCTCACTACACACCACAACAACACATGGTCACAGCCTCTTGCCAAGGCAGTATCTGAAGAGACACAAATGGCAGAGAAAGGGGCAGGGGTAGCAAGGTCTCAAAGACTCTGGTTGGCCGTTGCCTTTCAAAGAGCACAGAGCAGGCACAGAAACTTACATGACAGGTCTCATGGATCTTAGGGGACCTGAGTGGTCTAACTTTCACACACCCAATGCCAACTGACAATATGCACTCTTCCATCAGTGGTAAAGTCCCTGACTCCTGCACGGACTTCACTTCAACTTGAACTCGCCGAGACTGCCCCTGCAGCACAGAGAGATTTGATAACACAAGATCAGCTTCTTGATTTTCAAAAGTCTGGCTTAGAGAGACCCCTACAGCCTGATATAAAGAAATGCAGTTGGTTTTGGAGACATTCATCTATCTCATAACGGTTTCATCTGCCTCATAACTGTTAAATACTAAAGCACAAATTCAAAACTAGTCAGGAAAATCTATTTTCCTTCAAGCAGATAGAAGGCAAAGTGAACATACATTTTTATAATTCCTGAGTAATAAGAAACTAGAAGAAAACTTTTGTATTTTGTTTAATGAAAGATAAGGGGCTTACTATGTAGCTCTGGCCTAATCTTGAATTCAAGGCAATCTTCTTGGCTTACCTGCCAAGTGCTGGCAAGTGACAGAACACACAGGTAAATGAAAACTTACAAGCAAAAGAAATGTAAACAGTGTCTAATAAAAAAAAATGTCTAACCAAGCCACTGTAACCTCAGCATTCAGGAGCCAGGCAGGGAGATCTCTGTGAGTTCATGGCTAGTATGGGCTACATAGAGTTCTAGGCTATCCAGGCCAGCACAGTCTAGACAGCATTCTGGGACTCCATAGGGAGGCCATGACCTAAAAAGGAAAAGACGAATTTTCTGATAGGGTAACCTGCTAAGCTAGAAATGACTCCCAATAGAGACCAAGGTTTATGAAATAGGTAGTATCAACCCTGTGGGATGGTCAAGCTTGTTCTAGGGCTAAGTAACTTCAAACTGTGAGCAATGTTTGCTCCAGGAATTCAGCAATCAAGCACATGGATAAGTATTCTGGAAGCACCATTAAGAATAAAGTAGCGGATCTCTATTAAATGCATAACACTGACAACTGTTTAAAGTGTGAAACCCCGCACAGTCACTAGGTGACTGTTGCAGAAAAACACTTATGACCTAAGTTAAAGCGCAGGGCACCAAAGTCAGCATTCAGTCTGGTGTTAAAAAGAAGAACTGCCAAGCCGGGTGGTGGTGGCACACACTTTTAATCCCAGTACTCAGGAGACAGAGACAGGTAGATCTCTGTGAGTTCAATACCAGACTGGTCTACAAAGTGAGCTCCAGGACAGCCAAGGCTACACAGAGAAACCCTATCTCAAAAACCCTCACTCCCCACTCCAAAAGAAAAGAATTCAGCTGTGTCTCTCCAAGCGCTGTGTCTCCACACAGCCCAGTGCACACTGCTGTCTCCACAGCACGGTCTCCGTCATGTCTCTGCATGGCACTGTGGCTGAAAAGCCTCTCCTTTGGCTCTAAGTCTCTCACTTATACATGAATGCATCTGAGAAAACTCATTTACTTCTACCTTTTAGAACTACCAGAAATTTAAATATTTAAGCAAACATTCTCCTTCCCTCAACCTTTTCTCGTGTTTTTCTTTGAATACTTTAACATTCATATCTGTAGCAATTCTAATAATATGGGTTTTTAAAGATTTTGTGTGTGTGTGTGTGTGTGTGTGTGTGTGTGTGAATATATACCATGTGACTGTTAAGGCCCTCAGCTCTCCTAGGGCCAGAGGTACAGGTGATTGTGAGCCATGCAACCTGGGTGCTGGGTTCCAAACTTGAATCCACTGGCAGAGTACAAAGTATTCTTTTTTGTTTTGCAAGTACATGAAATTATACTCAACTTCAGCAATCAAAGAAACACATGAGATAGAACAGCCACTTAACATTCAATGGTCTACAGAAGCTGAAGCAGACTGAAGGGAATAAGGGACCCTGGGGGAGGGGTACTGGTGTAGGAGATCCTTCTGTTGGTGTGTTGCTTTCACTGGATAATGAATAAAGAAACTGCCTTGGCCTAGTTGATAGGACAGAACTTAGGTAAGGCGGAGTTGACAGAACTGAATGCTGGGAAGAAGGGCAGAGTGGCAGACGCCATGGATCTCCTGCCTGAGACGGACGCTGGTTAGAATCTTGCCAGTAAGCCACAGTCACGTGGTGATACACAGCTTAATAGAAATAGGTTAAATTAAGATTAAAAATTAGCCAATAAGAAGTTAGAGCTAATGGACCAGGCAGTGTTTAAATGAATACAGTTTCTGTGTGATTATTTTGGGTGTAAGATAGCTGGGCAAGCCGAGACGACAAGCAGCCCGCTCCTCCTGTTACAAGGTATGAATAAGCACTAAATACGTGGGCATATTCTGTCATAATGAAGACTGTCACTTTTTCCCAACCAAATTATAAATGGAGACCCTCCCTGTCACTGTCAGTCAGCAGCACAGACTGACAGACCACCACTCACCAGTAAGTGGTGTCTCTTCCACATCTCTCTCTGCTCATGGACTCAGCCACACGCACTTAACACCCACTACGTGTCAAGCAAGTGGCTCTATACAGCACTATCCTAACTGTCCCCCAAACCCACGTTCCAGGTGGAGGAGCTCACAAGTACACAGCTTGGACCTGGCAGGTCAGTCCCTGCACGTTCGGTTCCTTCTGCCACTTCGAACAGCTTTCCTTGTATTCATGAGTCTACAAATAATGCTTGGCACATCTGCCTTATGCCCTACTCCTTAATTCTAACTTTTCCTTCTCAGCCCAGCAAGAGGGCTCACCCAGTGAAGGTGCTTGCTTCAAGCCTGATGACCTAAGTTCAATTCCTAGGACACGAAAATAGAGAAAACCCACTTCTACAAATTGTCCTCTGACCTCCACTGTGTCCTGTGGCAGGCACACACACACACACACACACAAAGTAATCAAATGTTTTTCAAAAAAGCTTATTTTTTAACCCTTTTAGAAATTATTTTTAAAATATCGTAAGAAGCAATAAAAGAAATGTATATAACATAAGAAACAATTTAAATATAAAAATGGGCTTGAAGACAAAAAACTGAAACTAAAAAAAAAAAGGGCCGGTGAGATGGTTAAGTAAGTAAAGAAGTTCCTGCCGTGTCTAACAACCTGAGTTCAAACCCCAGGACTATATGGAAAAAGAAGAAAACAAAATCTCAAAATTCCTCTCACTTCCACATGCACAACTACCCACATTCGTTCACAATACATTAATGCCAATAAACTTAAATTTTTCAAAGAAATGGATTGACCATTGTATATTTTAATCATCATCAAGAGTTCTGTTCAAAAGAATGCACTGTAAGTCTTCTGGTGTCAAGGGATTTACTATGATGTCACACTCTTGGTACCTGCCGGAGTTGGAAGACCCCTCCTGTTGGGACATCTTTCGCAGCAATCACTTCCACGGGGCAGTATTCACCATTCTCATTCTGTTCCAAGATCTGAACCCAGAATTCCAGCTTCCTGGTGACTTCACTCCACCTAGGAGATACATGCAGTTCTCGGGAAATTACACTTCTTTTGGAGGGCCAGGGTTTCATGTATAGATTGTGCTCAAATATATAGATATCTATTTGATAGATAGTCGAAGGTAACCTTTAACTTCCAATCTTCCTACCTCCTTCTCCAGAGATTACAGACATGTGACAACATACAAAGTTTATGCAGTACTGTGAATCAAACCCAGGGCTTCATCCATGCTGGGTAAGTACCCTACTGACTGAGCCACCTTTGCAGCCCCCAAATCATACCCCTCTACTTCAATGCAGAGAGCTGAAGATCTTACATTTTACTTAACAGTAAGAATGGCCTTAAACAGGGGAGCCCAGAAAAATGATCTTCAGATCAGAAAGGCACGTGCAACACGTGACGGCAAATAGCGTGAACAGAAAGTCAAACTCACAGCATCAGATACAGGATGGCTCCTTGGTTTTCTGTTATGGTGTCTGAAGACTGAATCCAGGTGGCCTTCATGTGCTGTACCACTGAGCTACCCCTTAATCACTGGCACTTTTATTTTGTTTCAGAAATTACAATATGGGGCTAGAACAACGGCTCAGAGTTCAAACCCACATAAACAGTGGGTGCAGTGGCCCACCAGTAATCCCAGTAAACAGAAGGCGTAAACATAGAGCTCACCAGAGTGAGGTAAACAGCTAGACTAGCTGAACTGGTGAGCTCTGGGTTCAAGAACAAGACCCTGCCTTGATATATAATGTGGAGAGCAACTGAAGAAGACATGTGACATCAACCTCTGGCCTCTACATGCATGCGTACATGTGAACATGAGTGCACGCATGTACGTGCACACACACACACACACACAGCACAGGTTATCCAATGCCAGTTATACTCTAGCCAGTATTCAGAAACCAAGCACAGGCTGCCCTTCTCATAGGAAGGTATCATCTGTGACTTGAGAAGGATGTACTCTCAGGTCAGTAAGAAAATGAAGACGACAAATCTCACCTTCTAATTTAGGAGTTGATAAAAAGAGAAAATCTGTTTCTCATCTATTAGATGGAAGTAAAGCACTCCCTCTTTCAGTCATTCCCTTTTAACCCTTGTATGTCATGAAATGAGCCTACCCTCCTCCCATCACTGATGCCACTCAAAACTGGAAAGGGCTGGGGGTGCAGAACTGTACAGTGCTTGCCTAGCATGTGCAAGGCTCTGGGTTCGAACCCCAGCAGCACAAAATCAAACAAGCAACCACCACCAACAAACACCTATGAGCTTGAGACAGGGTCAACATGACCCTATAGCAGATTGCATCCACCTCTCCATAGCTGGTTATTCAGACAAAACCCACTGAGCTAAGTGACCTTTCTCCTAAACTTCATTCCACTGTTGCTTCTTAAACACCCATGTGCTTTTCCCATCATCCTCTAAAGTTCGCTGCTTTAAGAACATTTTACTGGGAGGCTAAAGCCCTAGAGACAAACCTGGTGATGCTTAGTAAAGGGGACCGTTAATTTATAAAATACCAGGGATGGCTCAACAGTTAAAATGCTTGCTGCTCCAGAACATGCATAAATGCTGGATGAATCATTGCCTGCCTATAATTCCAGCTCTAAACATAAAGACAAACAGGATCCATGAAGCAAGCTGGTTAGCCAGCTTAGCCCTGTTGGTAAGCTCCCGGTTTGAATGAGGGGCCTTTGAATAAGGTGAAGAGTAGCTAAGGAAAACTTCCTATGCCAATTTTGACTCCTCCCACCACAGGGCACTAGCACACACTCATGCCCCCACTCATGCAAATATGTCTACACACATGTATACACCACACATACACAAGGGAAAGAAAACTAATTTAAAAATAAATGATGGTCATCTCCAGCAATCTTTTAAAACAAGAAATGGGAACCCAATGAACATCATCAAAACTCACCTGTCCCGAAGACTCCTTGTCTTTGCTTGGATGATTCCCAAATCCCACAGGGCTGGGTTTTTCCGAGGATCAGTCATTTTATGCCCATAGACTTCAATGGCCAGTGCCCCATCTGAGAGGTACTCAATGAAGTCTTCTGTGATGTTAACATTGAACTCCTGAAACACAACAGCTCATTACAGAGCAGCACACCTGGCTTGGACTTTCGACCACGTAAGCCAGGCTTCACACCTTAATGACATCAGGAGGAAAGACAGAGACAATGGCACACTTTCCTCATAGAACACAATGGTCATTTAACACCAACAGCGATGTGCACACAGACTAACACACTTGCTTTCAAATACAGTGTGGATCTGAGGGCAGCTGGAGAGATGGTTCCATGCTTAAGACTGAGTGAGCACTGCTCTTCCAGAGGCCCCACATCTGATGACTCAACTACCCATATGACCAGATCCAGGGGATTGATGCCTCAGCCTCTGTGGGTACCTGCACTCCTGTGTGCACAGCCTCAAAGAAACACATTGATTCGAAAAACCAAAAAAAAAAAAAAGAAAAATTAATCTTTTAAAATTAAAAATATATAAATACAACCATGACTTTAAAACTTCTCATTTTGAAAAACTAATCTGTAAGCATAGCAAATTATTTTGTTAGCAATATTTTGGGAGCCTGTTTTCATTCTTGTTGGGAGTCAAATGTGGAGTAAATAGAAAAAGCTAGTCCAAACTCTGATGGTCACCAACCAAAGGCAAAGTGACGGTCACTACTTTGAGTTGATTCAATCCACAAAAATATCGTCATTAATAATAACTGGTTGGAAAGAACAAGCAATCAACATGGCAGAACATGTAGTGCCCATCGGGGTAATCTCTGACCTTGTTAGGCCAATCATCCAAAGATGCAGTCCTCACTCATTAACTGTGTTTACACAAATAACGTGGGCACTGTGATAGACTGGAAAGGAACTCACACTGCAATGATCGAACACAACCATACACTGTGGCTCCTTGCTGGTGGGAGACGAAGAGGTATCCACTTCGGGGGCAACAGTCACTGGCTCCTGCTGATCCCAGAAGTCATATTTGCAGAACACAAAGTGGCAGAGATGTTGCGGCAATCCTGTGGCTTGTAGTATTTTAACCTGAAGGGAAAGAAGACTCCACTGGCTCGACCAGCAAGCTCGCAGGAATACTTAATTAGGATATTGGGGTGGGGTGGGGGGTCATGGTCCTCCTCTGGCTCTGTCACCAAACATGCTCCTACTTTGGGCCTATGTCATTCAGGGTTGGTCCGGGACTAGCATACAGGCCAGCCTGACACAGGGTGATGACAACCAAATGCCAAGGTGGGTCCTGGGCAGCACTTAGAAAAGAAAAAGAGCATCTGAATCTTAGCTTGTTAGGATGTAGGATACCATCATCATCATTTCCAGCAGATCCAGTATTTTATAAGGAAAGAACAAAGGCGTTGAGTGCAAGGAACAAAGCATAAAACTGTGCCTGATTCAATGAGCAGCAAATCTTCAGGGCAGGGAAGGGATTCACTCAATTATCTCAAGTATAAGGAGGAACTGAGCTCTGGAATAGCATGCTACGTGCTAAAATAATATTACTTAATTTTTATTTTCTTCCTAGTAGAGAACTGCCTTGAGTGTTGCATTTGACCATCTTGTCTGGAGCGGAGAATGGAGGAGGTGAAGATGATAGAGTTGCTGCTTTCTGCACAGACATTTGCTCCAATACCTTCCCCAGAGAGTGACAACAAACACTCAAATGAATCTCTGGATGAGGACCCTGGAGTCCGTGATTAACAAAGATGGCCAGAAGCATGGGCCCAATAGGATCAACGCCCCAGAGAAAATTCCTGCACCGGAGTCTTAAAACAAAAAGAAGTTATTTTTAGTAATTTTTTTCACTATATGGATGTGTGTGTTACATGTGGGTATGTGCCTGTGAATGCAGGTTCTTGTGGAGCTCAAACAAGGGTGTCTGATCCCCTTCTGGAGTTACAGAAGACATAAGCTGCCTGACATGGGTGCTAGGAACTTACCTTCAGTCCTATACAAGAGAAGCAAGTACTCTTAGCCATGAGCCATCTCCCAGCCCCATTTATTGATATATAGTCATATACACATCTGTGTGTGTATATGTGTGAACATACATGTGTGAACATGATGTATATGCAGGTGCCCTCAGAGAGGCCATCAGACCTTTGGAGTTGGAGTTACAAGCAGTTGTGAGCTGCTACAAGTGGACGGTGGAGACAGAACTCAGGCTCTGGAAGAGCAGCACACACCCTTAGTCACCGAGCCATCCCTCCAGCTGCTCACTCAGATCTTAAAGAAGCCAAACCTTTTTCATATTTTTTGCAACAGCATCTAGATTTAAATTTGGAGTTTCTGTGGTAGCTTGTGATGGTCTTAAAACCACACAATTATGAAGTAAATTCTAGAATTATTAATTATACTGCATGGTATATGTGATGGCTATTGCTGGTTGTCAACTTGACTGCATCTGGAATTAACTAAAACCCAAATGGCTGAACATACCTGTGAGGGATTCTTTCTTTTCCTTTCTTTCTTCCTTAATTTATTTTTATTTTATGTGTATTGGTGTTTTTCCTCCATGTATATCTGCCATGTATATCTCCATGTATATCTGCCAGATCCCCTGGAACTGGAGTTATAGACAGTTTTGAGTTGCCTTCGGGATACTCGGAACTGAACCAGGATCCTTTGGATTTCCAGTCCTGAGATTTATTTTCTTAATTAAATCACTCGAAATGGGAAGATCCACTTCTGATATGGATCTTTGAGGTAGGAAGACAAACCTTTAATCCAGATCTTTTGAGGTGGAAAGATCCACCTTTAATCTGGGTCACACCTTCTGCTGGCAGCCTTTAGAAAGGATGTGGAAGGAAGCTTGTTCTCTTTGCTGGCTTGCTCCCACGCTCCTATCAAGTCCACTCCCTCACTGACATTACAGCCTACTTCTTTGGAATTCTGCTGTATACTGAAGACCACCTAAGACATCCAGTCTCATGGACTTAACAACTGGATTCTTGGACCTCCCATTCATCGGTAGTCATTGATGGAATAGCTGAAACACAACCTGCAGGCCATTCTAATAAATCCCATTTAGATGACAGACAGACAGACTGACAGATTCACTCTATAAGTTCTGTTCCTCTGGAGAACACTATGACCAGGAGGATTTTCACACAAGGGAGTTCATCACAAATTACACTGTCCAGCCACTCTCTTTCCCTAAGTTGTCTGATTTACTCCGGATCTACTAAATAAATTTAATGAGAATAAATTGTACTACGTGGTGTAAGTTCTCGTGGCTCAGCAACCTCAACCATAACCATGGCATTCAGGGACTCTGAGGATGCAAAGCAGACTTCCTGAGTAACACGTACAGAACAGGTCAGCCAAGAAACAGCGGCTTTGTTTTATGCGATTCTTCCTGAGATGTCAACGAGCTTGTACTACCCAGGCAGCAAGTCTCTGACAGGCTCTGAAAGGCTAATGTGTTTTCTCTCTTCACACTGAACTGACCATCAGTATTCTAGAATACATTTTACAGGAAAATTTTCAAAGTTTTATTCTCCACATGTCTCAAGTGTTTATTACATACCTCAAATGAGGCAATGTGCTGTGGGGCATGATTACAAGGTCTTGGTATTACACAGATCTAAAGGAATCCTTGCCACCTGCTAGCCTGTGTGCTGGTTTCTCCTGGCAGAGAGGGGAGGATTTAAGTCTACCCTGACACAGGTGAGGCCAGCCACGCCAATGAAAATGAAGAGATGAGTGACAGCAAGGGCAGGCACTGCTGAGCAGACCCCGTACACATGCTGGCTGATCTGTGACAGAATTCCATCTGAAAGCCATTGCATTCCTTCAGAAATGAATCGCAATCTAAGGCTGAAATAAGAAACAAGATCGGATGTGCTAATCTGCCCTCTACAGGAACTTTTGAGAATTAAGACTGCCAGGAATGAAGAGCAACAAAAACAAGGAATAAATATATGTTCTTTGGAACATACGCTGATTAGAGTTTTTTACTGTCTTTTTTTTTTTTTTTTAAGTTAGCTACAAAAATTGAAATCACCACAAGGTGTCAGGACAGCACTCAACTTTCAGCTCAGCATGAAAGAGCCAAAAAGTATTGTCAGGAATCAATGTTATTTGGGGCTTTTAATTTACTGTTTTTGAAAACAGGAATATGGACATACTTTCATTATAGAAAAAAGGAATGCAGATGTCTTGAACGGCCATGGTTTCCCTCGCTCATGGTACCAAAACCACCCCCCGGTTTGACTTTCCACAGGAACTTCATTCACACAATGGGCTCCCACGGCGAGGGCATGGCCTCTAAAGAAGCATGTCCCCTTTAAATGAACACAGCTTCTTAAGAAGTGGTGGAAAAAGAAGTGTGTACAGGAGGAGATAAAATGTTTGCCATTCCTAAAGCTAAAGCTTTTGTCAATGACAGTCAGACTCTTGTCTGCAGGACTCAAGTGCAAAGTGAAGGGGCTGCCACTACTCAACTCTGGGAACACTGGAGATTTGTTACAAGTAATGGATACCCATTAAAATACACATATGTTAAGTCTAAGAGTTCATTATGACGTGAAGACAATTTTAAAAACCCATAACTTTAACAGAAAACACGCCACTCCCTATAATACATACTTGCTTTCCTATTATATGGCACATTATGTTTTGCTGCAGACCTACATCTAACGCCTCTGAGTATGTCATGTATGACAAGCAACAGACAACAAGGCAACATACAGGCGAGAAAGAGCGCAGAATCTAGAGATAAGAGAAAGCCAGGTGAAACTAACAAAGACGTTTAAGACGGCTGACTATATAGCTTATGATCTTTAAGTACCTCCTATTTTTTGGAGACATATACTACTTCCAAATGAACTAAGATGCCTTGGGTGTCTGTCCTAAAGCTACTCCTAATGGGAGTGGCAGCATGAAGCGTATGGTGAGCCACGCTGGGCTGTGAGGCCCTGTGGAGCAGGGTGGGTGGGACTGACCACACTTTCCTTACTACTTCCATGCTCAGTGTCTTCCATTAAATCTTAACACATTTTGTCATTTTTTTAAAAGCCATGTTATCTCAGATATATGTCTTTTTTTTAATGACAAGTTTTCATTCTCGTTTTGTTTATTCTTTTTTTTTGATTTTTTTTATTTATTTTTATTTTTTGGTTTTATGAGACAGAGTTTTTCTCCATAGCTCTGGCCGTCCTGGAACATACTTTGTAGACCAGGCTGGCCTTGAACTCACAGAGATTCACCTATCCCTGCCTCCTGAGTGCTGGGATTAAAGCCACCACTGCCTGGCATCATTCTCATTATTTTACACTATGAAAGCTGACCTCCCAGAGATGCAGTCACCGTCTGTCATCTCAGAAATGGGCCACATGGAGTCAGAGACTACATACCTGTGGTAACCAGGCACATGGCCTCAAGAAAGAGGTTCTGCAGTCAAGTACAAATTAGCAAGAGTGGGGCCATTAGTGAGTTAAGAACAGCCCCCTCCCACTGAAGCAACCCATGTCTCAGAACACCGCAGGCCTCATCATGTGAATGGCTGCAGAAGGCAGTCCCGCTCGCAACAACACTCGCTCCCCACCCACAGCTGTATGTAACTTACTCCTTCAACAACTTCAATTCTAGAAGTATTTACTGAGGAAGAAGGCTGACCTAGGATGAGTTAGGAACAAGATCCTGACTTACGCTTCTTTGCAGATCTTTAATCATCTCTTTTAAACACTATATGTTCTTATTGGTCTTTGGTCATCAAAATCCTGCCAGGAGTCTGAACACTAGCAGCACTGGTCCACTAGGGGGCACTGGAGATTCAGACAAGGACTGTACTATAAAGGGATTAGGGCACAGGTAGCGGGGAGCATGCCATCCTCCGTACTGCTCACCCACAAAAACACCGCAGCACCTGTAGATCTGGTTTTAGCTGACATCTCTCCTGCAGTCTCATTCTCCCAGGATCTCCCTCAGTCTCCCTCAGAACCTACCTCGTGAATTCACAGCTTTCCTGTGTGCCCAGACAGCTGTATCACAGCAATGGATCATACACTAGAGGCCTCCGCTCATACCCGCAGATCCCTACCCCTGGCCAGTGGGAACCTGGCATTTTCATCTTTACCCTGGTGCCTGACATAGGTCTTCAAGGAAACAGTGTGCCAGGAACAGCACACACAGGGAGATCAGACAGAAAGGGTCGGGAACTGTGGGGCTGGAACAGCACACACAAAGGCACTGGGTAACCAGGGAGACGCTGGGAAGGGTGGAAACGGCAGCAGCTGAGGGACAGGGAGAGAAAGCAAACATCCACTTCATCAGAACTCAAAAGCTCCACTAATAGAAACTCCTATGGGAATTCTGGGCTGCTTCCACAGAGCAGGACACAACGCATAAGCAGGCTCAGTCACCCTGACTGCTGAGAGAAAGGCCACAGAGACAAAGTGCTGGAAGTGCTGAGTGAGTCTTCCAGAAGTATGACAAACAATCCCTAAGATACTGAACGCTAAAAGATTTCTTTGAAGACAGGCATTTACAAGTTATTGGAAATGGGTTTCTTATGCAAATATCTACAATCTCATAGGTGGTCCCACCTTCTAGACTGGGTCTGGAGCTTACCATGCAGACCAGCCTATTCTCCTGGGCATCCTTGTCAGAGCTGACCTCTGCAGCATCCTCTCCTCCTACGATCCTCTCCCCAATGGCCCCGCTGAGTCGCATCACCTCCACATGCAGCCGGCCTGCCACCTGAAGGAAGGAGGCAAAACAAACACTGGTTTTGGGCTGAGTTTTCTCCGTGGGACCTATCTCCCTTGATAAAGCCAGAGGGTAACAATGTGTGAAAACCTAACAGGTGATTTTCTAACAGCTGCTGCGCTGTTAGAAATCTAAACAAGATAGGAAAAGTCAACTTACAGCCCTATGTAAATACAAGGTATCCACACACAATACTATCACTAGTCAGGACTGGCTAGAAAACAAAGGTATTAATGACAAGTGTCCTGTCACCGCCCACTCCCTGTCCCCCGAACTGCTCTGCAGAATGACCCTGAGTGAAAGCCCACCTCTCCCTTCTGGTTGATGATTGGCACAGCATACTGTAACTTCACGTCATAAAACAGTGTCTCCAGGAAGACATTGGCCACACCAATTAGACTGTGATTCTCCTGTTCATCGTAGAATGGGTCAGCACGCTTGAAGTAGGACCGGGTGACCTGAAAGAGATTTCAAACATACAACCTCGAAAGAAAAAAAAATCACATAAAGTAAACTCATTTGACCAATAACTTTACCACCATATCCAGACTCCTTCTCCCTCTCTCTCTCTCTCTCTCTCTCTCTCTCTCTCTCTCTCTCTCTCTCTCTCTCTCTCTCTCTCTCTCTCTCACACACACACACACACACACACACACACACTCACTCTATAGCCTTGGCTGGTCTATAACTCACTATACAGAACAGGCTAACCTTGAATTAACAGAGATTCTCTTGCCTCAGTCTCTGACAGCTTCTTTATGCAGAAGGGTTGACACAGAAATAGAGAAACAGACAGACTAAAAAGAAAAAGCTGAGAGCACTACCCCCTCATTGTTCTCTCAGGCAGGAAGATCCCACTAAACTGTTAGACACATTGCTGCCATCAACACAGCAGCAGTGGGGGAGGCATCTTTCTACAGAACTACAGAAGAAAACTACAAATTTATGCAAAAATATCTCTTCATAAGATGACAATGTGAAAAAACAAACATTAAAAACAGCTAAGGAAGAAAGGCACTCAATGTGGAATTGTAAACACCGGTAGAGGTAGCAGGGTGTGACAGTGCACGCCATAAACCCTCCCTCCACTCAGGAGGCTGAGGTAAGAAGAGCAAGCTGGGCTACAGGGAGTCCTGTCTTAAAAGAACAAATGTCTAGAAGAGACCAACAACAAAACACACAGGGTGCATTTCTGTTTTAGGTATGCACAGCATGGCTTACTTGAGTAAGAAAACCTGGCAATAGAGTAGCCAGAGCCCGAATAGATCTTGGGCACTTACTTTGGGATCGAAATGCCTTCACAAACCTTCCTAACAGAGAAAATACCAGGGTGCACTGATGACTGTGAAACCATGAGCGGTGGGGTAGCTGTTTGCAGTGTGCTGAGATGGCCTGGTACCCGCCTCAGAGAGAACCCAGAATAACCCGAGACAGATGCACGCACTAGCAGACAGAAGGGCAAATTCTGCTAGAACCCCAAAAGAAAAGGAGATAAAAAAGAAAAAAATGCAAATGACTAATTATTAAAATTCTTACATAGCTCGACAACTTAAGGATTAAAATAAATTTTACTTTAAAAATTAGAGCAACGATTGTGGAAAAGCATTCAACATCCCCAAGCTGGCAAATTCGCAATGATGTGGCCCCTTCTCGGACAACCAGGTAAGTGACCCTTGAGCAACTCACCGGGTTGTCTTCTTCACATTCCTTCCACTCCTGGTAGAGGTCTCTCATATCCAAGAGCCTGTTTTCCAGTTTTTCCAAAGACCAAATCTGCTTTCCTTTTCCTTTTCTTCTCACCTGGATGGCAGGTTCACTGAGGAGAGAGCCTCGCTGCAGAGACGGGACGTGGCAATAAGGCAAAGTCAGCTGAGATGGTTATGAAACTCTTTTACTCTTTGAGACGGGGTCTCATGTACCCCAGGCTGGACTCAAACTCCAGACCTTCCTGCTTCCACCTCCTGAAGCAGCAGTTCTCAACCTGTGAATTGTGACTGCTCTGGGGTTGAACAGGGGCCATCTAAGACCATCAAAATATGATATTTATATTACGATTCATAACAGTAGCAAAATTATAATGATGAAGTAGCAACGGAAATAATTTTATGGCTGGGGTTCCTCACCATGACATGAGGAACTGTATTAAAGGGCCGCAGCATTAGGAAGGCTGAAAACCACTGTCCTAAAGGCGGGATTACAGTTTACCACTACTATAGCCTAACGAACATTTATTTTCAAAAGTGTGAGGGTTTTTATATTGTGTGTGTGTGTGTGTGTGTGTGTGTGTGTGTGTGTGTGTGTGTGTATGCACGCGCACGTACCATGGCACATGAGGAGGTCAGAGGTCACCTTGCAGGAGTTGGTAGTCTCCTTCCAACATGTGGGTCCTGGGGATCATCCTCAGATCATCAAGCTCAGTGGTAGGTGCCTTTACCCAGTGAGCCATCCTGTCAGCCCCCAAAACTGTGACTTTTCATTTGTTTAAATCAATAACATTTTATCTCTTCATAAAGTAGCCTTCTAAAAGAGTAGCCACATGGAATGCTTACAAGAATAAATTATCTAGGGTACCCCAGTCATTCATTTGAGGGCAAAAGGATCTCATCAGTTTCCTACTTAAAACAACTAAAGGAGCAGAGCATGAGGCACAGCCAGTGGACTGAGTGCCACTGCAGCACTCTTTCCAGAGCAGTACTGTCTCCAGGGTGGGTGTGCACTCAGGAGGCTGAGGCAAGAGGACAGAGTTTTCAAGGCCAGCCTAAACTATTATAAACCACAAGATATAATTCAAAAATCCAAGAAGCTCATACCCATACCTCAGAACTTGGGAGGCTGAGGCAGGAGAATTACCTTGAATTTGAGGCCTTGTCTCAAACAACAAAAAATGCAGGAATAAAGAAAAGAAGCTGAATGAGAAGAAATGATAGGACCAGGAGTGCATGCTTAGTGGCGAACACAGTCACGCAAGCACACACACTCAGAAAATCAGAAGGAAATAACTTCCCACAAATCCAACCGCTGGGTAGAGCCCAGTGCAGCCTCGGCTATGGTGTTTCTGCTTTCCTCACCTTCCTGTTGGCATCCAGGCTGGAGGCTGGAATCTGGAGGGTAACTTTGTACTCAGTTCTTTTATCCAGCTCCTCTGCGATGTAACTCGCTTCTCTCACCAGTAGGTTGGCCTTTACAATCTGTTCCCTTAGCCTCATCAAGCTGTTATTCAAAGTTGCTTCTCTTTAAGAGAAAATAAAAACAGGACTTGTGGGTGCAGGAAACAACACACAAAACAGCATATGGGAAACCATGGTCACACTCAACTCATTCACAACTCTCTCCTGTACTCAGGAACACGTATGAACACTGCCCCATGCACACACTGGTCTCTGGACCATGTCACAGCACAGCACTCCTTGCATGGCAAGCTGGCCACAGGTAGGTGCAGGGCTCTACAAACTAAATGTATGTGAAATACCAGGCACCCTGATCAATTCAGATGCACTCAATACGACAGGGATGTTTGCCGGTATGCAGACCTGAGTAGCAGGGGTTAGTGCTGCACTCTGGAGCTGTGGGAGAAGGCATTCAGTGCTATGTTAATTAGCCCATGCTCTGCATCTTAATAGCATCGTGCTTTACCTACCTGACCTCATTAGTCCAGACTATCAACTTTCTTTTCCCCTTTCTTAAAAAGGGCATCTACCAACCTTCATAATCTAAAGCACGGTACAATGGTAAAATATCCTTCTCTAGTCAAAGCCAAAGGCCACACATGATGGAAGAGTGTCTATGTGTTACTTTCATTATTAATAAAGATACTGCCTTGGCCCTTTAAGAGAACAGAAAATTAGGTAGGTGGAGTAGACAGAACAGAATGCTGGGTAGCAGGCAGTGGGGAGACGCTTCAGGCAGTCGCCATATGCAGTTGCCATGCTTCTCCTCTCTGAGATGGACGCAGGTTAAGACCTCTCCTGGTAAGCCACCCCTGGTGGTGCTATATAAATTACTAAATATGGGTTAAAGCAAGATATGAGAATCAACCAATAAGAAGCTACAGATAACGGGCCAGGGGCCAGGCAGTATTTAAATGAATACAGTTTCTGTGTAATTATTTTGGGTAAAGCTAGCCGGGTGGCAGGACACAGCCCGCCGCTCCATTCTACACACACAGACTAAAAATGAGCAGCATCTAACATGGCATTTTCTTGGTGGTGGCGGATTTCTTGAGACAGGTTCTCTCTGTGTAGCCCTGGCTGACCTAGAACTTGCCCTGAGACCAGGCTGGTCTTAAAAAGACGCGAGATCTGCCTTCCTCTGCCTCCTGAGTGCTGGCTGGGATTAGAGCCGTGTGTCACCCACCCAACTAGCATGGGCTGCTTTAAAGGAAGCTGAAAGTACCAGCAATTCCCATCTTTCCAGAAATGAAAAGTAAGAGCTGGAGAGCAACATGGTGGTAGAGTGCCTGCCTAGATCCACCAGGCCACGAGCTCGATCCTCGGTGCTGTCAAAGGAAACCAAGCAAAGACAATCTAGGCAGCACGTGAGCACAGACCTGCAATCCCAGCACACAGGGTGCTGAGGCAGGAGGATTCTAAGTTCCAAGCCAGCATACACTGCAGGGTGATTTCAAGGCCAACTTGGAAGATACATATGTATAAAACTCTGCCTCAAAATACAACAAAAGAAAAGTGAAAGAGGAAGAAGGGAGAGGAAATCGAGAGATGGAGAAAGGTGGGAAAGAAGTGAAGGAGGAGGAGGGGAAGGAGGAGGAGGAGGGAGAGAGACACCCTCTTGAAATGCTACTCTTTTGTAAGCATCACCCAGTGTTTCCACGCAGAACCTTCCCAGGCGGGGAGTACAAACACTACCCAAATCAGTCAGGCTGTCCTGCACACCTACCTCTCCTCGGCCCACTGTCTCAAGCGCTGCTGGGCGCTGGGCGAGTGGAAGGAGAGCCGGTCCACACCGCGGCAGTTCTGCCTCTCAGGAGACAGCCTTCTTCGGAGCTGTTCCAGCTCGTGTTCGTACATGAGCCTCTGGCGCTCCAGAGCCGATCGCTTTTCCTCCTCATGCTGTTGTTCTAGGCTGTTCAATATGGACTGCATTGGATCTGAACATGTTAAAAGAAAAAAAAAAAGTAACGAATAAGAAAGTATGGTGTGGGCCGGGCGGTGGTGGCGCACGCCTTTAATCCCAGCACTCAGGAGGCAGAGGCAGGTGGATCTCTGAGTTCGAGGCCAGCCTGGTCTACAAGAGCTAGTTCCAGGACAGGCTCTAGAAACTACAGGGAAACCCTGTCTCGAAAAACCAAAAAAAAAAAAAAGAAAGTATGGTGTGATAGTTTGACTGTAACTGGCCCCCATAAGCTCATAGGGAGTGGCACTATTAGAGGAAGTGTGTCACTGCAGGGGCTTTGAGGTTTTCTATGTTCAGGATACTACCTAGTGCCTCAGACCATTTCCTATTGCCTGCAAGATGCAGGACTCTTGGCTACTTCTCCAGCACCATATCTGCTTGCACGATACCATGCTCTCTGCCATGGTGATAATGGACTGAACCTCTGAAACTGTAAGTGAGTTCTCCCAAACCCACTCCTCAACCCCTGTGCGTGCGCATGCCCCACCAGTTAAATGTTTTTCTTTATAAGAGCTGCCATGGTCATGGTGTCTCCTCACAGCAATAGAAACCCTACATAAAGTATACTTCAGACATCAATCATTCATTCAAACTGCCATGACCTGATACATTTCAGACAATTTGGAGTAAGCATGCCTTTCTCACTGCCAGTTACTTGTGTGATACTTTAGATAGACTCAACCCGGTCTGCAAAGCAGCAAAAGAGAAGGCTACAATATGTTCTCTGCAGAACCTAGGTTGTAGTGAATGCTCCAGAAACACAAGAAACCATAGGCAGTCACACTTCAAACCTGGGAAATTCCACCCATGAGGACAAGTTTGCAGTGATTTATCACAGCAGAGAGTGGATGTTCTGTAAGTAGGATCAATTATTACAACCAAGGATACAAACAGAGTTCAGAGGTCATCAAGAAAAGTGTGTCATCAAAAACATGCTCAGACCTCCCGCAAGCACAGCCCGTGCTCACCGTTGCTGCCCAGGGCCTTCATGGTCACCTCCATCTGCGCATACTCGAAGTTGAAGTTGATCTCGCTGGACACCTCACTGGAGGAGTCCCCGTCAGCATCCAGATGTTCACAGCTGCTGTCGCTCTTCAGGAAAGCATCATGCTCCTCATCATCTCGTTCGACTTTCTTTTTCTTTTTTGGCAGATTGAGTCTTGGGGTGAAAAAAGGGTCATTAAAGTAAGAAGGATGCTTATTCATCCCGTTCCTTACACACTGACATTTGCTAGAGGCTAAGGGAATGCCACAGCAGTAGCAAGAAGCTGCTGCACTTAGGACCTTTGTACTCTAGTACTAGAAATAAAACATCCACATGCGTACAAGTAGTTACAGCAAAGTCCGCACAACTTCTACACCTTAGGTGAACAGGAACTAGATGTGCTGACAAGTCTCTGGAGACTTTATAAATAAAACACCACGGTGTACACAACCGTACGGAACCATCTGAGGGTCTGGGAGACCAGTAAGCAACACTTTCAGTGTGGAAGAAAAAAAATGAAAAGCATTTCCCGTGAGCTTACATCCTTCTAATCTTTCCTATAAGATCAAAACAGCAAGTGGTATAAAAATAAGGATCAGCACCAGTTAGTTATGAGCAAGGTTTGTTAGACAGAAGAAACACATTAGCCAAGGACAGAAAGAAGAGACCAGGGTCTGAATGCTACAGCAGACAGCCTGTCTCACCATGCAATGAAGCCCCCACTGTGTTTGGGGTACAGTGCTGCAGTCACAGATGAGAGCCTTCCTTTGCAGACTCCCTTGCAGCTACTTGACAGAGTTCACTCAAGGGGACTAAGAGGAAGATTTCTCGTGCCCTGACAAGAGGATAGCAAGGTTGTCCTTTGCTGCCCTTTTGTCCCTGTGAGCTGAGTGCTTCTTTCATGGCTGCAGGGGCACAGTTCTTCCATGAGGAAGTGCCAAGAAAACGGTAGAGCACAGCCCACTCTAGCAGCCCTCTCCTTGAGGGCCTCTCACTGTCTGGAAATACACAACCTGCTTAAGCCATCAGTGTCTAGTGTGCTGGAACTCATTGAAAGCATGGTCAGAGAAACCACCAACCTCCTCTTGAGGATAAGGAAGCTAAATCCCACATTTCTACTACTGCTTTTCAGACAAAAGAAAAGAATAACAGTGTGCAGACAGATGACTGACAGACAGACAGACAACAAACCCAAAAGAAAAAATGAATTAATTCTGATACCAGATTGGGGGGAAATCTTACACTGGGAAGAAAATTAAACAAATAAGTTTAGTACTTTTGATGAGAGACATGTCATTCTCGGCACCCAGTTCACATATATATGAACACACACACAAGTCATGAATACAACATATATGTACAAGCATGAGAACACACACAATAAGGTGTCATTTTTATGCTGTTAAAATGACTCTTCTGTTTCAGAACACAGTCTTCAGTGGTCTCCCACCTTCGGAAATGTGATCAATGCCATACCTGAAGAAATGGTTGTTTCCCCAGAGAATCCTGTCCCCATGGTGCAGCTGGATGGGGCTGGAGACAGAAGACCCATTGACAAATGTCCTGTGGGAAAGAGGACAGCATGAGTAGGATGACCACACCCCCTGCTTCCACCACCTTAAACTACAGTAGCTTATTTTCCTCAAACTAAACCTGCCCTTGGTGAAGCTAAATATTTGTAGTTACATCTCTACACTTACCTCAAATGCTGAGGACATTAAGTATTATTATTTTACAGCCTTCAAAGTTCTAAGCATTATATAGCCCACTTCATACACTGATGATACTTTCGGAGATCAACCTCTGTTTCTCAAAGCTCTGAACATCTTAGACGGTAGGGAGGAGTAAATATGGAGCCATGACAGGTAATAATTTAAGACAGAGCAAGGAAACAAAGCAGAGCCAAACGAGATGGATAAAGAACTCGCCAAGTGGCCAGATTCTAGAAAAAGTGGCAGATCCCAGGGGTGCAGCATGAAATCTACAGGGAACTCTGAAACTGCTCACAGTGGAGAGCGTCACCCATGTCCTTTCAGTCCAGAGACGTCTCATCAGTTCAGCTGAGCCGCTTAGTTCAGTAACAGACTTCTACAGCAGACATGGTGGGCAGAACACGAGCATGGAAGGAATTTGGAAGGACAGGAAACAAGTGGAAAAATACGCCTGTGCATATTCCCAGGATACCAGCCCACGCCTCTCTCCTACCAACCGAGTCACTGGCTGAGAAATAGGACATCAAGTACAAATTCTTTAACTTGCCATGGGAGGCCTTTCCTTCCTTCCACAAGGAGGCCTCTGTATCTCCTCCCTTCCATCTTCTAGGGAACCTTCAGCTCCTCTGAAAGCAGATTTCCTTTCTGTACACTAAGTGCAATCAACTCTTCCTCCACTGGAGAACCTATCAGTCCCTGGAATCATTTATTGCTTCATCAAGAAACAAGGTCCTGCCCCTCTCCAGCCTCTGGAAGAAGGTCCTGCCTATCTCCAACCCTCTCTAGCCTCCAGAGTCTTCCTCACAATCCAAGTCCATTTGGATTCCATTTCCTCTGCAAAGTATGCTGAGCACTCTGGTCTAAATTTCTTTAAACTCTATAAAGCTACGAATCTTGTTTGTTTGGTATTTTTTTTTTGGTTTTTTTTTTTTGTCTTTTTTTTTTTTTTTTTTTTTGAGATGGGCTCTCACTATGTAGGCCTGAGCTCAAGATCCTTCTGCCTCAGCCTCCTTAGTCCTAGGCTTACGAACATATGCCAACACATGACTAAACTATGCACTTACCTGGCTTTATGTGTCCACGATACTCTATGCATTTCCATCCGCACAAACTCTTACTCTTATTCAATTTGTTCCCCATGTGGGATTCTTAGACACTAACACTGACCCTTTTGCTTCTATTTGTATGAACATTCAAAGTACAAGCTCAAATACAGAGTTGTGATGTGCTAAACTTAGCACACCCAAGGCTTTATGGCTCCATTCTTTAAATACAATGAGTTAAGAAAGAAAAACAGGAGACCAGGCATGGTGGCACATGCCTTTAATCCCAGCATTTGAAGAGGAAGATGGACCTCTTAAGTTCAATGCCAGACCTATCTACAGATCAAGTTCCAGGGCAGATAGGGCTATACTTAGAAATCTTACATCAGGAAGTGGGGATGGGGAGGAAGAATACAGGCTTACTTTGGAAAAGCACTGCAGTTAAGTCATGATTTAAAAAAAAAAAAAAGAATATAAACCAGTTCTTAAAGTCAATCTACATGGGGTACCCATGACAGAAATTGCTTCCATTGCAGCGCTGGCCCATCTCCTCTACTGACACTCATATAGACCATGCCAATCATCAGCCTGTCTGACACTTGTATAGACCACGCTGGTCACCAGCCTGTCGCCTTTGCTGTGAGCTATCCTGCTGAAGCTGCACACACAGTAAGGCTTCGACAGCAAATAGTCTTGTCAGAGAAAAATGTTCCCCCAGACTGTCCTATGATCAAGCAGTATAGCACTGAGTAAACCCTGACCCTGAGCATACAGCACCTTTACTATCTCAACTGACAAGATAAGAAGCTTCCAGAAAGCACTGTTGCTTTGTGCCAAAGATGGTGACGCCTTAACACACACAAAGCAGCATTTCAAATCTTCCAGGTGAGCAGTGAACAGAGGGAGCCCGTTGCCAAGGAAAACAACTGGCAGCATTCATTGCCATAACAAGAACTTTTGAGTTCTGGAAAATTTTTGTCCATATCCTCCACCCAAAGACCACTGGGAAGTTATCCCAAGTTGAACGACTTGGACTTGTCATTCAGACTTGGAAGCAGTATGTAGAATGTCTGCCTGTGTGGCAGTGCCAGGGTGCCAGGGAAGACCTGGGGTAGAACTGGGGTTTGGTTGGATGAGGAGAGGGGTTAGAATTATTTCCATCATTAAAAAGTGTAGCTAACAGGGAACTCCCCCAAGTAGACATTGGCAGAGCTTAGTCCTAAAAGTCAAATGGGAGTTGACAAGCCAAAAGAAAGCAGGGTTTTATAAAAGGAGATAAATGGGGAATGTAGGGACTTCCTCCCCAAACCAGAGGAGTGTGCCAGCTGAGCAAAAAATGGAAGCAGTTTGGG